>NW_012115010.1:1555381-1564433 GCF_000951035.1 Colobus angolensis palliatus
GGGGTTTCACCATGTTAGCCAGGATGGTCTCGATCTCCTGACCTCGTGATCCACCTGTCTCGGCCTCCCAAAGTGCTGGGATTACAGGCTTGAGCCACCACGCCCGGCCTTTTTCTTTTTTCTTTATCTTTTTTCCTAATTTCTTTTTTCTTTCTTTTTTTGAGGCAGAGTCTTGCTCTGTCTGCAAGGCTGGAGTGCAGTGACACGATCTCAGCTCACTGCAACCTCCCCCTCCCAGTTTCAAGCATATTCTCTTGCCTCAGCTTCCCGAGTAGCTAGGACCACAGGCACCCGCCGCCACACCTGGCTCATTGTTTGTGTTTTTGGTAGAGATGGGGTTTCACTGTGTTGGCCAGGCTGGTCTTGAATTCCTGACCTCAGGTGATCCACCTGCCTCGGCCTCCCAAAGTGCTGGGATTACAAACGGCCACCGCCCCCAGCCTAGCCTAATTTCTTGTTAGAAACTTTCTTTAAATGTCTGATGATCTTTGTTTACCTACTCATATTTAAGAATGAGGAGAAGGGGTTGTCAACTTGATAGACTTCATTGTAAGCTGGGACCTGGCAATTTTGCGGGGGAGGGACCTCAGTTGTCACTAGTTTGTATGTTTTTGTCTTGGGCTAGTCAGTTCCCTAGAGAAGAGTCCTCCAAACCTCTGTCTGGTAAGTATAAGCTTGTCAGCTTTCTGGGAGCTCACTGGGGCGAGAGATCTGTAGGTCTTACTGTTAAGTATACAGACATTCTTTTGATCCCCTGTGTTTTCACTAGGGCTTTATCTTTGCTTTCACCTGTACCCAGTGTTCCTCTAGTCCAGGGATTTTTCCGACCTCAGACTATTGACATTTTGAGCCAAGTAACTGTTTTCCGAGGTTGTCCTGTGCTTCGTAAGATATTAAGAGGCATCCCTGGCCTCCACCCACTAGATGCCAGGATCACACCCACTTCCCAGTTGTGACAACCAAAAACATTTCCAGAGGTTACCAAGTATACCCTGAGGGGAAAAATCTCCCCCAGTTAAGAACCACAGCTCTAGTCTTCTGCTGGGGTGGGAGAGGGTTCTAAAAGTCTATTCCTTTTAAAGGCTTTCAAATAATTGGTATTTTAGCCTACTGTTTCATTCTAGCATTCTACTCTATATGGTCCCTCTGATTGGCCCTTTCAGCTCTAATCAGCTTGCTTCTTGTTGGCTTAGGATTTAGCCTTCTCTCATCTCCTGTCTGTTTTTCACTCACCCATCTAATTTCCAGCTTCCAGCATTTTGTGGCATCTCTTGCCTGTTGTCTTCTTGCCAGTATCTTTATCTATTTTTATTCCTTTTCTGTCACTTTAGTGGTATTTGGAGAGAGAACAGAAGTTCTTGTATTCATCTTCCACATTTATTCAGAAGCCTGGATCGTTATTTCTTCAAATGTTTTCTTCTCTCCATTGTTTCTCCCCTTTTGCAACTCTTCTGGTGGTGTTGACACTTCTAGCCCTGTCCTCTGCATTTCTTAAATTCACTGATGTCCATTTATTTATCTCTTTGTGATACCTTCTGGAAGAGTTACTCAACCTAATTTACCAGCTCACACTGTTATATTCAGCTCATCTATTGATGTGGATAGATCTTTTCATTTTTAATTTTAATTTTAAAATAATTTCACAGTTATAAAAAAGTTTAAAAAATAGTCAAAGGTTCCTACTCTTTACCCAAATATTAACATCTTTGTAATAATAGTACAATTAGAAAAATCCAGGCCAGGCATGGTGACTCACGCCTGTAATCCCAGCACTTTGGGAGGCCAAGGCAGGCGGATCATTTGAGGTTAGGATTTCGAGACCAGCCTGGCTGGATGTAGTGGCGGGCACCTGTAATCCCAGCTACTTGGAAGGCTGAGGCAGGAGAATCACTTGAATCCGGGAGGCAGAGGTTGCACTGAGCCAAGATCGTGCCACTGTGCTCCAGCCTGGGTGCAAAGCAAAACTTGGTCTCAAAAAAAAAAAAAAAACCCAGGGGGCTAGGCATGTTGGCTCATGCTTGTAATCCCAGCACTTTGGGAGGCTGAGGTGAGAAGATCACTTGAGCCCAGGAGTTCAAGACCAGAATGGGCAACATAATGAGATCTCGTCTCTACAGAAAATCAAAAAAATTCGCTGGGTATGGTGGTGCGTGACATGGTGGTGCACGTGGTCCCAGCTACTCAGGAGGCTCAGGGGGAGGATCACTTGAGCCCAGGAGGTCAAGGCTGAAATGAGCCATGATGCACTCTAGCCTGAGCAACAGTGAGATTCTGTCTCAAAAAAAAGAAAGAAAAGAAAAATAATCAGGAAATTAATATTGATGTCATTAACTAATCTATAGATCTCATTCACATTTTACCAATTATCCCCCAATGTTCTTTTCCTGATTTAAGATTACATGTTGCAGCTAGGCACAGTGGCTCATGTCTGTAATCCCAGCACTTTGGGAGGCTGAGGCGGGCGGATCGTGAGTTCAGGAAATCAAGACCATCCTGGGCGACGTGGCTGTCTCTACTTAAAATACAAAAATTAGCTGGGTATGGTGGCGCATGCCTGTAGTCCCAGCTACTTGGGAAGCTGAGGCAGGAGAATCTCTTGAACCTAGGAGGCAGAGGTTGCGGTAAGCCGAGATCGCACCACTGCACTCTAGCCTGGGCGACACAGCAAGACTCCCATCTCAAAAAAAAAAAAAGATTACACATTGCTTTTAGTTGTCATATCTCCTTAGTCTCCTCCTGAGAGGAGGTCCTCATTCTTTGTCTTTGATGACCTCAGTACTTTTGAAGTCACCTCTAAATTTGGGTTTGTTTGATATGTCCACATGATTGAATTCAGCTAAAGCATTTCTGGCACAGAAGTGATGTTATCCCCTCTCCAGTATGTGGTATCAGGAGGCACATGATGAAGATAAGATAAATCTCATTAACTTTGATCCCTTGATTAAAAGTGGTGTCTGCTAGATTTTTCCACATGAAGTTACTGTTTTACCTTTTGTAATAAATAAATATCTTACAGGAAGATACTTTGAGACTGTGCAAATATTGAGATTTAAACTGTTTTTCTTTTAGAGCTGGCTTTGGTGCTGCATGCCTGTAATCCCAGCTACTTGAGGCTCAGGCAGAAGAATCACTTGAACCTGGGAGGCAGAGGCTGCAGTGAGCCAAGATCATGCCACTACACTCCAGCCTGGGCAACAGAGTGAGACCCTATCTCAAAATAAATAATTTTTTTTTTTTTTTTTTTTTGAGATAGAGTCTTGTTCTGTTGCCAGACTAGAGTGCAGTGGCATGATCTCGGCTCACTGAAACCTCTGACTCCCTGGTTCAAGCAGTTCTTCTGCCTCAGCCTCCCAAGTAGCTGGAATTACAGGCACACGCCACCACGCCCAGCTGATTTTTGTATTTTTAGTAGAGACATGGTTTCACTATGTTGGCCAGGATGGTCTTCATGTCCTGACCTCATTATCCACTCACCTTGGCCTCCCAAAGTGCTGGGATTACAAGTGTGAGCCACCACACCTGTCCTATTTTTTTTTTTTTTCTTAACAGCTTTATTGAGTTATAGTTCACACACCACACGGTTCACCCATATAAAGTATACATTCAGTGACTTAGTATGTTCACAGAATTGGGCAGCCATCACCACAATCAATTTAGAATGCTTTTGTTACTCCAAAAAAGAATACCCATTAGCAGCCACTCCCAAACTTTTCCTGATTCCCCAGCCCTAGTCATCTGCTGATCTACTTTCTGTTTCTATAAATTTGCCTCTTCTGGACATTTCATATAAATAGAGTTATACAATATGTAGTCTTTTGTGACTGATTTCTTTCACTTAGCATGATGCTTTTGCGGTTTATCCATGTGGTGCCATGTGTCAGTACATCATTCCTTTTCATTGTTGAGTAGTATTCCATTATATGGATATACCACATTTTGTTTATCCATTCATCAGATGGACATATGAGTTTCCACTTTTTTTTTAAGAGACACAAACAAAATGTTATCAGTTATTAGGTTCTTAAGAAATTCAGAACACCAGTTTGTGAGGATAAGTTCCATTCATCAGGGCAAACACAGATCACAGGTAGCCCTGGAGCTGAGGAAAGGTTTGATTTTTTTTTGTAAAACGTGTGAGTCCACAACTTTCTGATGAATCTTGTGCACCACCAGTAAGATGTTTTGCTATTTTCACGTTGCTGCTACCAATTTTGGTTGAGGTGGCAATGACAGATTTCTGGTGTGTTCTTCGTAGAGGAACTTGGTCGAGGACCAGAGGTCCAGTCCCAAGACCAGCTGCTGCAGGAAAACCACCCTCTCGCCTCTGTGGCGCCCAGTGAGGATGACCAGAGTGGTCCTGGAGGTGATGCTGGATCGCAGTTTTCTCACATGCTGACTGAAGGGGTTTTTTTTGCCGTGACTCAACAGCTTTAGAGGCACATCTTCAGTAGGATAATATCTAGGCATTTTGTGAAGTTTAACCACCTGGGTACCACTGTTCTTGTCAACACCAACTGGTTTTGTAACAGTTGCAAGAAACTTCTTTTTCTTTTCAACCTTGGATTTAGCAGCTGAGTACTTCTTTCTGGACATGGCCTTTCTGGAATGCATAGCAGATCGGAAATATCTGCAGTTCCTCTGACAAGGACAAGATTGCGGCTGCAATGGGGTTTCCCCTTCTTGGGCGTTTTCTCCTTGAGGTTGCCCCTTTTCACCTTGCCACCAGCATCAGCCTTCTTGGCCTTGGGTTTATATCTGGCTTCTCAACTTTTTCACCCATCATCTTGCAGGGTGGGAAAGACTTCACTTTTTGGCTATATGATTAATATTGCTATAAGCATTCATTTACAGGTTTTCATGTGGCTGTGTTTTCATTTCTCAAGGGTATACCTAGGAGTAAGATTGCTGGGTCATAAGGTAACTCTGTGTTTTAACCTTTTGAGAAACTGATACATGGTTTTTCCAATGTGACTGCACCATTCCACATTCCCTCCAGAAGTATGTGAGGGTTCCAGTTTCTCATATCCTCACCAACACTTGCTATTAGCTGGCTTTTTTAAAAAAAAAAAAAAAGAAGAAGAAGAAGAATCTCGCTCTGTCTCCTAGGCTTGAGTGCAGTAGTGTGACCGCAACTCACTGTAACCTCCACCTCCTGGGTTCAAGCAATTCTTCTGCCTCAGCCTCCCGAGTAGCTGGGATTACAGGCATGAGCCACCATGCCTGGTTATTTTTTGTATTTTTAGTGGAGACAGGGTTTCACCATGTTGGCCAGGCTGGTCTCAAAGTCCTTATCTCAAGTGATCCACCCACCTCAGCCTCCCAAAGTGCTGGGATTACAGGTGTGAAACATGGCACCTGGCCAAGATTTTTATTTATTTATTTATTTTTTTATTTATTTTTTTTTTTTTTGAGACAGAGTCTCCCTCTGTCACCCAGACTGGAGTGCAGTGGCGTGATCTCAGCTCACTGCAACGTCTGCCTCCCGGGATCATGCAATTACTGTGCCTCAGCCACCCAAGTAGCTGGGATTACAGGCGTGCACCACCATGCCCAGCTAATTTTTCTGGTAGAGGCAGGGTTTTGCCATGTTGCCCAGGCTGGTCTCGAACTCCTGGCCTAAAATAATGTGCCCACCTCAGCTTCCCAGCTGGGATTACAGGTATGAGCCACTGTGCCTGTCCTAATTCTTTTCTTTAACTGCCGTTCCTGCTTTATGTTTCCTGTATCCTCCCTAGCCTTTTTGAGGATATTTATTATACTTTAATGGTTTTTTCTTTTTCCTATCTGGTTCATTATTATGACAGACAATCTATACCAGAGAAAGTTTCTTTGATAGTAGTTGCTTTCTTCAGTTGCCTCATGTTTTCTTATACACAAATGTTCCTTTGGGACATTAGCCACTCTGATTGGTAAGGTGCTCTTGGAAGGAAGATCAAAAGCTTATGCCCTATCTCATGTGTCCCTCCATTGAGTTCAGGAATTAGAAGTTGGATAGAAGAGGAAACAACCCAGGCCGGGCGCTGTGGCTCACGCCTGTAATCCCAGCACTTTGAGAGGCCGAGGCAGGCGGATCACCTGAGGTTGGGAGTTTGCAACCAGCCTGACCAACGTGGAGAAACCCTGACTCTACTAAAAATACAAAATTAGCCAGGCGTGGTGGCGTATGCCTGACTGGGGAGGCTGAGGCAAGTGAATTGCTTGAACCTGGAAGAAGGAGGTTGCGGTAAGCCAAGATCGCGTCATTGCACTCCAGCCTGGGCAACAAGAGCAAAACTCCATTTCAAAAGGGAAAAAGAAAAAAAAAACAAGAGGAAGTGGCCCCACTATGCTGCAGAGCCCTTGGAATATGGGCTCCTTCACTCTCCATTTGCAGCAGCATTCTGTGCTCTCCAACACAAACACACACACACGCTCTTTGTCCTGTTGTTTTTCAAGAGCTGTCTTTTTGAGTTATAATTGCCTAAGTTACCAAATGGAGAGGTTAGGAAGTAGGCCCATTCAGGAGCCAACAAGTTCACTGTCCCCTTACCCTTTTATCTGTCTCAAATACACATGCATATTCGCCCTAAGCTAGGCTGCAACACTGCCATGATGTTACCCTGCTGACTGGTTAGGGCTGAGCTGCTTACTTGGCACTGGCAACATGGCAGGCAGTGACTTGCTCAGCACAGCTAGAAAGCATCCTCCTGCTTGGCACCCCCCTGTGAATCTGGGCCCTCTTTTCCCTAGTTTACCACAGCCCCCCAGTGTCTGGTTTGAGGATCTGTCTAATTCCTTTTTACTTAAATGGCTTCCCTAGATTGAGATTCTAAGGAAGAAGTGAAGAAGTGAAGAAACAGCAAACCTTGTTTGCTTATTATCTTGTTTGGAAGGTTCTAGTTTCATCACATCTGAGCTTCATGAGGGTAAGGGCATTGGCTTCGCAGCTGTCTGTGTGTGCCCAGGGCCTAGTCTGCACTGTTACAGCACACAAACTGAACTGTCAGTGAGGGCCACCTGGCCTCAGGACTCTCTTTTCAAGCTTCTTACTTTGCTCCTCTTTATTGTTTTCTAGGGGCTCAGCTAGGAGTTTCCAGGTATCTGGGAAAATGCCAGAAGAACGCACCAGGTGCTGGGAAGCATCCCTTTTCCGGAAAGTCCTTTTACTTGGATCTGCCTGCTGGCAAGAATCTCCAGTTTTTGACAGGGGCCATTCAGCAACTGGGTGGGGTAGGTAACCTGCTCTTCTCCTGTGATACCATGTGCGTTTGCGCTGTAGAGCAGGAGTTGGATAGGGATTATATCTATAGTTTCCAGATATTTTCTTTCTTTTTTTTTTCTTGAGATGGAGTCTTGATCTATAACCCAGGCTGGAGTGCAGTGGCACGATCTCAACTCACTGCAACCTCTGCCTCCCAGGTTCAAGCGATTCTCCTGCCTCAGCCTCCCCAGTAGCTGAGATTACAGGTGCACACCACCATGTCTGGCTAATTTTGTCTTTTTAGTAGAGATGGGGTTTCACCTTGTTGGCCAGGGTTGTCTTGAACTCCTGACCTCGTAATCTGCCCACTTCGGCCTCCCAAAGTGCTGGGATTACAGGCGTGAGCTACCACGCCTGGCAGTTTCCAGGTATTTTCAAAGGTCTCACTACATTTCCCAAAGCAATTTTAAACGTAAACCATTTTTTTGGCCAGGTGCAGTGGCTCACACCTGTAATCCGAGCACTTCGGGAGGCCAAAGCAGGTGGATTACTTGAGGTCAGGAGTTCGGGACCACCCTGGCCTAAACGACAAAACCCTGTCTCTACTAAAAATACAAAAATTAGCCAGGCATCATGGTGGGCACCTATAGTCCCAGCTGCTCAGAAGGCTGAAGCAGGAGGATTGTTTGAACCTGGGAGGCGGAGTTTGCAGTGAGCCGAGATCGTACCACTGCACTCCAGCCTGGGAGACAGAGCGAGACTCTGTCTCAAAAAATAACAATGATAATAAATAACCTTTAAAAAATAAAGATAACGGCCGGGCGTGGTGGCTCAAGCCTATAATCCCAACACTTTGGGAGGCCGAGACGGGCGGATCACGAGGTCAGGAGATTGAGACCATCCTGGCTAACATGGTGAAACCCCGTCTCTACTAAAAAAATACAAAAAAAAAACTAGCCAGGCGAGGTGGCGGGCGCCTGTAGTCCCAGCTACTTGGGAGGCTGAGGCAGGAGAATGGCGTAAACCCGGGAGGCAGAGCTTGCAGTGAGCTGAGATCTGGCCACGGCGCTCCAGCCTGGGTGACAGAGCGAGACTCCATCTCAAAAAAAAAATAATAAAATAAAATAAAATAAAGATAAATCTTTTTCCATATTAGAAACTTAGGCTGGGCACAGTGGCTTATGATGTAATCCCAGCACTTTGGGAGGCTGAAGAGGACAGATCACTTGAGTCCAGGAGTTCAAGATCAGCCTGGCAACATGACGAGAATCTGTCTCTACAAAACATACAACAAATTAAGCGAGTGTCCTGGTGCATGATTGTAGTTGGGAGGCTGAGGTAGGAGGATCACTTGAGCCCAAAAGGCGGAGGTTACAGCGAGCTGAAGACAAGATCTTGCACCACTGCACTCCAGCCTGGACAACAGAGTGAGACCTTGTCTCAAAAAAAGGCTGGATGCGGTGGCTCACACCTGTAATCCTAGCACTTTGGGAGGCGGAACCAGGTGGATCACTTGAGCCCAGGAGTTTAGATCACCCTGGCCAATATGGCAAAACCCTGTCTCTACTAAAAATACAAAAATTAACCAGGTCCAGTGGCACATGCTTGTAGTCTCAGCTACTCAGTAGGCTGAGGTATGAGACTCACTTGAGCCCCAGGAGGCAGTCCAGCCAAGGTGACACAGCATGACTCTCTCAAGAAAAAAAGAAACTTTTTTTTTTTCTGAGACAGTGCCTCGCTCTCTCACCCAGGTTGGAGTGCAGTGGTGGGATCTCGGCTCACTGCAAGCTCTGTCTCCCAGGTTCACGCCATTCTCCTGCCTCAGCCTCCTGAGTAGCTGGGACTACAGGTGCCCACCACCACGCCCAGCTA
>NW_012115010.1:1568518-1600978 GCF_000951035.1 Colobus angolensis palliatus
CATATAGGATAACTTGACATAAACCAGCCAAGGTTCCATCTCAAAAAAAAAAAAAAAAAAAAATGGTTAGCTGGGGGCAGTGGCACGTGCCTATAGTCCAGCTACTCAGGAGGCTAAGGTGGAAGGATTACCTGAACTCGGGAGTTTGAGGCTGCAGTGAGCTATGATTGCACTGCTACACTCCAGCCTGGATGACAAAGCAAGACCCTGTCTCAAAAATAATGTTAAAATAAATAAATAAATAAACAAACATATTATCTGTTCGTTCTAGAAATTTTAGAGAACGTGGAAGTACTCCAAGTGACAACCAGCATTTTTAAGTATTTTTCTTTCCTCCTTTCCTGTCATAATGGCTTAATTTAGATATAATTCACATATCATAAAACTCATCCATTTAAAGTGCACAGCTCAGTGGTTTTTAGTATATTCACAGAAATGTGTAAGTTGTATGATCGCATAGTCAATTGTAGAACGTTTTCATCACCCCAAAAAGGAAACCACTCCCTATATGCTTGGGCAACTCCCTATATCCTTAATACTCCTAGCCCTGGGTAAATTTCCATCTACCTTCTGCCTCCATCCTGCCTTTGTTTTATTGTGCTTCTTTATTTTTTTTGATAGTGGGCCACACTCAGTCACCCAGGCTAGAATGCAGTGGCGCCATCATGGCTCACTACAGCCTCATACAGCCTCAACCTCCCCGGACTCGGGTGATCCTCCCACCTCAGTTTCCCTGTAGCTGGGACTACAGGTGCTTGCCACGATGCCCTGCTCATTTTTGTATTTTTTTGTAGATGCAGAGTGTCGCCATGTTCCCCAGACTGGTCACGACCTCCTGGGTTCAAGTAATCCTCCTGCCTCAGCCTCCCAAAGTACTGGGATTACAGGCCTGAGCCACTGCTACTGGCCCTTTTTTTTTATTTTTTTTGAGACGGAGTCTCGCTCTTGTTGCCCATGCTGGAGTGGAATGGCACGATCTCAGCTCACTGCAACCTCCACCTCCTGGGTTCAAGCGATTCTCCTGCCTTAGCCTCCCGAGGGGCTGGGATTAGAGGCATGCATCTCCACACCTGGCTAATTTTGTATTTTTAGTAGAGATGGGGTTTCTCCATGTTGGTTAGGCTGGTCTGAAACTTCTGATATCAGGTGATCCACCCACCCACCTCAGCCTCCCAAAGTGCTGGGATTACAGGTGTGAGCCACCACGCCTGGCTTTTTTTTTTTTTTTTTTTTTGCCTTACCCAGTTGCCTGCAAGAGGGAGCTGAGGGCAGGGCTGGGAAGGGCAGGGCAATGCTTATTTTTTTCTAGCTGTGATATGAGTACTTTCTTTTTAAATTTTAGAGACAGGGTCTCACTGTGTTGGCCAGGTTGGTCTTCTACTCTTGGCGTCAGGCAGTCCCCCGACCTCAGCCTCCCAAAAGGTTAGGATTACGGGCATGAGCCACAGCACCCAGCTGGCATTAGTACGTTTTTATTATCAACTTTTTACCCATAACCTTAAAGCATTAGCACTTTTCTATCATTATTGCCCTTCATATGTATCATTTGCAATGGGAATATAATATTCTTTTGAGTGAATTATTAATTTACTTAACTGTTGCCCTGTGGACATTTAGAGTCTTAATAATTTTTAGCGTTTAGAAATAACACAGGTGAACAACTTTGAGTAAAAAGCATTTGCTGTATTTGATTCCATTTAAATATTTTTACGGGCTGGGCACAGTGGCTCATGCTTGTAATCCCAGCACTTTGGGAGGCTGAGGTGGGCAGATCACTTGAGGACAAGAGAGATCAGCCTGGCCAACATGGTGAAACACAGTCTCTACTGAACATACAAAAATTAGCCAGGTGTGGTGGCATGCACCTGTAATCCCAGCTACTCGGGAGGCTGAGGCAGGAGAACTGCTTGAAACTGGGAGGTGGAGGTTACAGTGAGCCAAGATCGTGCCTCTGCACTCCAGCCTGTGCAACAAAGCAAGACTCCATCTCAAAAACAAACAAACAAACAAAATATATGTATTTAGGCTGGGCTCAGTGGCTCACACCTGTAATCCCAGCGCTTTGGGAGGCTGAGGTGGGCAGATCACCTGAGGTCAGGAGTTCTAGACAAGACTGGCCAACATGATGAAACCTTATATAAAAAATTAGCAGGGCGTGGTAGCGCGCACTTGTAGTCCCAGCTGCTCGGGAGGCTGAGGCATAACAATCGCTTCAACCCAGGAGGCAGAGGTGCTAGTGAACCAAAATTGTGCCATTGCACTCCAGCCTGGGCAACAGAGCAAGACTCTGTCTCCAAAAAAAAAAAAAGAAAATAGCATGATAGTGCTTGGCCCAAAAGGGGAAACTGGATGAATAGGCTTGTAATGGAGAGGCTCTTTGCTGTCAAACCCAGAAACCCGGGGCTGCAGAAACTCGGTGAGGATGGATAGAATGAGGATTATATAACCAAACTGGCCCATAATTACATTTTGAACTTTTAGTCCTTTCGTCATTTAGCCTTTGCTATATAGGGCTTAAGGCAACAATTTATTTTCTATTTATTTATTTATTTTTAGACAAAGTTTTGCTCTTGTTGCCCAGGCTGGAGTGCAATGGTGCAATCTCGGCTCACTGCAACCTCCAACTCCCAGGTTCAAGCCTTCCCCAGCTTCCAGAGTAGTTTGGTTTACAGGCACCATGCCCAGCTAGTTTTTGTGTGCGGGTGTGTATTTTCAGTAAAGACGAAGTTTCACCATGTTGGCCAGGCTGGTCTCGAACTCCTGGACCTCAGGTGATCCACCCGCCTTGGCCTCCCAAAGTGCTGGGATTACAGGCGTGAGCCACCGCACCTGGCCAAAACAACAATTTATTATTTCTCATTATGCTGTGGGTTGGCTGGGTGGTTTATCTGGTGGTTTCAACAGGGCTCATTCCTGAGGCTGCATTCAGCTGGAAGGTCACCTGGGCTGGAAAGACCAAGATGGCCTCACTTACACATCTGGCACTCTGTGCCAGACTAGCTGATTTAACATGGTGGTCTCAAGGCAGCCTTCCCAGAAAATGAGGCAGGAAGCCAAGGCCTCTGAGGCCTAGGCTCTAGAACTCACACATCATAATTTCCCCGTGTTCCATTGGTCCAATCAAGTCAGATTGAAGGGCATAAAAAAGTAGGTCCCATCTCCTAATGGCAGGAACAGCAAAGTCATATTGCCAAGGAGTGGGTATACTGGGATGGGAGGAGGAATGTATGGTCATTTACAGTCTCCTGTATTTATATAGGATAATCATTGATTGCACTACTCCTACCCTCTAGCATTTGCTTTTGCCATATTAAAAAAGGTAGATTCAGCCAGGCACGGTGGCTCACACCTGTAATCCCAGCACTTTGGGAGGCCAAGGTGGGCAGATCACAAGGTCAAGAAATTGAGACCATCTTGGCCAACATGGTGAAACCCCATCTCTACTAAAATTACAAAAATTAACTGGGCATAGTGGCACGCGCCTGTAGTCCCAGCTATTCAGGAGGCTGAGGTAGGAGAATCGCTTGAACCTGGGAGACAGAGGTTGCAGTGAGCCGAGATTGTGTCACTGCACTCCAGCCTGGTGATGAAAAAAAAGGTAGATGTGATCAGGCACGGTGACTCACACCTGTAATCCCAACACTCTGGGAGGCCGAGGTGGGCAGATCACTTGAGGTCAAGAGTTCCAGACCAGCCTGGCCAACATGATGAAACCCTGTCTCCTCTAAAAATAACAAAAATTAGCTGGGCATAGTGGCACGCGCCTGTAGTCCCAGCTATTCAGGAGGCTGAGGTAGGAGAATCGCTTGAACCTGGGAGACAGAGGTTGCAGTGAGCCGAGATTGTGCTACTGCACTCCAATCTGAGTGACTGAGACCTTGTCACCAAAAAAAAAAAAAAACAGAAAAGAAAAAAAGGTAAATGTAATGCTTCAATTCATAACTAGATTTTTTTAATTGTCATAAAGCATATATAACATAAAATAAGTCATTTTAGCCTTTTTTTTTTCTTCTTTTTTAAGAGAGACAGGATTTCACTCCCCAAGCTGGAGTGTGGTGGTGCAGTCATAGCTCACTGCATCATTGAACTACTGGGCTCAAGGGATGCTCCTGCCTCAGCCTCCCAAGTAGCTAGGACTATAGGTGCACATAACAACACCCAGCTAATTTAAAAAATTTTAAAAAAAATTTCAGAGACAGGGTCTTGCTGTGTTGCCCAGGCATGTCTTGAACTCCTGACCTCAAGTGATCCTCCCACCTCAGCCCCTCACAGTGCTAGGATTACAGGCATGAGCCACCATACCTGGTCCCCAGTGTGTCTTACACAGAAAAATCATGGCTTACACAAGCTAGTCTTAATCCTGTCCGGTTCTTTCAGTGTATTCTTGCTGTATGCAAACTCAAACTGCTCATAGAACTCAAAGCCTGCAGCCTTCTGCCACTGGGTCAGGGGCAGCAGTCCTAGAGACAAAACCTGTTTTATTTATATATATATGTATATATACACCCTGTTAGATTTCAGGATGATGTCTTCTTAGGAACTTGGTATGGAACTGCATTTAGTCTATTTAAAGACATTGATTCTGGAACTCCTGGCAGCCACGATTTCCTTCTCTAGCCTCTTTATATTGACAATTCTGCATTTGCTTTTTGGTTTTGAGCCATCTCTGTGATCTGGTTTCAGGTAATTGAGGGTTTTCTGAGCAAAGAAGTAAGTTACATCGTGTCCAGCCGCAGAGAAGCAAAAGCAGAGAGCAGTAGGACAAACCAAAGAGGCTGCCCTAGCCCTAACCCCAGTGAGGTCAGAGTGGAAACATCGGCCATGGTTGATCCAAAAGGCAGCCACCCCAGGCCTTCACAAAAACCCATTGACTCGGTAAGAACCTCATGGAGTAGGAAAGGTATGCTGTGTAAACAAAGGAAGCAGGCTTTGGTGAGCCTTTTAAGGCAGTCTCTGGTTTTAGTTTCATCTGGCTTAATTTAATCTCTCATTTGAATTCAGGGACTGAGAATATTTTATCATAGCTCTGGATCTAAACACCTCAGCAACATACTATCCCCCATGCTACCCTTTTATGCCATATGTCAGTTTTTATAGGACTTCAAAGTCAGAGTTTTAGAAACCAGAAGAGACTCTTCATAAACCAGAAAAGACGTGTTGGGATTGGTCTGGGCTTGGGCAGGAGTACCCTGAGTAGACAGCCATTCTCTTCTTCCTTGCTTGCATGTATGAAGGGCCAAGAGTTTGGATAATACACATGTTATGTCTATGATTTAAAATGGAATATGGCTTTTCCCCTCTAGGCTTACGTTCTTATTTTTGTCTAACTTAATATTAAAATGTCCATGAACATACGCTGTTGGCATTGTGATGACAGATGGGACTTCCTACGAGCAAAAACTTCTGAAGTGAAACATTTGCTTTCATTATCTGCTGGAGAATGCAGAGACTCTTAAAGAGGGGTCTCAGGACATTTGTAACAATTGGATCTCAGTGAATTCAGAGTGCCCTTCTCTCCACCAGGTTCAGGCTGCCACCTCAGGATTACCTAAACTTCCTGCGGCTTTACCTTTACCTCCTAGATGTTTTCTAGGCTCTCATTTCTACCAGTCCTCAGTTGTCACTGCTCCCAGCTTTCCGAGGGACATAACCCCAAGACATAACCCCTCACCAGCTCCTGTGTAAACATCTTTCAGTGCACACATGGCCTAACAGCAGACCTCACTGCTCTTCTCTCCCGTCAGGTGCCTCTAAGCAGAGGGAAGGAGCTGCTGCAGAAGGCCATCAGAAACCAGGTGAGCTGGAGCAAGATGGGACAGAGTGGGTAGTCTCCAGCACAGGGAGGGATTTCACCCTTCTTCCCAGGTTCTTCTGAAGCACACACTCAAACTGCACACTCTGCGATATGTAGTATTGTCATTATTTCCTTCTTCTACGTTAGGTAGTGGAGGCTCAGACAAGTTATTTAGCCATTCACCTCGAGAGTAAGTGTTGAAACCAGAGCCACCTCCAACTCCGGAGCCTACCAAGAGAACCATGGGGATGTGGGATGTGGCGGGACAGGGCTGCTTGGTACAGAAGCCAGACTTCTTTTACAAGTAACTCTTTATTCCTTGTGTGAAAATTCAGGGCTGTTAAAGTTTAGTGGCAGGAGGAGGAGTTAAGGTGATCTTGTGAAAAGAGTCATGCTAGTGACATCAGGAGGGGTACATGGCTGTGATGGGGGAGGTAGTGCTGCTGGACTGAGCCAGTGGAGGGGGAAGATCGGCAGCCAGCATAGTTTCATGCTCAGAGAGGATGATGGTCACCATGTTTGTTGTGTACTTACTGTGCTGAGAGCTTTCCTTGCAGAGGCCCTCCCCACAAACAGCTCTCTCAGAAGCACGTGTTCCTTTCTGGTCATGAGGTGGCCAGAGCACAATGTATAGGCAGACCAGTGGTCTTTCCCCTCCCAACATGGCCATATGGAGGACAGGATGTCTTCCTGAGGGTTGGGATGGACTCTCTGGGCACTGTACTCTCTCTCCTGCCTGCCTCCCCGCAGTGCCTCCCATGGATGACTCAGGGCTCCCAGAAGCAATTTCTATCTGTCCCCTTCACGTTCAGGCCTTGGGGAGTCTCTGCTCCTACCTGACTCTGTGTTGTAATTTCAGGGGAGCATCAGTGGAGGAGGCAGTGGGGGCAGCAGCAGCCTCCTGACCAATGCCCGCTCTTGGGGAGTGAGGATTCTGCACATGGATGGTACCCTTTCTGTGCTGGGCTCCTGTGGAGGGAGAGTTGGTGACTATGACCAGGAGTGTCAGCTTTTAGGAGGATCATGGTCATGTGAGCTTCTGGTCACTGGAAGCCAGAAGTACTCAGCTGCCATGTTGATCCACAAAGGTGGGAGGACGTGGGGAAGGGAGAAAGTGGTGAGGATGCAGAGTGCAGGCTATAGCCTCAGCGTCCCGCAGGAGGTCCCTAGAACATGCTGTTTCATGTCACCTGCTACAGCTCTCCCCCAGCTAGTGTGATGATCCCGTTTTACAAATGCAGAAATTACCTTAATATTCATGACCCCTGGCCAGTGCAGTGGCTCACACCTGTAATCCCAGCACATTGGGAGGCCAAGGTGGGTGGATCACAAGGTGAAGAGTTCAAGACCAGCCTGACCAACATGGTGAAACCCCCTCTCTACTAAAAATACAAAAGTTAGCCGAGCCTGGTGGTGCATGCCTGTAATCCCAGCTACTCAGGAGGCTGAGGCAGGAGAATCACTTGAACCCAGGAGGCAGAGGTTGCAGTCAGCCAAGATCATACTACTGCACTCCAGCCTGGGTGACAGAGCGAGACTCCGTCTCAAAAAAAAAAAAAAATTCATGACCACTTAACAGGTATTGACTCTGTGCTATGAATTACCTCCTTTAATCCTCACTGCAGCTCTGTCCCCATTATACAGATGAAGAAATTGAGCTTCAAACAGATTAGGCAAATTGTCCATGGTCTCACTAGAGTGTGTAGTGTAGACCACTACTCTCAGTTTGACTCGGCTGTAAATTTTGTGCTCCTTCTTTTCTCACACTGTAAACAACCCGTTTGCAGCCTGTTTAGAATAGTTGTCTTGAACCAGCTGGCAGTGAGTAATCTCATACCCAACTCCATTCTTGAGTCTGGAGTTTTCTCTGATCCATTTTAGGGGACTGGTCCAGATGGGACAGCCCATAGGTGCTGACTGGAATGCTGCCCCACCTCTTGGTACCAAGATCTTCCAGGGGAGTCTAGAGGCTATACAGGGGAAGTTCCTGGTCTGGGATGTGGAGGGCTTCATCTCACTGAAAAATCAGCCATTTCTGACTTGATCTCCTCCTCTGCCTTCCTCTGTTAGAGAAGTGCCAGCATGTTTAACCCTTGCTGGTCTTTCACCTGAGAGTACAGCTGAGTAGTTCACACAGCATGGCCTCCCTCACAGCCGCAGCTCTTCAGTGGTGCCTTAAAGTCGTTAGCAAGCCTTGAGGCACCTTCTGTTCAAAGATGAGTTGTATTCAGTGCTGCAAAAGAGCATGACACCCGCTCAGGCGCTGTTCCAGGGATAGAGGACCCAGTCCTTACCTCTGCCATCAGGAGATGCAGAGGGAATGTGTAGCCAGAAGGTGGCAGGCAAGGCTGGAGTGATTCAGTGGGCTGGCCAAGCGAGTTTAGTCCTGCAGCCCAGGAAGGGGCTGTGCTAGGTAAGTGAACACTGGAAGCCTTTGGCACAAACCCTCTGTCTTCTCCACAGAAATGATGATGCACGTGCAGCAGCTGTCTCTTGCCTCTTTATGTGTGAAAAAACAAGAGCCAAAGAAGCCAGAGGTAGGTCATCCTGCTGAACTGAAGGGCAAATGGATGGTTTTCAGTGAAATCAGTGACAACTTAGGTAAATCCATGGCCCGCCCAAGCCATCTCTTCCTGGCCATTCTGAAAGATGGAAGGGGAATGCAGCCTCTTACTTACCTCAGTCCTAGCACCCATAGCTTTGCGACACCCTTTCTTCTCTCTGCAGCACTTGCAGTCCTCCCATGGCACACACCCTGCTGAGACATCCCTATGACCTGGCCACCTGGGCCATGGGCTGCCTTACAGTAGTTCTGGACTAGATAAGGTTCATAAATGCCCATGGCACTGACCAGGCTGCTATTTGGGGACAGCTGTTAACCTGGGAATAAGTCTGCATACTGCAGGGGTGAGAAGGAGTGATCGAAATAGCTGCCATCTTCTAAATCCTTGTTTGTTTTCCATTCTTTGCTGGTGTTAGAACTGTGTGTATCACATCAAGAGAGCCCAACCTGGTTTAAAGCCACAGTATCTTCACCCAAGCCTCAGTCTGAGGAAGGATTAAATCTACAGATCCACCCACAGCTTGGCATCCAGGCACAGGATGAACAGTGATAGCTATTAGTTAACAGTGCTAATTAGCTAACAGTACTAGCAAACCACATCCAAAGTGGATGGAGCGGCTGGGCATGGTTGCTCACGCCTGTAATCCCAGCACTTTGGGAGGCCAAGGCCGGCAGATCACTTGAGGTCAGGAGTTCGAGACCAGCCTGGCCAACATGGTGAAACCCCGACTCTGCTAAAAATACAAAAATTAGCCAGGCGTGATGGCACATGCCTGTAATCCCAGCTACTCAGGAGGCTGAGGCAGGAAAATCTTGAACCCAGGAGGCATGTTGCAGTGAGTTGTGATCGCACCACTGCACTCCAGCCTAGGCAATGGGTGAAATTCTGTCTCAAAAAAACTTTAAAAATATAGTGAATGGAGCACTCAGACACTGACACCCTCTCCTCTAGGAGTGTTGGGGACGTTGCTGCTGTTAAATTTGTGTTGTTCAAAATTCAAAAGGGTGTACAACAAAAAGTCTCTCCCTGCTCCAGCTTCTCAACCACTGGCCTCCCTTCCTAACAAACAGTGAGAACAGTTTCTAGGACTCTATGCACATAGAAGCAAATATGTCAAAAATTCTCCCCTTCTATGTAGATGCACAGCATTTTCACTTTAACTTAATCAGTTTTGTAGGCCAGGCACAGTGGCTCACGCCTGTAATCCCAGTACTTTGGGAGACCAAGGCGGGCAAATCACTTGAAGTCAGGAGACCAATCTAGCCAACATGGTGAAACCCTGTCACTACTAAGATACAAAAATTAGCTAGGTGTGGTGGCACACGCCTGTAATCCCAGCTACTTGGGAGGGTGAGGCAGGAGAATCGCTTGAACCCGGGAGACAGAAGTTGCAGTGAGCCGAGATTGCACCACTGCACTCCAGCCTGGGCAACAGAATGAGACTCTGTCTCAAAAGAAAGAAAAAAAATTAGTTTTGTAGATATCTGGCAGTGAAGTGAGTTTTGGATGTAATGTGCTGATATGCAAGGGAGTGTGAGAGGCTTCTTTGGATTGTGTTTGCCCTCAAGGTGTGGCCTAGAGGAGAATCTGAAACTTCTTAGGGCCCAGAGGCACAGGTGGTCATGGATCCACCATCATCCTGGCCTTCCAGCTAAAGCTGATTATTTTATTTTATATTTATTTACTTATTTTTCAGGTATACACCAGAAGATCCATTTACTCTTTTTTCTTTGTATTTTATTTATTTATTTTACTTTACTTTTTTTGTGAGACAAGGTCTGGCTCTGTCGCCCAGACTGGAGTACAGTGGCGCCATCTCTGTTCACTGTAACCTCCGCCTACTGGGCTCAAACCATCCTCCCACCTGAGCCTCCCAAGTAGCTAGGACTACAGCATGCGCCACCATACCTGGCTAATATTTTTTTTTTTCTTTTTTAGAGATAGGGTCTCACTGTGCTGCCCAGGCTGGTCTCAAACTTGTGAGCTCAAGCAATCCACCTGCCTTGGCCTACCAAAATGTTGAAATTACAGGCGTGAGCCACCATGCCCAGCCTCCATTTACTTTTTAATATCAGCTTTGTTTGACCTTGGCTTAAACATTGAATTTGACCCACAGAATCAGAGTACACAAGATAGGACAGAGGAAAGCAAATGGCCGTTGTCTTTATCCTAGTCCTATAGGGTATCTGGAACAGTATCAGTACTTAGAAAATAAAGCTACCGTTTAGTGAGCATCTATTCTATGCAACATGCTATGAGGTCGGTGGGTCCTCCTCACACTGCAGGTGGCAGAGCTGCAGTTCACACCAGGCCTCTGGGACTCCGGAGTTCTTGCTCTCTGCACTGTCCTGCACTCCCTGCACAGTCAGCTGCCATTAAGATTCACACACCAAGTGACCCTTATTCATTGTGTTGCCGAGGAGGGAGCCGTTGTGCCCAGGTCTGCTCCAGCTCAGGGCTCAAGAGTCTGGTTCTGCAAGCCTCTCAACAGCAGGAAGCAAAGTGGGACAGACTGGCAGCCACTTGGTTTATCAGGCCCAGTTCCTTGACCCCCGTGGCTTCCTCACATCCTTAACCTATTTTTCCTTTCCATTTAGGGAACATGTCCAGCAGCAGAGTCAAGAACACGGAAAGGTCAGTGTGGTAGCTTTTCTTCATCTAATTGCAATCCCTCCCTCCCTAAACACTTCCCCATGACTCCTTCTGTGGCAGCATCTGCTCACTTTTCTGTGGCAGCAAGCGAGTCCAGGTTATCTTGCCCCTTTGTGTTTCCAGGGCCTGGGCCTCAGGTTTCTGGAGCAAGAGAGACATGTCCAAGAGCAAGTCCAAAGCTGCTGGGCCGGGGCTTCTCCTTTAGAGCCAAGACCCCATGCAGACACTTTGGCTCCTGTGTCCTCTGGCTGTTTCCGTGCATCAATTGAGGTTCAGCATCCTTTTCCTTCTGATTCAGTAGCAGTTTGAGGGTGGGCAGTTTGACAGCTGCCTACCGTTTTCAGAACTGCCAAACTCCCTGAAACTGACAAACTGGCGGATTGATGGACTCTATCTCCTGGTTTCTCTTGGACAGCAGGAGAGTTTCTCCCCCTGGATGTTTCTCCCAAAGATGCTCTTTCAGTGGCATTTATTCATGCACAAGCAGGAGCTAAGAAAAGTCACTTGGCACCTCTCTCATGCTCAGAATTCAAGGAAGTCTGTAGGGAAATTGATTTTAATAACTGTCTCAGTTAATTAGAAAGACAAGAAATTGTCCCCAAAAAGTATTTAATGAGAACTGTTGCTAAAGGAGAAAAGGCTGCTTTTTGCTTGGGTGCTACTGGTGGCCTCAAGCACAGTTGGGAGCTGTAAGGTGCCAGCATCTTTGGGGAATTTGTGGCTGTCAGACGGGCCAGGCTTTCAGCTGCCTTGGCTGCACCTTCCACAGGGCTCCTGGTCACTGTGGGTCCTGATGCCTAAGAGATTTTCTAAGCTATGCGAATAACTATCTAATAGGGGTGAATCTCTTAATCGACTCCAAATTCGTCTTCTCAGCACTCCTTTGCCCTGTTTTTTAAGGAACTATATTTCACCTGTGATATTTTTTCTACCATCCTGCTCATAAGACCACTGAACACTCTTTATCCCTCTTCCTGTCTGCTTCCCCTCCAAAAATCCCAGGGTCCTCCTGGAACATTCTGCCGGGGGAGTTGTTCTTAGGCCCCTCAGTATCCTGAGGCTCCAGGAGCAGAGGTCTAGGAAGGACCTGAGACTTTGTGGGAATGACCACCCCCACCCTGCTTTTAGCAGAAACCACCAGGGACTGGGTTTCTCCCAGCAAACCAGCCAAGTGTCTGATGATGGTGGCATCTTTGGTTGGTCGATAGCCTCCAGAATCCACACACAGGAGCTCCTGCATCCTGCTGTGGGAGGGCCCATCATCTAGGGCTTCAGTGTAACTACAGCCTATCTCCCGACTGATGCAACCTTTCTCCCAGGGATAGAGGCTGGAAATCTGAGTGAATGGAGAGCGCAGCCTGGGGTGGCATGATTTCCAGATCTTGCAAGGCTCTTAGGCTTTGGCAGAGCCTCCTCTCTCTGAGCATTTCCTGCATGTGTGGTGCAGGCCCTGCACAGGGGCAGACAGATAGCTAATGTGCGCATTCTTCCCCTTTCAGTGGCCAGACTGAAGGCACCATTCCTCAAAATCGAAGATGAAAGCAGGTGAGTGGGACCTCCTCTCTCTGCTTGCCCCAGCTAGGCCTTCACAGAGGAGGGAGGAGGGAGGGGTGCTCAGGGGCCTCAAGCTAATGTGAAGACATGCAGCCCCTTAGCCCTGCACCTTCATCTTCCTGAGAAGCCACTCTCTCCCACTGTCATGGAGAAGTCTCACGCAAACTAGGAGGAGCCTCTGAGAGTGGCATTATACAGTGAATAGTCCTCTTGGAAATGAGTCAGAGGTTAATGATCCTGTGTGTGAATTACCTCCATTTAAAACTCTGCTCTGTGAGCTCATAGTGTCCCATGCAGGCTCATTATTGCAGCTCCTTTCCCCTTGGGTGTATGCTGACATTTCATGTCAAATCATTACTGACCCAGTCACGGTGCTAGTATAGTCCAAGATGTCATCTTGGCTGAAATGTGGGTGCTAGGGGTGGTATTGGGGATTCCCTTTTCAGGCCACCCTGTACTTGATAAAGCCTTTCTGTTTTGCTTTGAAAAATCCTTTTCTGGCTCATGTTATCTCCTGACAGCCCTGGGTGAAAAAAGCATGAGGAGAGTCTGTCTCTTCCTAATGGGGAAAACTGAGGTCAGAGAAAGGAAGGGACTTGTGTACAGCCACCTTGCTAATAAACTGCAGCCCAAGGCTAGAATCCAGGTGTCCTGCCTGCCCTGTCTTGTGTCTTCTCTGTCCACCATTATGGCCTCTTCTTCCCTGGAGCAGGAGGGTCCCATTGACATTGTTGACCTGATGAGCTATTAGCAGCCATGTTGGTTATCACTGAATCTTCAGTAAGTACAAGATCAAAAGTCTATGTGAATCTATAATTTTCTCAAAGTTTAAAATTTAAAAAAAAAATTTTTTTCCGAAAAGGCATTTTCAGACTAAATAAATTTATTTGTTTGTTTGTTTGTTTATTTATTTATTTATTTTTTGAGACGGAGTCTCACTCTGTCGCCCAGGCTGGAGTGCAGTAGTGCGATCTCAGCTCACTGCCTCCTGGGTTCACGCCATTCTCCTGCCTCAGCCTCCCGAGTAGCTGGGACTACAGGCGCCCACCACCACGCCTGGCTAATTTTTGTATTTTTAGTGAAGACGGGGTTTCACCGTGTTAGCCAGGATGATCTCAATCTCCTGACCTTGTGATCCACCCGCCGCGGCCTCCCAAACTGCTGGGATTACAGGCGTGAGCCACTGCGCCCGGCCCAGACTAAATAAATTTTTGTTTGTTTGTTTTTGAGACGGAGTCTGGCTCTGTTGCCCAGGCTGGAGTGCAGTGGCCGGATCTCAGCTCACTGCAAGCTCCGCCCCCCGGGTTTACGCCATTCTCCTGCCTCAGCCTCCCGAGTAGCTGGGATTACAGGCTTGAGCCACCGCGCCCGGCCCTAAATAAATGTTTTAAAGGAAATAAGTCCGTGTATATCCAGCAGAGACTACTTAGCACAGAATTGTCTGTGTGACTCAGTCAGGGAAGGGCAGGGCAGCTGAGACCAGCCCTAGGAGCCTGGCATGCCTGCCCATACTCCAGACAAGCCCAGGGTCCCTTCTCAGCACCTGCAGACAGTGCAGTGCTGGCTTTGATGGCCCAAAGGCAAGTGGAGAGAACAACAGGATGGTACAGAGGTGCTCCCTTCCAGTTCCAGTGGGATGGAGTGTGTGTTCATCCCCAGCCCCTTCACACCTATTTAAATGTAGGTAATCATGATACATATGCAGCGACTGAGAGGCACTGTTACAGCCTCAGTATCTGCACTGCACATGGCGGGCACTGTCACCAGAGGGGGGTAAATAATGTGTGTGTTCCTGGCATTATAGGCCAGAGAGAAGATCCAACTGGAGCTGAGATTTCTTGTGATTTTTTTTTTTTTTTTGAGACAGAGTCTCACTCTGTCGCCTAGGCTGGAGTGCAGTGGCGCAATCTCGGCTTACTGCAACCCCTGCCTCCCAGTTTCAAGCGGTTCTTCTGCCTCCCAAGTAGCTGGGACTAAAAGTGTTCACCATCATGCCCGGCTAATTTTTGTTATTTTTTTGTAGAGACGGGGTTTGGCCATGTTGGTCAGGCTGGTCATGAACTGGCCTCAGGTGATCCACCTGCCTCGACCTCCCAAAGTGCTGGAATTACAGATGGGAGCCACAGTACCCAGCCTCTTGTGATTTTTTTTATGTGCTGTTTTGAAGCAGGTGTCTTCAAAGCCTATTAGGCCTATTAGCCTGCCCATCCTCAAGTTTTAAGCCCCCTAAGCAGAAACAAAACAGCATTGAAGAAGAAAGGAACACGCCAGGGTAGTGAGGGGCACCCCCTTCTCCTTAAGGGTTCAGGAAGACTTATTTGTTAATTCACTGCTGAGCTACAGCACTCTTACCCTGCTCCCTGAGAACCCCTGGCCTGCACTGTTTGCCCCAGAGCATGGACCATTGCAACCAAACATGGTGCGCCCAGCAGTTACCTCACTCGGCAGGGTTTGCGAAGTATACACAGATCACTTCTGTCTCTGCAAGTCTCTTGAATGTTTGCAACTTCAGGCACACTGCCAGAACCACTCAGTCCAGGTCTGACTATCCAGAACCTTCACTATGCCTGTCTTCTCTGGTCAGAACACCAGCCCTCAGATGGTTCTAAGGACCAGCAAGAACGCTTCACAGAACAGGGAAATAACTGTTCTGGTTTAAACATGCTTCCATTTAGAATCTGCCAGGCTAGAGTCATCAAAGATTGTTGTAGGGTCAAGAAACAAAATGGGAAGGTGGGGAAAAGTAGATCGGGAGTCTGGAGATATGGCTTCTGATCTGACTTTGGCCACTTAACTATTTGTGAGCCCTTGAGCAAGTCACAGAACCCCTTGGGCTTCATTTCCTTAGATGTAGGATAAACCCAGAGGGTGCTTATAGGATTTCAGGGAGGCAGTGGTATGAGTTTGAAAAGTAGACGGGGAGAACATGCGTATTAATTTAACCTAGAAAGGCTGATGAGTTTTGTTACAGAATTTAAAAGATGTGGAGGTGAGAGTCTACTTTATCAGGGCTGGAATTCTAGGGCATTGGGCGAGGCCCCCTCCTCAGCCTTTACCTTCCCCATTGTAGTCAAAGTGGAAGTTTTCTCTGTTGCAGGAAGTTTCGTCCTTTCCATCATCAGTTTAAATCCTTTCCTGAAATTTCTTTTCTTGGACCCAAAGATGTAAGTCCCTTTGAAGCCCTGACGACCCTGGGCAGCATGCACCATACCAGGTGGGTCTTTCTGGTTCCTGAGTACCAAGGGCTGGTTACGGGCCAAAGTCCTCCCTATTGGGGGCCTGCTGGTCAGATTTGGGAATGGCCATGTGTTTGCTCCTTAGGCAAAGTCTATTCTGGGAATGTAGCCCAGAGAACAGAGACTAGGAGCATTCATCCATTTTATTTTGTGTTCTTCATCCGTACTGAAGAATTTAACTTGAAGAAGAAAGGGAGGCGCTAGGGTTGTAAGGGGCACCCCTTTCTCCTTAAGAGTCCAAGAAGACTTATTTGTTAATTCACTGCTGAGCCACAGCACTCTTTAACCTGTCCGCCCAGAACCCCTGGCCTGCACTGTTTCCCCCAGAGCATGGACCATTGCAACCAAACATGGTGTGCTCGGCAGGGTTTACCGAGTATACACAGAGGACAATAGACCGCTTTCTCAAACTCATATCTATAGACCACCATCATCAGAGTCCCCTGAGGTCTCATTAAAAATGCAAGTTCTAGCTGGGCACAACGGGTGATGCCTGTAATCTCAGCACTTTGAGATGCCAAAGTGGGAGGATCACGTGAGGCCAGGAGTTTGAAACCAACTTGGGCACACAAACATAGCAAGACCCTGCCTCTACAAAAAAAAAAAAAGTAAAAATTATGAGTCGGGCAGAGAGGCTCATGCCCGTAATTCCAGCACTTTGGGAGGACAAGGTGGGCGGATCACTTCAGGTCAGGAGTTTGAGGCAAGCCTGGCCAAATGGTAAAACCCCATCTCTACTAAAAATGCCAAAAAAAAAAAATTAGCCGGGCATGGTGGTGCACACCTGTAATCCCAGCTACTCGGGAGGCTGAAGCAGGAGAATTCTTGAACCCGGCAGGCAGAGGTTGTAGTGAGCTGAGATCGTGCCACTGCACTCCAGCCTGGGCGATGGAGTAAGACCCGTTCTCAAAAAAAAAAAAAAAAAATTAGTCAAGTGTGATGACAAGTGCCTGTAGTCCCACTTACTCAGATGGCTAAGGCAGGACAATCATTTGAGCCCAGGAGTTCAAGGTTGCAGTAAGCTATGGTTGTGCCACTGCACTCCAGCCTGGGTGACAGAGTGAAACCCTGATGCAGGGTCCTGAACTCCACCCCACATCTATAGAGTCAAAATCTCTGAAGATGGAGCCCCAAAAGCTGCATTTTACAAGCTCCCAGGTGATTTTAGTGAATATCAAAGTTTAAACTGGTTGGGCCAAACGTCAGGAATAACTAAGGGGCAGGGCAGGAGAGAAGATCACTGCATTACGTGACTCATGGCTTGTGGGCTTGTTAATATGTCTACTCTGCAGATGTTTGAGACTTTGAACCCTCATTAACCAAAGTAGAGAAGGAATTCAGCTCAGGGGATGGGTAAGATGCCTTCTCAGACCCTTTCTAACCTCTGGGCTATGGGGTTATAGACCAGGAGAGAACAGAGCGGACTCTTAGCCCTAGAGTTCCTGGGGCCAAGGAGGGTCTGTGGTTTCCATCTGACAAAGGCTGTGGGTCAGAAAATAGTACAAATAAGAGGGGAAAAATTAAGGGAATGTGGCAGTAGATGAAGTGGGAGCAAGGAGAGAAAGAGGTGAGGTTAAGTCCCAATATAAGGGATACCAGGGAGAGCCAGTCAGAAGGTGACCCAGGCTTGGCACTGGTAGTGATGCTAGGCCTGGGATGGCCTTGGGATCACAGAGGAGCTAAGAGGCTTTAAAGGGAAGATGAAGCAATGAAGCTTTGGTATCTGCATGTGAGGAGCCTAGGCAGGGGGTTGGCCCTGGTAGCACATCAGAGTTCCAGACGTGTGTGTGTATGTGTGTGGAAAACCTGTGTAGGAAGAAGTGTTTAAATTTTTACTTTTTTTTTTTTTTTTTTGAGACGGAGTCTCGCTCTGTCGCCCAGGCTGGAATGCTGTGGCATGATCTCGGCTCACTGCAACCTCCACCTCCCAGGCTCAAACAATTCTTCTGCCTCCCAAGTAGCTGGGACTAAAAGTGTTCACCATCATGCCCGGCTAATTTTTGTTATTTTTTTGTAGAGACGGGGTTTCACCGTGTTAGCCAGGATGGTCTCGATCTCCTGACGTCGTGATCCACCCGTCTCGGCCTCCCAAAGTGCTGGGATTACAGGCTTGAGCCACCGCGCCTGGCCATGATTCTTTATGTAAGAAGAGGGAATGAAGGATACACATGTACTTGTGTATCTATGAACTATCTCTGAAGATAGACCATGCCTGTGATCCCAGCACTTTGGGAGGCCAAGGGGGAATGATCACTTTGAGGCCAGGAGTTCGAGACCAGCCTGGGCAACATAATGAGACCACCATCTCTATTTTTATATTTTTAAAAAATCTGGCCAGACACAGTGGCTTATACCTGTAATCCCAGCACCTTGGGAGGCCAAGGCAGGTGGATCACTTGAGCCCACAAGTTTGAGACCGCCTGAGCAACATGGTAAAACCCCACCTCTACTAAAAATACAAAAATTTGCCAGGCATGGTGGTGCAAGCCTGTAGTCTCAGCTACTCGGGAGGCTGAGGCTGGGGAATTACTTAAGCATGGGAAGCGGAGGTTGCAGTTAGCCAAGGTGGTACCTCTGCACAACAGCCTGGGTGACAGAGTGAGACCCTGTCTCAAAAAAAAAAAAAAAAAAAAATTTGTGTTCCCTTTTATGGCTGCAGGGTATTCCATTATTCCATTATATGGAATGTATTTACTGTATTTTATTTAACCAGTCTGTTATTCATGGATGCTTAGATTAGCTCCAATGAAAATCATGTTCAGAGTAAATTTGCAATTTTGAACAATTGTATTTGTGGAGTAAATTCCTAAAGATAGAAATATTGGGTCAAAAGATATAGGCATTTATAATTTTGATAAATTCAGCCAAATGGCTTTTCATGCAGGAGATACTGTTATGCCCAGACCGCTTATTCCCCAGAGAAGACCACCAGAGTCCGGAGTCAAAGCCAAGCGGCAAGGATCTTTATTACAGGTTCGAACCTGGAACTTCCTCACTAGTCATGAGACGAGCGGGAAAGTTCCTTAACTGGGCTCCAGACAGCATTTTTATAGTCGGGGTAAACAGGCACAGAGTCATAGGGGATTTTGTACACATCAGACTTAGGACTGGCTGACATTTGAACAAGGTGATTTGGCTGATTATGATCGGTTCCCGCCATTGCTGGTATTTCGGTTACATTTTGAAACACTGATGACGTCTATCAGGGGCTTGTTTTCCCGGTCTGCTCACCTGGTCTGTTCTGCTTTCTAGATTCCTGGAATTGTTTGCCTAAGTTAGTTCGGGAGTTGTTTTGTAGCCCTGGTCCCTGCTGTCCTGGTCCCTTTCAATACCAACTTATTTGTTACCTGCACTGCATGAGAGAGGCTGTTTCCCATCCCCTCGCCTCATGCTGTGACTGGCAGATATGTTGACCTCCAGTATAACAGATTAAAAACTGTATCTCAGTATAATTATAATTTTTGTTTTTTCTGACTATGAATGAGGCTAAGTATGTTTGCATATGTTTGGTTGTCTGAGTCTCTTTTTACGTGAACCTTCTTTATATACTTTGCCCATTTTTTATTGGGGTTATTGATCACTTTAATTATTTGTAAAGAGCCCTTCTCCTATTAGAAAAATGAGCTCTTTGTCATTAGTTGTGAATATTTTCTTTTCTCTGCTCACTGTAACCTCCACCTCCCAGGCTCAGGCGATCCTCCCATCTCAGCCTCCCAAGTAACTGGGATTACAGGTGTGCACCACCACACCTGGCTAATTTTTATATTTTTTGTAGAGGTGGGGTTTCACCATGTTGCCCAGGCTGGTCTCGAACTCCTGGGCCCAAGCGATCCTCCCACTTTGACTTCCCAAAATGCAGGGATTCTAAGCATGAGCGACCGTACCTGGCAGTTGTAAATAAATCAATATATATATATATATTTTTTCTTTTTTCTTTTTTTTTCTTTTTTTTTGAGACGGAGTCTCGCTCTATCGCCCAGGCTGGAGTGCAGTGGCCGGATCTCAGCTCACTGCAAGCTCCACCTCCCGGGTTTATGCCATTCTCCTGCCTCAGCCTCCCGAGTAGCTGGGACCACAGGCGCCCGCCACCTCGCCCGGCTAGTTTTTTTTTTTGTATTTTTTAGTAGAGACGGGGTTTCACCGTGTTAGCTAGGATGGTCTCGATCTCCTGACCTCGTGATCCACCCGTCTCGGCCTCCCAAAGTGCTGGGATTACAGGCTTGAGCCACCGCGCCCGGCCTATGTATTTTTTTTCTAAGCCTCCCTGAGCAGAGAAGTTGTAAATACTTTTAAAAGACAACAAAACCCCAAGTTTGTGGTTTGTCTTTTAACTTTGCTGTATTAGTCCATTTTCATACTGCTATACAGACCTGTTTGAGACTGGATAATTTGTAAAGGAAAGAGGTTTAATAGACTCACAGTTCAGCATGGCTGGGGAGGCCTCAGGAAACTTACAATCATGGTGGAAGGCAAAGGGGAAGCAAGGCACCTTCTGCACAAGGTGGCAGAAAGGAGAAGTGCCGAGCGAAGCGGAAAGAGCCCCTTATAAGACCATCACATCTCATGAGAACTAAGTATCACAAGAACAGCATGGGGGGAACCACCCCCATGATTCAGTTACCTCCACCTGATCTCTCCATTGACACTTGGGGATTATGGGGGTTACATTCAATATGAGATTTGAGTGGGGACACAAAGCCTAACATGTCATTTGCTAATGATTCTTTGCCAGGCATACATATTTTAAAGTTGTATATAGTTGAATTTATGAGTTTTTCTGTATATCTTCTGGGTTTTGTGTCATACTTAGGAAGTCTTTAAAAGGAGTGTTTTGAACTTGCCGAGTTTGCTGGATAGCCAGATAGAAATGCCCTTTAGTGGCCAGGTGCGGTGGCTCAAGCCTGTAATCCTAGCACTTTGGGAGGCCGAGACGGGCAGATCACGAGGTCAGGAGATCGAGATCATCCTAGCTACCACGGTGAAACCCCGTCTCTACTAAAAATACAAAAAAAAAAACTAGCCGGGCGAGGTGGCGGGCGCCTGTGGTCCCAGCTACTCGGGAGGCTGAGGCAGGAGAATGGCTTGAGCCCAGGAGGCGAAGGTTGCAGTGAGCCGAGATCACACCACTGCACTCCAGCCTGGGTGACTAAGCTAGACTCTGTCTCAAAAAAAAAAAAAAAAAAAAAGAGAAGGAGAGAGATAAGACAGACTGCCCACAGGGAGGTCTCCAGACGTCTTCTTCCTTGTTCCTCTCTTGCCATTCTTAGATGATTGGTACCAAGCTCAGGGAAGGCCCGCCTTCCAGTGCCTGCCCAGCCCCTTGGCCATCTCAGTCCTTCCCCTCCTTGACCTAGGCTCCAGGCCCTAAGCAGTGGCTCCTCCCCCAAGGGCCCCAGCAGTAACCACTTTGCTGCACTATGTACCCTCCCCAGAGAATCCAAGGATGGAGAGCCAAGCCTGCGATCAGCTGCCCGCACCATGCCCAGGAGGAAGAAAGGCTACTGCGAGTGCTGCCAAGAGGCCTTTGAGGAGCTCCATGTGGTGAGCCCCTTCCCCACCAAGCAGCTGCTCCCAGAGTGCCTTGAGGGATCCTGCTCACTGGGGATGAGTCCTTCCTGTGCAATCTCCACGCTGCTATGGCTATGTCCTCCAGGGCCATAGCATGGGCTGAGAGGTCAGCTTCCATGTCCCCCTCCCCCCAGGCCTCATGTAATGCCCTGTCCTCCTCTCGCCCCCCTCGTAGCATCTTCAGAGTGCCAAGCACCAGGGCTTTGCCCTAGAAGCCCATCCATATGCAGAAGTGGACAGGATCATTGCCCAGCTCAGCCACAGCTTTGTAGACATCCCTTTCCAGGCCGGCCTCCCCAGGTGAGTGCCATGCTGGCAGGCATAACTGTGTCTGCAGTCTCCTCTGTTGCCCTCTGGGTGGGAAGAGACCCTCAGGTTGGTGGCTGCTGGGACCAGACTGTGATGTTTTCCTCTTTTCTCACCTTCCTTTCCCCTCATCCTCAGTCCTGTTTGTTTTGGGGGTGGCCAAAAAATAATTAAAAGACCTCCATTTGTGGCTTCAGTTGATGAAGACTAGACCCAGACCAGACTGTGGCTCCCTTCCTACCCCACGGGCTTTGATGTGGATGATAAGCAATTCTGGCCAGGGAGCAGGGGGGTAGTTCTTGGGCCTCTCCTAGATAGGTGAAGAGTAAAGTCTTTCTCCCTCTGTAGAAGTCACCACCAGAAGGAAGGACTGCATGGGGTTTGGTGGGAATTCCAGGGCCTTCTGAGCTCCGCTTCCCCTTGCTGCCAGCAAGGCAGACCCTCTCCCACCTGGAGCTATGGCTTCACCTCTCACCCCAAATCTCCACCTCAAGCTCAACTTGCACAGCCAGGAACTGCACTGCTTTCTTCAGCTGCCAAAGGGCACAGCCTCTCCTCTGTGAAGTCATGAAATGGAATAGCCTCTAACCTATTCCTCTGGCCAGCCCCAACCACAGGCCACAGAGCCAACAGAAGTGCACACAGTGCTAACTGCTGCGGCAGGTTCAGACCCAAACAGGAGGACTTTCACACAGGGCCTCAGAGAAGGCAGCTATCTCGGCACATGAACCGCCAGCTGTGGCGGCTCTCCCTGTGCCCTCAGCCCTGGCCCAGGCCTGCTGTGAAGTTGAAACCTGCAGCTCACTGGGTGTTTCTGTCCCAACAGGTGGTCAGGTTCCCCAGCTTCTGACTGTGACCCTCTCTGTCCTGAGACTCTGCACCCCCGCCAGCCCTCCCATCCCAGGGCAGCATCTCCCAGGATAAGGAAGGAAGACAGCTGCCAGGTGTCAGGTATCCCAAAGCAGGATGGGACAGTGAACAGCATGCAGGCACCAGCTGAACGTGCAGGGACTGGTGAGGTACCTGGACCTATAGCAAGCTGCCAGGACCTGAGGGGGTTATCTGATGTGTTTATGGACACCCCAGAGACACCGGTGTCTAGGAACCCTGCTTGCCAACGCCTGCTGCCTAGCTCTGGTTTTATGGAACTCTCCTCTGGCCCAGACCTGGCACTTGTTGGCCACAAGCGTAAGGTTCAGTTCCCCAGTGGCAATGCTGAGAAGAGAGTGGGGGCCTCCTGGCCACAGGCTTCATTTTTTGTCCCAATAGCACCCAACCCCTGTGGCACCAGGACAACCGGTGGCAAGCATCTTCCCTGTCTTCCCCTTCCAGGCCATGAGTCCAGGCTCCTCACCTCCCTCCAGCCCTTGTGCCACTCACAGACCTGCCTGTCTCTCCCAGACCCCTTTCCCTGGTAGCCCACAGACAGACCAGCAGAGTTCTGGGCCACACAGCCCCACTGGCCGGGGGAAGGATGGCCCCCACGGCCTGAGGATTCTAAGTGTGCAACCCCTGGCCCTGTATCCCAGGAGGCTGGCCAGCTCCCCAACTGCCCCACAGCTCCAGGCCGGCCATCAGCCCCCCTGCACTCAGCTACCAGTGTGCAGCCCTCAGGAGCACCTGCAGAGAGCAGGTCTACCTCCCTCCTACAGCCCCTGCCAGCCAGTGCAGGAGCCAGCTGTTCCCGATGCCTCTGGGCCCCCCAGCCTCTCCAGGTGCCCTGTTGCCCTGTCTCCCAGCCCTGGTCCCAACCCTGGCCCCAGCCCCAGCCCCATGCCGGCAGAGAGCTGCTCCTGTGAGTCCCCAAGGTGCTTGGCTCTTCACGGAGCCAGGCAGCTCCAGATTGAAGGGCCACAGATACAATTTATTCCCCTGCTGCGTGCTGCACACCCGGCCAGGGCCGACCAGGACACAGGAGGGGCAGAGCCCCAGGACTTCCCCAAAAGAGCCAGAAGGGGGCCCGGGCCTGGCCTTTGAAGTCCAGCAAGCAGCTGTCACGCTAGGTGTTTCTGTCCCATGGAGCCAACAGAGCCAGCCCTCCCACTGGCCAGGTCTTTGGGACAGAATCTGGACTGGGGGCTGCCCTCTCCTACCCCCGCCTCCTGCCATGTTCCTGACCAGGCAGAGTCCACAGTGGGCTTGCCCAGCTGAGACTGGCCACCCACGCCAGGAGACAGAGGCAAAGTTGGCATGGGGAGGGACCACAAAGGAGCTGGGGCAGCAGGAGTCCTGGCCTGGCTTCCTGGCCCTCCGCAGGCCCTTGCCTCTCTGCAGAGCCGCGGGTTAGCTGTTGTTGTGCTCCACCCCCAACCCCGACCTCCTTTCCCACGAGCATGTGGCCGCTCCTGCTTTCTGAAATGCCTGTGTTTATCCCCTCCCCCAGCCCCCCACGCTCCCGCACACAGATCCTCAGGAACATATGAAGCAGAGGAGGGGCTCGAGCTGCACCACTCACAGAGCTCCCTCCCCCAGGCACTTAGTTGGGGCCCAGCACTGACCTTTCCCCTGAGCCCAGGATGTGGCCACAGCCCCCTCTGGGACCCCTCTTGGCCCTTCTCTGCCTCCTCAGCTTGAGCTGCCTGCCCAGAGTTCGGCTGTTCCGGGGCCAGTGTGTCACCTGCCAATTTCCACATCACCCTCCTCTCTCGTTCCCTCCTCTCCTTCCCCAAGGACCTCCCCCCATTTCTGGCAGCCAAGCCATTAATCTGGAGACAGAAATGGGTTTGCTATCGATTCTCTGGCCACTTTTTCTTTCATTATAATTTGTACTGTGGTTCTTCTCACTCTTCTCTGTGTCCGTGGGTTTGTCTCTTTAAATGTTGAAGCTCCCGGAAGCCTGGTGCTATTCTGTATCTCCTTTCAAAGGAAGAAGAGGGGACCCAGCTGTGGGTGAGGACTCAAGTTATTAGTTTGGAAATAGAGCAACTTTGTGTACAGCCCACCTTAGAGGTCATGTTACCCCCTTCCTGTTAAATTTTACAATTAATTTTGGTTCAGGAAATGTAAATAAATTTGTTAATAACAAATAGCAAAGAGATGGGGTTGGAATGCCATATGTCGGTCCTTGATCTGCCCTCCAGTGACCCAAGGCAGGGCTGCAGGCCAGGAGCGATGGACAGAATCACTAGATGGTGGGATGGGACCTCCTGCAAGTCACACACGTGTGAGTGCCACAACCCTCCTGCCGGCCTTGCCCAAGGGCTAAGGGCTCCAGGGAGCAGGGCTGCCTCTGTCCCTGCCCAGCCTCCTTTACCCAGTCTCATCTGGTCACTTACTTGGCTCTGCTGCCTGGGGAGTGGTTGCCAGCAGAGGACATGCCCCTCCATCACTCCCAAGAAAACTCCTTTGCCCTGACGGAGATTCCTGCTAAGGGCCCACTCCTCTTCCCTGAAGCCAGACCGTGGTTTATGTCTGGGTGCTGCTGGGTTCATCTCTTTCCTTTTGTGACATGGGGTTGCCTCATTCCCCATGACACCACACCGCTGCATGAGGAAGTTTCCCCTCGCCCCGTCTCAGACTTTGATACCTTTACCTGCTCACACAAAGCCCGTCATGCTGGGTTCAGGTGCCCTCATTGTCAGCTGCCCAGGACCCATTCCCCGAACCTCACATCCAGGTACTCTTGCCTTCCCCTCCTATCTCAATGATCATGACCTTGGACATCTCTGCCAGGCCAAACTCCAAGGCTGGAATGCTCCTCAGCCATTTCTCCATTGCGGCTTCCTGGCTGTGGATTCAGGTTAGAGGTGAACCCAGAATACCTGAGACCTGACCCAGGACGGATGGGTGCTGCTTGATGTGAATGAGGTCCCGCAGTGGCTCCTTGGCGAGAGCACTGCTCAGACTCCTTTCCACTCCAGCCCCCTTTCCACATCCCCCTCCTGCACCAGATGACTTTGACCCAGACCCAGTGGACACCGCTTCATCTTGCAGTCAGTCCCTTTTCAACATGTTTCTGTTTCTTTCTGAAGAGGTGTCCTCCCTCCACAAGTCACACTGTCTGTCCCTGGCCCTCCAGCCCACCTTGCCAACCACCCTTGTTGGTTTCCTTCTCAGACTTGCCACCTCTCCCTTCTGCCCCAGAATGCCATGCTCCTCTCCTGGAAACCACTTGAGTTGATGCAGTAAATCAACTTCAAATACTTGAAGACTCCCACCTTCTGTTCTCTGGCTCCTTCCTGCAGTCTATACCTACCGCCTCCTCTTCACCTCCTTCCCTTCCACACTTCCTTCCCGGGTAGCTCTGCCTGAAGCATTCCACTAGGATCATCTATTCCAAGGTCATGGACAGCTACTGATGACCAAAGTTGGTTCCTTTTCTCCTTTCTTTCCTCCTTGAAGCCTGGCTCCCTTGGTCCCAGCAGCCCCTCAGTGGCCTGGTTCTCCTGTCCCCCTGCCCTTCCTCACCATTGCCCATTCCCTCATTCGTTCATTCAGCACAGGCCTTGCCATCTGCCCTGAGTCAGCTCCGAGACACCTGAAGAGCCCTCCAGCTCTAACTGCTTTCCTCAGACTAGGTCCCGAGGCCTTTGTTCTTGCCTCTTCTTGCTGAGCCTTTCGCTTCTCGGCAGATGTGACCAATTGGTAGCTCCATCCCAACTTCCTTCTGCTGGGTGGAATGCAGGAGCTGCTGTCCCCAAGTCACACTGTGACCTCAGAAAAATGCCTCTATTACTCGGGCCTCAGTTTCCTCGTCTTTAAGGGGCTTGGATGAGATTATTTCAGGGCTCTTTCCTATAATAAAATACTGTGACTACCAGCAAATCTTTTATGTCCTTCCCTGTCCTGCCACCGGCAGGAATGCTACATACCTGAGAATTCCTCCTCATCCTGGACCTTGGCTCCCCTTCCCAGGGGAGTTTCAGCTGTGCCCAGCTCAAACTGTTTTCTTGATCTAAAAAATGGAGGTAATCTAGGCTGGACACGGTGGCTCACGCCTGTAATCCCAGCACTTTGGGAGGCTGAGGCGGTTGGATCATTTGAGGTCAGGAGTTTGAGACCAGCCTGGCCAACATATTGAAACCGCATCTCTACTAAAAATACAAAAGTTAGCTGGGCGTGGTGGCGCGCCTTTCGCTCGGGAGGCTGAGGCAGGAGAATCGCTTGAACCCGGGAGGCAGAGGTTGCAGTGAGCCGAGAATGCACCACTGCACTCCAGCCTGGGCAACAGGGCGAGACCTTGTCTCAAAAATAAATAAATACATACATACATACATACAAAAAACGGAGGTAATCATAGTTGCTACCTTGCTAGGAAGTCACAAGAATGAAAGCAGATATGTTTGTGAGGTATGTGGCACAGAGCTTGGCACATTGTCTCAATAAATAACATATTACCACAGGCACACATGCCTGTGAGGCCTCCTTCCTAAACTTACATAAAGCTTATTCTCACTAATTCCCACCTGGCAGTGTCCCTTGGTAACTGGCGTCCTCATCTCGGGTGTGCATTTGTGGATGAAGCTGCTGAGGGACACTGTGAGACCCCCTGTCCCAGGCCCCCTCTCAAGGGCCTTCTCTCCTCAGCTCCAGGAGGATCCCTTGCGTGGAAGAGAAGTGGCAGTTGGGCCCTTACGGATGTAACTGTGTGCCCCACAAGCCTCCCAAAGGATGAGTGTGCCTGGGATCCTGGTGCCCCAGGTGCCCCCAACTCCTCCCTTGGTGAAGGCTGAGAGCTTCAGAGATTAAAAGAGGGGCCACTTGGACACCTGAGAGGGAGGAGCATAAGGTTTCCCAGGAGAGCTATGCAGATGAGAAGAACGGTCCTTGGACCCTGGGCTGGCATCTGAGAGGAAGCAGGATGAACTTCTGTCCAAATGTTGGGCGCTTCCCCTGCTGCCACCCGTCACATCATGACATCAGGCATAGGTTCTCTCTGCACTGGGTAGAGAGAGGACCCCAAGGCCCCCAAGCCATAGAGAGGCCTGGGGTCCTGGGCAAGGGCCAGGGAGCCGGTTTGCTCCTCGGCACCTTGGACGGTGCGAGCCCAGGGTGACTGAGCCCCTTTCATGCACCAGACGCTGCTCCAAGCACAGGCAGCTCAACCATCATCCCCGAGAGGAGCACTGTGAGTGGGGGTGGTTTTCTAACCCCTGTGTCATGGATGAGGAAACCAAGGCCCAGACACGTCAGCAGGCTTGCTTAAGGTCACACGGCCAGTTCATGGGGGAGGCAGGATTGGGACTCCAGCCCAGAGCCCTGAATCCGGCCCCCTTGACTGGCATAGTCTGTGCTGCAGGCCTTAAGGCTGGGCACCAGGCCTGGACGGCCTCCACTGGCAGGAATCACTGCCCGTGGTATCACCCCAGGGCTGGAGGCAACCAGCACCCCTCCCTTACCTGGAGTTGCGGAGACAAGGTCTTGGCCCTGCATCCCCAGCTTGGCCCTTGTGCAGGAAAATTTGAGAGAATCTGCTGAAGGGCTAGAAGAGTGGCAGAAGGAAGGAGGCCCCGGCCTCCTAGGGGAGGGGCTTCCTAAGGGAGGCCAGACCCCAACCTCTCAGGACCCCACAGCTCCCTCAGCAAGAGCAACCCCAAGGGTGGCATCAGGGCAGCAGAAACAGTGGCCCCACCCTCAAGGGATGGGCGTAAGGACTGAAGGAGCCAGCCATAGCTGTGGAGTTGGGGTGGGCCCCCCCAGGGAACCCTGTGTTTGAGGGGGAGACACAGGCCTGCCCTGATCTAAGCAGAAAACAGCCCTTGCTATCAGGTCAGGTCTGATGAGGAAGACAAGCCCTGGTCTTCTGAAGTCCCAGTCTGATGAGGGACCACCAATGAGAAGACAGACAGCCCTGACCTCAGGAAGGAAGGTGGGTGAGAGAACATGAAGCAAACTTTCTGTGTGGGGAGCCCACGGCTCCTAAGAGAGCTGAGGCAAGCATAAGACAGGGGAGGTGGAACCTCAGGGACTGGGGACTGTGCTCAAGGGAGAGGCAAGAGGTCTAACCAAGGCCAGGTGCCGGGGCTCACAGATGTAATCTAATCGCAGCACTTTGGGAGGCTGAGGCTGTAGGATCACTTGAGTCCAAGAGTTTGAGACTGACCTGGGCAGCATAAAAAGACCTCCATCTCTACAAAAAAAAAAAAATTGTTAGCTAAGCATTGGCCTCATGCCTGTAATCCCAGCACTTTGGGAGGCTGCGGTGAGTGGGTCTCTTGAGTCCAGGAGTTGAGACCAGCCAGGACAACATGATGAAACCCAATCTCGACAAAAAATACAAAAGTGCTGGGCACGATGGCTCACACCTGTAATCCCAGCACTTTGAGAGGCCAAAGTGGGCAGATCACTTGAGGTCAGGAGTTCAAGACCAGTCTGGCCAACATGGTGAAACCCCGTCTCTACTAAAAATACAAAAATTAGCCAGATGTGGTGGTGCACACCTGTAATCCCAGCTACTCGAGAGGCTGAGGCAGGAGAATGCTGGAACCCAGTGGGAGGAGGAGGTTGCAGTGAGCTAAGATCACACCATTGCACTCCAGCCTGGCAACAGAACAAGACTCCATCTCAAAAACAAAAACAAAAAAGCCAAGCTTGGTGACGCCACCTGTAGTCCCTGCTATTCGGGAGGCTGAGGCAGGAGATTGCTTGAGCCCAAGAGGTCAAGGTTACAGGAAGCTATGATTGTGCCACTAGTTCTCCAGCCTGAGCAACAGAGCGAGACCCTCAAAAAATTAAAAAATAAGGTCTATCGCCTGCAATCCCAGCACTTTGGGAGGCTGAAGCAGGCAGACTGCTTGAGGCCAGGAGTTCGAGAACAGCCTGGCCAACATGGTGAAACCCCATCTCTACTAAAAATACACAAGTTAGTCAGGCATGGTGGTGCACACCTGTAATCCCAGCTACTTGGGAGGCTAAGGCAGGAGAGTGACTTGAACCCAGGAGAAGGAGGTTGCAGTGAGCTGAGATTGTGCCACTGCACTCCAGCCTGAGCAACAGAGTGAGATTCCATCTCAAAAAAAAGGGGCTGGGTGCAGTGGGCTCACGCCTGTAATCCCAGCACTTCAGGAGGCTAAGGTGGGCGGATCACCTGAGGTCAGGAGTTCGAGACCAGCCTGACCAACATGGAGAAACCCCATCTCTACTAAATATACAAAATTAACTGGGCATGGTGGCACATGCCTGTAATCCCAGCTACTCGGGAGGCTGAGGCAGGAGAATCGCTCAAACCGGGGAGGTGGAAGTTTCAGTGAGCTAAGATCATGCCATTGCACTCCAGCCTGGGCAACAAGAGTGAAACTCCATCTCAAAAAAAAAAAAAAAAGTCTAGGCCAGGCGCAGTGGCTCACACCTGTAATCCTAGCACTTTGGGAGGCAGGCAGATTGCCTGAATTTAGGAGGTTGAGAACAGCCTGGTCAACATGGTGAGATCCCATCTCTACTAAAAATACAAAAAATTAGCCGGGTATGGTGACACACGCCTGTTGTCCTAGCTCCTCAGGAGGCTGAGGCAAGAGAATCACTTGACCCCAGAGGTGGAGGTTGAATTGAGCTGAGATCTCGCCACTTTACTCCAGCCTGGGCGACAGAGCAACACTCTCCAAAAGAAAAAAATATATAGTAAGTTCTGGCCGGGCATGGTGGCTCATGCCTGTAATCCCAGCACTTTTGGAGGCCGAGGCGGGCGGATCACGAGGTCAGGAGATCGAGACCGTCCTGGCTAACATGTGAAACCCCGTTGCTACTAAAAATACAAAACAAAATGAAGCGTGGTGGCAGGCACCTGTAGTCCCAGCTACTCAGGAGGCTGAGGCAGGAGAATAGTGTGAACCTGAGAGGTGGAGCTTGCAGTCAGCCGAAATCGCATCACTGCACTCCAGCCTGGGCAACAGAGGGAAACTCCGTCTCAAAACAAAACAAAACAAAAAACAGTAAGTTCTAGCCAGATCTGCTGGGAGTCAGGGAACCCAGGAATATAAGTGGCTACCGGGGCCAGGGAGCCATATGACTTAGTCCCCACTGGAACTAGCCCAGGGTGCCAGCAGGGAGAGTCACTCTTAGGGCTCATGGGGTCTCCCCAACAGGAAGTCTAGGGTCCCAGGGCCACCGATGTGGTAGGAACATGCCTCTGGTGAAGAGACCTGGACCACAGATTGGGCTTACTCTGTGGTCTTGAATATGTCGGAGGACCCAGACTCTCCCAGCCCCGGGCCCCCACTGTGAAATGACAAACCTCACCCAGCCTACTGAGGGGCACTCCTGATCAGGACTTGCTGATGTGGCCCTGGGACACGGGCAGGCTGGAGCAGACAGCCACTTTCGTGTCTGGGGTGTGTGGTGAGGGTGCAAGGGACCAGATATACCAGTCCTCTCTGGTCCCAAATGGAGGGTAGACGTTTAAGTAGGACTAGGGGTGTCTAAGAGGAGTGAGGCCCTAGAGTAGGGGACATGCCTCTCACTGACCAGCTGTGTGACTTTGGGAAGCTCACATAACCTCTCAGAGCCTCAGTTTCCCCCTCTGTAAAATGGGGAGCACAATCTCTCCCTCGGGACTCATCATGAGTTTCCAGGAATACCACATAGTAGGCCCTCATTCCCAGGAGCCTCCTGGCGCCTACATCTTGGAGGAGGTTCTCGAGATGTCTCCAAAGCGAAGGAAGAATTGGCTCAGCCTTGCTGAGCATCTGAGTCTGGCATGGCAGGTGGTTGGGGGTGGGGGGGAGTCACTTCGTTCCCTGCATTGATGTCAGCGCCTCCTGGGAAATCGCCTTCTCACCTCTCCTGGGCCTAAAATAGAGCGGGGGATGGGGGCATCACAAGCTAGAGGCAGTTCCCTCATCCCTAGCAGAGGCCCTGGGTCTTTGGGGAAGCAGAGGACCCAGGAAGGGGTTCCCTGCCTCCAATCTTGTTCTTCAGTGACTTGTGGTCCCCTAGCATGGGTACAAAAAAGGTTAGAGTGGGGACTCATCAGCGTTCCCACCTGCCATGCCCCACCACACCCCACATCATCTCAGGTACCTGGCCTTCAGCACCCCCAGCAGAAGTCTGAGGTCCCAGCTCTGCTATTGGGACCCATCATTCCCCAGGAGCTGGGTGGAGGGCACAGCTGGGGATGTAACTTGGGAGGTCCAGTATTTTTGCAGACAGGGCAGCCTAGTCTGACTACAGAGGGAATGCTGGGGGGCTCCAGAGGTGTCTTCTGCTCCTAAGGATTGGGATTAGTAAGGGAGGGGGAGCCATGGGGCATGCTAGCAGCATGTAAGTGATCTGGCTAGTTTATATTTTATCTAGGGGGAAGGACAGGGCGCCTGTGAGAGACTCAGGAACCCAGACGGAGATGCCAACCCTTCCTGATGGTTGGAGTGACAGCGATCCCTGAAGCCCTCCTAGAGGCCGGGACATCTTTGGCGGGGAGAAGGAGCCGATGGGAAGGGGTCTGGACCGCGGGCTTGGGAGGACTCCTCAGTGACACGACCCGTAGCGAAGGTGCAAGAAATCCCAGAGGGGCGGAGCCTGGCGTTCGCCAAGAGCCTCTGCCCACCCCAACCCCAGCTTCCACAGCCTAGGGTCAAGCGGGGCGCTCCGGGCTGGGGCTGGGGCTGGGGCAGCCTCTCCGGGGTACCACGACCGAAGGCGAAAGCGGGCGCCACAGCCACGCCCCTGCCCCCGGCCCCAGACGGGCAGTTGCCGGGTCAACCGCGGGGGTCCCCAGTCCCCTGCCTCTCTATCCTACAAATCTACGAGTCCTCGGAGATGCTCAGGCAGAGGTGGCCGAGGAGGGGCCGCGGGATGAGGTCGCGGAGCGCCGCCGCCCCGCACCTGACGAGAGGCCCCTGAGGTGCGGGGAGGG
>NW_012115010.1:1601423-1606005 GCF_000951035.1 Colobus angolensis palliatus
GCTGGGCGTTCGCGGCTCTGCTGCTGCCGCTGCTCCCTCCGCCTGGTGAGTGACCCCCACCTGGTCCCGGCGCCCCCTCCCTGCCCCCGCCCCGAGATGTGCGGCGCTTGCTGCTGCAGCCACCTTTTCCTGCAGTGCTCAGGGTGACAGCCGGTCCGGAGCGCGGGAGGGTGGGGGAGCGGGAGAGGAGGAAAGGTGCGTCCACCCACCTGTCCCCAGCTGGCCAGGCCCACCGCGTCCCTGCCCCTGCCGCCGACCGGCCAGCTCTGCAGGTCTCTGCGGGTTTGGGCGGATGGGGGGGCAGTCGTGACGGTTGAGCGGGCGTAAAGCTCCTGGCCCCCTCCCCGCGGGCTCTTGCCTCTGCAGGGCAGCCAGATCCTCCCCACCCGGATCGCCCTAGGGCTCCAGGGGCCACACCAGAGTAGGGGATGCGGCATGTCCACCCCTTTCCCAAGTCTCCTGCCCCAGGATGAGCAGCTGCCTGCAGCCATGGCCTTGTTTCCCCAGGTCTTGGGACCCAAGGTTCTGCTGGAGCTCTGCGATGGGGGCGCTTACCCCAGCTGGGGGGCCCAGGAGCCCCTGAGGTCACCGAACCCAGCCGTCTGGTCAGGGAGAGCTCCGGGGGAGAGGTCCGAAAGCAGCAACTGGACACCAGGGTCCGCCAGGAGCCACCAGGGGGCCCGGTGAGTGGGGCTGGGTGGTGAGGCCAGGGGCTAAAGCAGGCCTTCGAGCCCCTGGGAGCCCACGGGGTAGCCAGTGCTGGAGCCCTCCTCAGCAGCTGCCCCGCAGAGTCCCCTTCCGTACAGTGGGCTATCAGGTGGGTGCTGGAGCCCACTGGTGGGGAGCCCAAGACTGCCCAACCCCAGGACCCCCTCCCATTATTGCAGGGCCCCCCGTCCTCAGTGTTCAGGGACGCCTAATGCGTAGGTCTCAGGTCCGCTTTGGGTCAGCGTTCCAATGGCCCCCTGCTTCGCTCTCGCCAAAGCTAGTGGTTCTGCTCAAAACAGGGCTTGGATGGGGCAAGTGGGGGGCAGGGAGAGGCAGCCCAGATTCCTGTCAGGGATTAGGGTTCCCAGGTTCTCATCACAGCCACCTCAGTGGGCTTTCGTGGAACAGCTTAGTGCTTGCTGCTGCCTCAGTTTCCACACAGTGCCCAGATAGGCTTGTTGTTCTCCTTCCTGTCCTGGCTGAAGGTGGGGCCTTGGAAAATAACTCGAGGCCCCAGGCCAGCTCTACCTGCCTGCCCACTGTCCCTTCCAGCTGCCAGGCCCCACCTGCCTCCCAGAGGAAGGTTAGGCATGAAGGAGATTAATTGCAATTAATAATTAATTAATATCATGTGAATAATAATCACCCAGATGGAATATTCATTCAGCACGTCCCAGTGCTCCAAGAGCTGGAGCTGAAAGTGAGCCAGGCCAACAGGGCAGCAGAGGGCAGGTTGGCCGGCAAAGGCCCGGCACAAACAGGAGGTGTAGGGGAGAGACGCAGAGGAGGGGTACAACTGAGGCCTGGAAAGTTTTGGCAGCTGGGAGCAGTGGGAGGTAAATTGGGCTGGGCAGAGGGAGGAAGGAGGGAAACGGAGGCTAACATTACGGACATCTGTCAGACTGGCATCTGGCCCTGCCTAATGTACTTGGTTAAAAGCCCTTAAGGGAGGGGAGCAGAGGGGGATGCGGGGTGGTACAGGGGTGGAGAATACTGATGAAATGGATGGAGCAGGAAGGGAGCATGCATAATAGATGGACTATCACTCAGGGCCGTGCAGAGGGGCAGGGGGAGGGGGCTAATGGTCCGAGGCCCGTGGGCACTGGGGGTGGGGTGGTGGGTGGAAGCTGCCTTCAGTGACTGCCCAGGCTCCCTGGGAGGTGCGTGGTCCCAGGGCCAGGGATGGGGTGTCCTGGCCACTGAGTCTGGCTGTCTTGTCTGGTGTCACTCGCTACCTGTGAACTGTGAACCCCATGGTTACACTATGGAGGAACTGATGGTCCACCCGACTGCTGGGGCTCTGGTTTGTGCTTTAAGGGATATGCAGATTGAGTCATGGAGGGATACCACTGTGGGGTCAGGGGACAGAGATGAGGGAAAGCCTGGAGTCAGGTAGGGATGAAAAGTCAGGTATTCCAACTGGACAGGTCGCTCCTTCAGCCGGACCCTTTCTGAGCAGAGACAGAGGCGACAAAAGATAGGAGGTTCTGGTCTGTGGTGGTGTCTGCAGCTGCGTGGGAAGGTCAGGATGGATGCAGTTGAACTGGTTAGGTTGGGGGTCTCTGTGTTCTTCTGCAGGTGAGTGGGTGCATGTGAGTTGTGTATGTGATCCACCGATTCCAGATACTTCTGAGGGGTGTCTGAGAGCCTGGGGGGGAGGAAATGGAGTTCCGTGGATCTGCCAGGCACTGATTATCTCCAATTTTGGGGTTTTCTGGGACTGAGACTTCCTAGGACCCTCGTGGAAACCTCCTCAAGGGACTTGTTTGGGGCCCTGTCTTATCTGTGCCTCAATCTCCCCTGAGGTCCCAAAGCTGTGGAGTTCTATGGGCCACTCTGCCAAGCTTTGTATGCACTTTACATCACTTATTTCTCACAACTCTGTAAGGCTTGTAACTTTGCTTGTGTGTGTGTGTGTGTGATGGAGTTTCGCTCTTGTTGTCCAGGCTGGAGTGCAATGGTGTGATCTCTGCTCACCCCAACCTCCACCTCCTGGGTTCAAGCGATTCTCCGGCCTCAGCCTCCTGAGTAGCTGGGATTACAGGCGTGCACCACCACGACTGGCTAATTTTTTGTATTTTTAGTAGAGATGGGGTTTCTCCACGTTGGTCAGGCTGGTCTCGAACTCCCGACCTCAGGTGATCCACCCACCACAGCCTCCCAAAGTGCTGGGATTACAGGTGTGAGCCACCGTGCCCGGCAGCTTATAACTCTGGTCAGCCCCATTTTGCAGATAAGCAAACTAAGGCTCAGAGGGATGAAGTAAATTGCCCAAAGTCAATCAGATCTTAAGCAGTGGAGTTGGGAGTTTTCTCCACACCAGGGCACTTCCCAGTTCTGCCTCTAGGGCTCTCTGGATTTGGGTCCAGGAGGCAGTCTCCCAACTCCACCCAGAGCAAGGAGACAAAAAGACACATACAGAATATTTTCCCTAATGGGAAGGAGATATGGCAAACCCTCAATCTCCTGCCTGGCATTTCTCCCGGGGTTAGAGCGCTTTTGGCCTCAGAGCCACGGGGTCTGATGGTGGATCCAGTGTGAACTTGAGCCTGTGCGTGTTCTAGCCAGAAGTACCCTAGCCGAGCGCTGCTTGGGTTTTGCCTTAACTTACTGCCCTGGTTTAGAACTTCAGGCCCAACTGGTGTTGAGCTGGCAGCAAGATCTCTGGTCATGTATTGTTGGAACCGAACTCTCGATTCCCTCCTGGGCAGGGGTCGTCGCGAAGGATCACCGACACGAGGTTCACAGCAGAGAGTTATTTATTACTAGCGCGCTAGGGTCCCAAGCTCTAATTTGGTCCTGGGACCCCGACTGCTTGTTACAGGCTGTTTATATATGCTAACACAAGTTCAAACACAGCTTATGGCGCGAAATTCAAACAAAGCTTAAGGCGTAAAATGATTGGGTCTAGCTATAGCCTGAGCAAGGGGTCTTGGTTTAATTGGTTAGAGCAGGACCTTATGAGGTTCTTTCCTGGAGTTGATAATTCCGGGAACTTTGAGGCAGGGTGAGACCCCTGGAATTGGCAGGGTGGGACCTCATGAGGTTGTTTCCCGGAATTGGCAGGGGTGGGACCCTATCAGGGTGGAACACTATCGAGGCAGGGTGGGACCCTATCTAGGCAGGGTGGGACCCTATCTAGGGCCACCTGGTGCTAACTTTTTAGGTTTTGTGAGGCCTACTAGTTTCAGTATCAAGTCCAGGGGCACATGCTGGCTGGCAGGGCCTGGAGCGCTGAGCCGCTGTGGCTTTGGGCTGGTCGCTTGACTTTTCAGAGCCCCAGTTTCCTGTTCCCTAAAATCAGGATGGTAACATATCTCAGTCCCACCTACTATCAGGAGGTGGTGATGGGAAAGGGCTTTACGTGCTGAGGATTCCTGGCTTGATGGGGGCGAGGGTGGCGGTGCGGCTGGGACTGAGGAAGAGATACAGTGGTTGGGAAGGAATTAGAAGCTGGAGAAATTAGGCTGCGTGCATTGGCTCACAGTGGCCAATGTTAGGGGATTGCTTGAGACCAGCAGTTTGAGACTAGCCTGGGCAACATCGTGAGACCCCCGTCTCTACCAAAAAAAAAAAAAAAAAAATTACACAAGCATGGTGGTGCGCATCTGTAGTCCCAGCTACTCCAGAGGCTGAGGCTGCAGGATCGCTTGAGTCCAAGAGTTCAAGGCTGCAGTGAGCTATGGTTGCACCACTGCACTCCAACCGGGCTACAGAGTGAGATTCTGTCTCACACAACACAACAACGACAACAAAAAGAACAAGCTATAGAAATTATAATTATTGGCCGGGCGCGGTGGCTCAAGCCTGTAATCCCAGCACTTTGGGAGGCCGAGACGGGTGGATCACGAGGTCAGGAGTTCGAGACCATCCT
>NW_012115010.1:1606235-1628120 GCF_000951035.1 Colobus angolensis palliatus
AAAAAAAAAAAAAAAGAAATTATAATTATTTACTAGGCCTTTTTGCAGCAGGCACTCCTTTACGTGTAATTATTTAATCTTCAACACAGCTCCCAGAGGTGGGGCTGTTATTCCCATCTCGCAGATGGAGAAACAGGCACAGAGAGGCAACGTAACTGCCCCAAGTGACACAGCACTTGAGCACGGAGTCAAGACTGATCCCCAAAGCAGGGCTCTCACTCAGTGCACTGCCACTTCTTGCTCTGGGCTGAAGGGAAGAGAGACACAGATGCACCCTTGCCCTCTCTCTGCCACTGCACTCAACCCCCTCACTTCTGTCCAGCCTGGAAGCAGGCTAGGCCTGAGGCCCAGAGAAGTGGGTGAGCTTCTGGGAGTGCAGAAACCTGTGGTCCCAGGGAGCCTGCAGCTGAGGCGTGGTACAGGTCAGACAAAACTACCATGTACAGTTGGGCTGATTGTTCACTGGACTAGGGTGACTGGGCAAGGGGTAAGTGAGCTGAATGCAATCCATGGGCTTATGGGGCCACATGCATTCTTACTTACAGGGGAGACCCCATTTTCTTTCTTTTTTTTTTTTTTCAGACAGTCTCGCTCTGTCATCCAGGCTGGAGTGCAGCAGCATGATCTGGGCTCACTGCAACCTCTGCCTCCCAGCGAGGGAGCGATTCTTGTGCCTCAGCCTCCTGAGTAGCTGGGATTACAGGCATGCACCACCGCTTCCAGCTAATTTTTGTATTTTTAATAGAGACGGGGTTTCACCATGTTGGCCAAACTGGTCTCGAACTCCTGACCTCAAGTGATCCACCAGCCTTGGCCTCCCAAAGTGCTGGAATTACAGGCATGAGCCACCTCACCTGGTCTTGGGACACCTTTTTCTGATTCACACCAGGCTGCTGTGTGGATTATGCCTACCCCCGGGGAGACCCAGACTCCTTGGGAACAAGGAGAGAGCAGGACATGGGGAGGTGATTAGGGTCAGGGGTGAGGAGGTCGCAGACCTGGTACATAGAAGCTCATCTGAGCCAGCAAGGGGAGGAGCGCCTCAGTCTCTGGGCTAAGCTCTTGCGACAGCTGCCCAGGCCAGCATTTACTGAAAACGCCACCCTAGAAGCCCTGCAACAGTGTTTGTGTTTTCTTCCTGCAGAAAGGTGAAGGGCAGTTGAATAAGGCTCGCCCCCAGCTCTTGAAGATGGGCCGGCAGGGTGTCACAGGGGGACCAGGGTCTGTGCCTGGGGCCCTGATACCCCACTAGAGCCAAGGCCATGTTATAGTGTGTGTGGCCAAAGTTGCGGCTCTCTCCTAGGTTGAGGCAGGTAGCTAGAAGCCAGGGCTAGGATATGTGCTGGGCCCAGCTTGTTCCCAGGAGCAAGGTCGGGGCATAAACTGAGCCCTGCGATGCCAGAGAGTTGAGCAGGCTTGGTTTTGGTGTTAGAGGCTGCACGCTGTGGCTTTGAGGTGGCACAGCCTTAGTGCAGGGCCTGCTCCCCTGCTTCTGACTGTGTGACCTAAGCCAGCCACTCAGCCCCCTTAACCACAACTTCCTCATTCATAAAATGGGGATATGCTCATAGTTTCCATCTCTCAGGCTGCTGTGAGGACTTGAGATGACGAATGTCAGGTGTCCAGCCCGAGATCTGGCAAAATAGCCGATGGTCAACATCTCTGAGTGTCCAGGCAGGGTGCTGGGCCCTGGTGCTGGCATGAGGGCTGGGTGTGAGAAACAGGAGCCAGGATATTTAGGGGTTACCTGTCAGGCTCAGGCGGGGTCCAGGGGAGAAACCACATGAGCAGGACTCTGGCCTGTGGGCTTGGCCTCACCCAAGCACCCTCCCGGCTGCCTAGAGGAACTCAGCTGTCCAGAGTCTGTCCCCAGAGGGACTGATGACCCTGTAAGGAGGTGGCTCTGTTCTCAAAAATGTAGGTCAAATCCCATCATTGGAAATTCGTCTGGATGTTCTCATTGTCTGGGAATCCCGCTGCCCTCTTGATAAATGGAGCACCCAACGCATTGCCAGGGGCGGGTAGGGGGAGCTGGTGGGTGGGTGGGGGGTTTCTCCCAGCTGGGACATACTCCCAGGCAGAGCTCCTGCCCAGTTTGCAGCCACCCGGCCCACAAGGTGGTGGTATCTCCTTGTGGGAGGAGATTCCAGAAAGACATCCTCAGGTGAGACACCTGACAAGTAAATCACACCATCCACCCAGATCTGGAGCATAAGGCCACTGTTCTGGCATGTCCCTGTCACAGTAGGTGATCCAAAGAGGTTATTTATCCAGTTCCTCAAAGCCCTGTTCAGCTAGAACATTTACACTTCCTTCTTATTATTATTGACCCTTATGATAACACATTCAAAAGGGCTTTTATTTAATCCTCACAACAATCCTGGTTTTTCTTTTCTTTTTTTGTAGAGACAGAGTTTTTTGCTGTGTCGCCCAGGCTGGAGTGCAGTTGCACGATCTTGGCCCACTGCAACCTCCGCCTCCCAGGTTCAAGCAATTCCCCTGCCTCAGCCTCCCGAGTAACTGGGATTACAGGCACACACTGCGACGCCCAGCTAATTTCTTTTGTATTTGAGTAGAGACAGGGTTTCACCACGTTACCCAGGCTGGTCTTGAAACTCCTGAGTTCAGGCAATCCGCCCACCTTGGCCTCCCAAAGTGATAGGATTACAGGCACAAGCCACTGTTCCTGGCCCAACAATTCTGTTTTACCGAGGGGAAAACTGAGGCCGGGGGCATGAAGCAGCTTATCTCAGGCCTTGCGATGCCTTTCCATTCAATGTGAGTGTTGAGCCCGTGGGCAGGGAAAAAAGCAGGCATAGCCCTTGCTCCAGGGGACTAAAGGTCACCCACCTGAAAATCCAAATCAGTGATCAAGTAAGTGTATGTCTACTGTGTGCTTAAAGGCCCAGAGGCAGAGGGCGCCAAAGCTCTGTGTGGGTTGGCAGGTGCAGGCCGTGCAGGTGAGGGTGGAGAGGAGAGGGAGGTCGGGGCAGGAGTTCGGAGTCAGCACATGAGGGGCTGTGCCTGGAGGTGGTGGGGAGCAATGGTCTCCCTTCTCGAATTTCCTGGAGCATTTGGGAATCCTAAAGCTCCTCAGTCCCCTTCCTAAGACTATGTGTAGGTCTGGGGCAGAGCCCAGGCGCCTGTATTTGTGCTTCTGGTTATTCGGCAGAATCTTTGCCTTTTTCTCTCTGCACCCCGCATCTGGTACAGAGAGGACGAGGCACCGTCCCTCTGAAGCAGATGTCTAGGAGACTGGGTGGGCCAGCCAGAGAGGAGCCTCGGGTGGAAGGGGTGGTCACCCCTGCCAGGCGGTCACAGCTGCTGTGGCGACCGAACTCCGGCCCCAGAGTGAGATCCGGCCCCACACCTCCCCAGCCACCCAGCCATGACCCTGGGTCAGTCACCTCCGGGTGTCTCCCTGAGCCTCATCCTGGCATTTGTAAAATGAGGACCAGACAGCCTGGGCAGGTTGAGATCAAATGAGCTGGAGCATGTGACAGCCTGGGCAGCCAGGGGAGCAAGAGACAAGCGCAGGGCACAGGGTCAGTTGAGGGCTGATGTGACCTCAAGACCAAAAGGCCCCTCCCCCAGGGATGGAGGGACAATGGGATGAGGTCAGAGGCAGGGCAGGGGTACAAAGTAGGGCCAGGCAGGGAACTCTGTTTGGCTTTGATGGAACATTGGCTCAGGCCGGACACAGAGGCTCAAGTGTGTAATCCCAGCATTTTGGGAGGCTGAGGCGGGAGGATGGCTTGAGCCCAGAAGTTCAAGATCAGCCTGGGCAACATGTGAGATCCCATCTCTAAAAATATTAATTAATTTTTAAAAAAGAACATTCGCCGGGCAGGGTGGCTCACACCTGCAATCCCAACACTTTGGGATGCCAACGGTGGATCACAAGGTCAGGAGTTAAAGACCAGCCTGGCCAAGACGGTAAAACCCTGTCTTTACTAAAAATACAAAAAAATTAGCCGGGCGTGGTGGTGGGCGCCTATAATCCCAGCTACTCGGGAGGCTAAGGCAGAGAATTGCTTGAACCCAGGAGGCAGAGGTTGCATTGAGCTGAGATCGCACCGCTACACTACAGCCTGGGTGACAGAGTGAGACTCCATCTCAAAAAAAAAAAAAAAAAGCATTATTGGGCTAAAGCTGGGCTTGGGGCGGTCTTGGGGCTCTGTGCCAGCAGGAGTCCCCGCCACCCCCCCCAACTCCCCAGGTGCCAGGGCCACAGAGATTCTGGGGACTGAGATAGGTTTGTCTGACCCATCTCTTCCCTCAGACTAGGGACAGAGTTGTGTCCCCACATGGGGCCAGGCCAGGCAAACATGCCTTGGTATGTGGTCTCTCTCTCTCCCACTGCCTTTTGGGGGCTCTCCCAGTCCCTTCTTGGGCCACCTCCAGCCATGCCCAGCCCCCAGCCCCAGCTGCCCCAGCACTGCCCCAGGGGCTTATCTGGTCTAAGCCCTGTGTCCCGCTGGGGCAGGGGACAGCCCACCCCTGAAGTTCAGCTGCACCAGGTGGGGAAGGGGTGAGAGCTCAGCAGGCGGCAGGAGGTGGTAGACAAGGAGGGTCCTAAAGTATCTGGCCTTGCTCCCCTATCAGCTGGGGCCTTCCCCAGAGTTGGGGCTGGCTTGGCCTCTACAGAGAGGAAGCAGGCTCGATGGGATGGCTCACAGACCTCCTGAGTGAGGGAGATTCTGTTGGTCCAGGGCAGACTCTGCTGGAATCTCCAGGCCCAGGACGGCCCCACTACACAGCCAACCTCCTGGCCTCGCATCTGGGCTCATCTGACCATTTTCAGTGGGAAAATCTGAGGCTCAGAGAGGTTGCTGGGTCATCCCTGAGGCTGCACGGCGAGAGCGGCGTCGGCAAGGGGTCTGGCAGGCTGCTCCTCTAGGCAGCTGTGGAGTGGGCGGCATAGGGGCTTGTTGGTGGAGGGCAGATAGAACAAGCAGGAACAGTCCCAGGGGCAGGGGAAGGCCAGGATGGTTCAGGCCATGGGCTGGGAAGAGGATGTGGCAGTTCCTTGTCCTTGACTTTCTATTTCGGGCTGATCGATGCTCTAGGGGCTCAGGATGGAACTGGGAGCCTCGGTCAGCCTGGAATAGGATGAGTCGGTGTCCTTGGGGCACGGAGGTCTGCTCACCCAGGCCCTGGCCGTTGGTCCCCCATTGCTCCTCTCTCAGGACCTCTCATGGACACTGGGCCCACTTCCATTTTACCCCACCTTTGAGGTGAGACAGCCCTAGAAGCAGACTCCCTCGCTCCACCACTTTTTAGCTATGTGACCTTGGGCAAGTTGGTCAGCTCCACTGTGCCTGTCCCCTGTCTTTCAGATGGGAATGGCAGTAATCTATCCCATAGGGTTGCTGTGAATATCAAACGAGGCAATACTTGTAGTGTTTAGACCAGGGCCTGGCACACAAGAAGTGCTCGGTAAAGATTAGCAGTGATGAGGTGGTTGAGGAGGAAGAACGACAAGGCACAGGCTATGGATTTCATGACCGTGACCTTGGGGCTGTCTTCCTTTCTGCAACCTGCTGTCCCCACCACAAAAGCCAGGCGGCGAACAAAAGCCTCCCATCTGCAGGGCAGAGTGGGTGACCCTCATGTGGGGGTCTGGAGTCAGTCTTCTGGAATGAACAAGGGGTAGGGAGAAGGCCCCAGTCCTGAGTCCTCTCAGCCCTTCCTGGGCCCTGGGGTTGCTGTGATCCGGGCGTCCTCGAGCGCCCAGGCCTGGGGGGCCGCCATCTTGCTCAGGTCTGATGCGTTGCCGTGGCAACCTGGAGCCTCCAGCCTCACTGCACTTTGAAAAATTTATCAGGAAAACTTCCGTGTTTAAAAATTAACCATGCGATTGAAATATTAAAGATGAGCTGCTTTGGGCGAGGCAGAGGGCAATGGATTTGGGGGTAGAAGAGCCAAGTCCTTCCTCCCAACAGGATGGCACCCGTCTGTCGCCCAGTTTCCGGGGGTGCAACCATCCATTCCCACCCACTCGCCCCTGTCCGAGGCCTCCTATGTAGATAGAGGCTGGCGCCAGGGTAGGGGAACAGGCAGCAAGGGTCCTGCCTCCCACTTCCTGTTTGTGCTTTCCCCATGATACTCCTGGGGCCCTCCTGTTACTCTGCCTGATGGTAGGGTGCCCCTCACCAGCCAGGAGGGCATAATGAGGCAGAGGGCTGGCCGGGCCGGCCCTCTCCATCCCGACTGCACCTGCAACCCAGCCCCCCAACGCATAGGTGCCCAGGCCCAGAGGGCAGAAAGGCGGCTGTGCTCAGGGCTGAGCACTCCTGCCTCTGCCCACTAGTGAAGGAGCAGGATCGTGGAGGAAGAGGAGCTTGGGCAAAGCATCTTGTCCCCAAATCAATGGCCCCCTCAGCTGCTAGGGCTGGCCACCCCCTCCCAGGGCTACTGTCTGTCTCGGGGTCCCCCCGACTCCCACCTTCAGGCCTCCCTGAGTTGACTCCCCCTCTGCCCTCCCCCCACGCCAGCCTGTCCATCTGGCCCAGGTGAGTTTCGTCATCCCAGCCTTCAACTCAAACTTCACCCTGGACCTGGAGCTGAACCAGTGAGTGTGGCCCTGAGCCCAGGAGGAAGGGTGGTGGTGGGGTGTGGGAGGCATGGCAAGGGCCTGGCTGCTGGGGGGCTGGGGGTTGAGCCAGGGCAGGGGGTACCTGGATCCTGAGCTGGGGCAGGCCCCAAGCCAGACCTCACCTCGCCCGTGACCCCCATTCCCACTGCCCCCTCTGTCTCAGCCACCTCCTCTCCTCGCAATACGTGGAGCGCCACTTCAGCCGGGAGGGAACAACCCAGCACAGCACCGTGAGTGCCTCTGCAGGGACCGGGGCCAGGGGTGGAAGGGAGGTGCTGTTTCTGTGGCTCTGTGGTCACAGGTATAGGGACAGGTGGCTGCTGGAGATGGGGTCCTGGGCCTGGCCCCTCGGCACCTTCCCTCTCTCCCGACCTGAGAGGCTCTGAATGTGGACAGTGGGCAGCTTGACTGCATGGGGCCCCGAGCTCCCCTCACTTGGCCCCAGAGCTCCGACTCCCAGCCAGCCCACCTGCCTTGCATGGGGCCTACAGGGACCCTCATTGTTCCGAGCCGGCTGCCAGGAATCCCCCTCTCCAGACTCTCCTGAGAGGGGCAGCTGAGGAAAGGCCCTTTTTACTCAGTACCAAGGCCCTGGAAAATCCCAACTGCCTGGGACACCAGGGTCCCAGCCCTGCAGGCTCTAGAGCCTGAAAATGAATGAGTGTCTATAAATAGCCTGTCTCACCCCCCCAACCCCCCACCGCCTGTTCAGTAACTGGAGCACAAGTAATTCTGCAGGAGGCAAAGCTGGAGGGGAAGGGTGCCGCAGGTCCCCCCAGCCCCAACCCGCAAGTCTGGCCTGGAGGACACATGCTGCCCATCACTCCTTAGTCAACCACAGGCCCAGGGTCGTCCTGGGAGGCAGTGCATGAGGTTGTGTGTGATGTTAGGGGTGAGTACATGATTAAATGAGATAATATATGGTTAGTACACAGAGCAGTGCTGGGCACATGGTAGGTGCTAAATAAACACTGCCTGTTATTCTCAAAGGAGTCTGATCCCTTCCCCAGCCCCAGCAAAAGGCTAGGAACCCTTGCTGTAGGCCGGGCTCCTATAATCCCATCACTGGGAGGCTGAGGTGGGCAGATCACCTGAGGTCAGTAGTTCGAGACCAGCCTGGCCAACATGGTGAAACACCATATCTACTAAAAATATAAAATTAACCAGGTGTGGTGGTGCATGCCTGTAATACCAGCCACTCAGGAGGCTGAGGCAGGAGAATTGTTTGAACCTGGGAGGCAGAGGTTGCAGTGAGCTGAGATCACGCCATTGCTCTCCAGCCTGGGGAACAAGAGCGAAACTCCATCTCAAAAAACAAATAAATAAATAAATAGAAAAATCAGGCTGGGCACGATGGCTCACGCCTGTAATCCCAGCACATTGGGAGGCCGAGGCAGGTGGATCACGAGGTCAGGAGTTTGAGACCAGGCTGGCTAAGATGGTGAAACCCCATCTCTACTAAAAATACAAAAGTTAGCTGGGCATGGTGGCACGCACCTGTAATCCCAGCTACTTGGGAGGCTGAGGCAGAAGAATCGCTTGAACCCAGGAGGTGTAGGTTGCAGTGAGCTGAGATCGTGCCATTGCACTCCAGCCTGGACAAAAAGAGCAAAACTCCGTCTTACAAAAAAAAAAAAGAGGCCGGGCGCGGTGGCTCAAGCCTGTAATCCCAGCACTTTGGGAGGCCGAGACGGGCGGATCACGAGGTCAGGAGATCGAGACCATCCTGGCTAACACGGTGAAACCCCGTCTCTACTAAAAAATACAAAAAACTAGCCGGGCAAGGTGGCGGGCGCCTGTAATCCGAGCTACTCGGGAGGCTGAGGCAGGAGAATGGTGTAAACCCGGGAGGCGGAGCTTGCAGTGAGCTGAGATCCGGCCACTGCACTCCAGTCTGGGCGACAGAGCGAGACTCCGTCTCAAAAAAAAAAAAAAAAAGAAAGAAAAATTAGCTATATGTGCCTGTAATTACACATGCCTGTAATCCCAGCTACTTGGGAGGCTGAGGCATGAGAATGGCTTGAATCTGGGAGGCAGAGGGTGCAGTAAACCAAGATTGCACCACTGCACTCCAGCTTGGGCAACAGAGCGAGACCCTGTCTCAAAAAACAACAACAACAACAAAAACCTTTGCTACAGTCCAGCTTCCTCATTTTATAGATGAGGTGAAGGAGGCCCAGAGAGGGCTAGGAACTTGCCCAGGGTGGCACAACAGATTAGGAGCACCACTCATCTAGAAACAGGCTCCAGAGCCCCAGGTGTACTCGGGGATTGTGGCCATCTGCACACAGGGCAGCTTCAGTGGCCCCCAAAAAGCCTTGAGGCCTGTCAGCTGCCCCCAGCCTCATGCCAGCGTTCTGCTCACTGTTCTGCTCCTCCAGGGGGCTGGAGACCACTGCTACTACCAGGGGAAGCTCCGGGGGAACCTGCACTCCTTTGCCGCCCTCTCCACCTGCCAGGGGCTGCAGTGAGTACCGGGAGGGGCCAGGCAGCTGGGAGAAGCCTCCGGCCCAGGCCTGGGGACGGTGGGGAGCTGCGCCTCTCTCTCCACAGTGGGGTCTTCTCTGATGGGAACTTGACTTACATTGTGGAGCCCCAAGACGTGGCTGGACCTTGGGGAGCCCCTCAGGTAAGCCCTGCATAGCCCCTTGCCGTCCTCTCTGGTGGCTCTGCCAAGCTTGTCCCAACAGCTGTTGCTGCCACCTCTTCCTCCTCCTGCTCCTCCCTCAGTAACCCCAGCCTCACTGCCCTCTTCAGTGACCCCAGCTCTGGTTCCCTCCCTCCTGTGCCCCAGCTCCCCCTGTGCCCCCAGCTCCAATGTCCCTTCTGTCCCCTAAGTGACCTCCCATTGGGCTCCAATGTCCTTTGCCCCTGTCTCTCAGAGTGCCCCCAGGTCTTGACCCCGGAATCTGAGTATCTGGGAGATCAGATCCGACATGGGAGCTCTGGCCAGTTCTGGGTCACCCCAGGGTGGGATGGGGGTGAGGACTGGATCTGGCCCCCCCAAGTGGGCCTGGAGCAGACCCAGTTGGCACCCCAAGAACTAATTTCCCCTCATTGCAGGGACCCCTTCCCCACCTCATTTACCGGACCCCTCTCCTCCCAGATCCCCTCGGATGCAGGGAACTAGGTAAGGGAGGGAAGGGGGGTGGGGAGGGGCCGGCTGTGCCCCCCTCACCTGCCCCCTCCCCACAGGCTGCCTGTTTGCTGTGCCTGCCCAGTCGGCTCCTCCAAACCGGCCGAGGCTGAGAAGGAAAAGGCAGGTACGGGGGCCCGCACAGACCTCGGGCTGCAGAGACCTCAGGCTGCACAGACCTCAGGCTGCAGAGAGACCTCGGGCCATGGCCCAGAGCAGGAGGGCACCCCCATCCATGGCTGGGGCGAAGGAGGGCTCAGATGGATGTGGCTGGGGACCAGGGACTGTGTCTGGGAGAAGCCCCCACCCCTTCCCTAATGCTGGCATCTACAGAGGTCACATCCTGGGCAAACCGAGGCTGCCTGCCCTCATTCCAAAGCTGAGGAAGGACGGCATCCTCTGCCAGTGGGGAGCTGGCACTGTCCCTGGCTGGAGTTCAGACCCCCCCATCCCCATGGCTTGGCCATGAGATCAGTCAGACATGGAAGGGACTGATTCCAAGTGCCCACCCACCCCCCAGGTCCGCCGGGGCCACCCTACAGTGCACAGTGAGACCAAGTACGTGGAGCTAATTGTGATCAATGACCACCAGCTGGTGAGTGTCAGGGCAGGGATGGGGGGTGACACTGGGAGGAGGCCCCAGAGGAGCCTCACCCTCCTCGCACTCTTCTTTCTCCCAGTTTCAGCAGATGCGACAGTCGGTGGTCCTCACCAGCAACTTTGCCAAGTCCGTGGTGAACCTGGCTGACGTGGTAAGCAGCTCTCCCTCCCTCCTTCCCTCCTCCTTATGGCCCCCACCCCATCACACACATCAGGGGGCACTGTCAGCCCCTGGCTCCCACTTCCTGGAGAGACAGGTCCTCCTCCAGCCCTGGCCCCAACACCCACTCCCACCCTCCAGCCCCCTCATCTTCTCCCCAGATATACAAGGAGCAGCTCAACACTCGCATCGTCCTGGTTGCCATGGAAACATGGGCAGATGGGGACAAGATCCAGGTGCAGGATGACCTCCTGGAGACCCTGGCCCAGCTCATGGTCTACCGACGGGAGGGTCTGCCTGAGCCCAGCGATGCCACCCACCTCTTCTCGTGAGTCCCCCACCCCACACCTCCTGCCAGCCTCTGCTAGTTGCTACAGTGCTTAGGGTTACTTAACACCTGCCCTGTGCCAGGTGCTCCTCTCAGAGTCTGGGGACTGGGCTCACCTTGCACCTGCCACCTCCCCCGAGCCACTTGCAACAGGCTGGGCATCATCCCCCGAATCTGAGATTGATGCCCTTGTCTTAGCCCTGGTGGTCCTCTTCTGTCTCTCACTTCTCTTAGTTCCGTCTTTCCCCTTTTAAACTGTCCCAGCATCCCTTCCTCAGGGACCCAGTGCCCTGGTAGGGGAAAAAAATCTCATAAAAGGGCCTTGCAACTAGACATGGTCTACTAGGAGCCTCTCCTTTGCCTTATGGGCAAAAGAACCCAAGAAGGGGCCAGGCGCGATGGCTCATGCCTGTAATCCCAGCACTTTGGGAGGCCAAGGCGGGTGGATCATTTCAGTTTAGGAGTTTAAGACCAGCCTGGCCAACATGGTGAAACCCCACCTCAAAATACAAAAATTAGCCGGGCGTGGTGGTGTGCACCTGTAGTCCCAGCTACTCGGGAGGCTGAGGCAGGAGAATCGCTTGAACCCAGGAGGTGGAGATTGCAGTGAGCCGAGATGGTGCCACTGCACTCCAACCTGGACCACAAGAGTGAAATTCTGTCTCAAATGAAAGAAAAAGAAAGAAAGAACGAAAAAGAAAAGAAAACAAGAACCCAAGGAGGCGGGGAAGGGTCTTGCCTGGGGTCACCAAGGCTGAGGTAAAGGGCCAGGCGCATCTCCCGAGGAAGGACTATAGTGTGAGGGGCTCCCCAAGGCCCCACCACCACCCGGGGAGCCACAGGGGAGGGCAGCAGGCCATCCTGACAGAGCACTGCCTTCCAGGGGCAGGACTTTCCAGAGCACCAGCAGCGGGGCAGCCTACGTGGGGGGCATCTGCTCCCTGTCCCGGGGCGGGGGTGTGAACGAGGTGAGCAGTGAGGGGCCATGGCTGGGGCGGTGGCGGAGGGAAAGGGGCTTCAGGGGCATGACGTGCCTGTTGGAAGACGTAGACATCTGCGCCCCATCTTCCCCCCCCCCAGTACGGCAACATGGGGGCGATGGCCGTGACCCTTGCCCAGACGCTGGGGCAGAACCTGGGCATGATGTGGAACAAACACCGGAGCTCAGCAGGTATCCGCCCCCCCGGAAGCCCCCGTGTGGCCCACGCCCAGCAGCTCTGGAACGCGGAGGGTGTCAGTGGGAGGGGTGGTCCTTGGCCTTCCTCATATCCGCCTGGCTTACCCCTCAGGGGACTGCAAGTGTCCGGACATCTGGTTGGGCTGCATCATGGAGGACACTGGGTGAGTTCTTGGACAAACCGGGGGAAGGTCTTGGGCGAGGGGAGTCTTAGAGCGAGCATTGTTTGGCAGTCTGGACCAGGGGGCTCAAGAGGCCCACCTCACAGAACCACTCAGGATCCCAAGAAGCCCAGTTTTCCGCAAACACTGCCCCGGGAGACCCAGATTTCCTTGCTGGGACACCAAAACCAGCCAGGCTGCAGTGCGCATCGTGGCCACTGGGCGCCGCCCAAGCCTCGCATGGAGACACCTTCCCTCCAGGGCGGCTGCGAGTCCCCAGGTTCAGCGGAGGGGACGGGAGCGACAGGGACAGGCGGGAGGATTCTGGTGCAATCCCGGGGAAGATCCTCAACCTCCTCGCGATGGTGACCAAGTCCTCCAGTGTACCCCCTCCCCAGCCTTGAGACGGGTGAGGGTGGGTTGGAAGGGAGCAGCCAGCGGCACCTCCGCTCGCCCTATCCAGGTTCTACCTGCCCCGCAAGTTCTCGCGCTGCAGCATCGACGAGTACAACCAGTTTCTGCAGGAGGGTGGTGGGAGCTGCCTCTTCAACAAGCCCCTCAAGGTACCAGCCCCGCGGCGGGGAGCATGGGAGCGGGGCCTGGGCGGGGTCCAGGTCAGACTCCCGACCTGTCCTCCCGGTCCAGCTCCTGGACCCCCCAGAGTGCGGGAACGGCTTTGTGGAGGCAGGGGAGGAGTGCGACTGCGGCTCGGTGCAGGTGAGCGGTGGTGCGGACGCCAGGTGGGGGACCCGGATGCGGGGGTGGGCACGAGGGAGCGTCCGACTGGGAGGATTAGGGCTCGCCCGCCTCCCTCCCCTTCTCCCGCGTCCCTCAGGAGTGCAGCCGCGCAGGTGGCAACTGCTGCAAGAAATGTACCCTGACTCACGACGCCATGTGCAGCGACGGGCTCTGCTGTCGCCGCTGCAAGGTAAGGAGGACCGGCCGGGAGGCGGGGCCAGGGCGCAGGAGGAGCGATTGGAGGCCTTCAGATAAGGGGCGGGAGCTAGGGAGGGAAGCGGAGCCTTCGTGGGCGGAGGCCTCTGGGGCGGGGCTTGATGCGAAGACAGCGCCAATGGGGGGCAAGGGGCGGCGCTGAAGGATGTTGAAGGCGGGGCTACGAGGAGCGGGAAGGGAAGGCTGCCCAGAAGCAAGGAGGGGAGGGAACGTGGGGGGCTTGGGGGCGGTGCTGAGTGCGCTGGGAGCGAGGTGGGGCGCGTCCAAGAGTTGGTGGGAGCAGGGAAATAAGAACAGGCCTGAAACGGGGCGCTGGGGAGCTGGAGGGCCTGGGGACGTGGGGGCCCGGGAAGCGGGCGTCCTGGGGAGGGCAGGGCCGAGGCATCCATCCTGCCTGACCCGGGGAGCGCGTCTCTTCCCTAGTACGAGCCACGGGGTGTGTCCTGCCGAGAGGCCGTGAACGAGTGCGACATCGCGGAGACCTGCACCGGTGACTCGAGCCAGGTCCGCCCGGCCCCGCCGTCCTGTGGAGCCCTGGGCGAGGCAACCTCTACCCTTGTCGATTTAGTTTTCCCGGGCGAGTGCTCAGCACTCCCCTCCTCTCCACAGCTGGCTTCAAACCACAGTGATCAGACTCAGTTTTCTTATCTGAGAAAGGGGTTCTTCATGCTCTTGGCTTTGTTCCTTCAATCATTAAACTAGAATGTATCGTCTGGCTGGTATTCCCAGCGCCTGGCCCGGTGCCTGGTGTAGGTTAGGGATCAGAGTAGATGATAATATTAGTTAACATCTATTACAACCTAATTACATGCCAGGCATTTATCTCCCAGCCCTACGAGGGAGGGAGGCTGGAGCGGCTCTGGGGCTTGCAAATCCGGGTGGTCTGGGTCCAGAAACAGACAGATGGCTTGTCCTAGGCGTGGAAGAGCCCTGTGGCATGAGCCCCCACATGAGGGGCACTTGGCACCCCAGCATTCCTCCCTGGGGCAGCCCTCAGCTCCAGTCCTGGGGCTGCTCCGCTCAACCCTACCCCTCTCTCCACAGTGCCCCCCTAACCTGCACAAGTTGGACGGTTACTACTGTGACCATGAGCAGGTATGATGGCTGCCCCCCTAGCCTGGGCTTCAGGGCAGTCTCTTGTCTCCCCTGTGACCACTCAGCATCTCCATCCCTTGTCTCCTAATTCTTGGACCCTCAGGGCCGCTGCTACGGAGGTCGCTGCAAAACCCGGGACCGGCAGTGCCAGGCTCTTTGGGGCCATGGTGAGTCTGGCTAGGGCTAGGAGGGGGGACTCCAGAGGATCCAGAGCTGAGGGGCTGGGGAGAGTGGGTTCCAAGTGAACAGGCCCCCAAGCGTGTAGCTCCCCAGGATCTCAGGGACCCAGGCAGGCAGCCTGGGGATCAGGCCAGAGTGTGGGAGATGCAGGCCTGAGGTCTTGGGGTGGGTCCTGGGGTACGTGAGGTGACACTTGGCATCCTCTCCCCACAGCGGCTGCTGATCGCTTCTGCTATGAGAAGCTGAACGTGGAGGGGACTGAGCGTGGGAGCTGTGGGCGCAAAGGATCGGGCTGGGTCCAGTGCAGTAAGCAGTGAGTACTGAGGCTCCCAGAGGGCCTTTCAGCTCCAGGGTGGGTGTGGGACTTTTCGGAGATGGGGCAACAGGTTCTCCCAGGAGGAGCCTGTCAGTCCCAATGGGCGGAAACGTGGCAAATCAGGTGGCAGGGTGCAGGGTGAGGGCAGATTAGAGTTCAGTAGTTGAGTCTGAAGTCAAACTTGGGGCTCACTGTCTCTATGTGCCCCAACAGGGATGTGCTGTGTGGCTTCCTCCTCTGTGTCAACGTCTCTGGAGCTCCTCGGCTAGGGGACCTGGTAGGGGACATCAGTAGTGTCACCTTCTACCACCAGGGCAAGGAGCTGGACTGCAGGTGCTGCCAGGACCAAGACTAGGGAGGGAAGGTTGCAGCTGTGCTGGGGGTGAGGAGACAGAGGGCTGAGGCTGGCTGTGTCGCTTCCCCAGGGGAGGCCACGTGCAGCTGGCAGACGGCTCTGACCTGAGCTACGTGGAGGATGGCACAGCCTGCGGGCCCAACATGCTGTGCCTAGACCATCACTGCCTGCCAGCCTCTGCCTTCAACTTCAGCACCTGCCCTGGCAGTGGGGAGCGCCGGATTTGCTCCCACCACGGGGTGACTGCCTGGAGCCTGGGATGGCGGGAAAGGCTTTCAAGAGGGGACAGGCCCCTGCTCACCTCTCCTGGCCCTGCTCTGCCTCTAGGTCTGCAGCAATGAAGGAAAGTGCATCTGTCAGCCAGACTGGACAGGCAAAGACTGCAGTATCCACAACCCCCTGCCCACGTCCCCACCCACAGGGGAGACAGAGAGATATAAAGGTGAGGCTGGAGCTGGCTGAGGGGGGTCTGTCTGTCCCACTCTCTATGCCTGTCCTTGCCAACTAAGCCCTGCCCTTCTCCCCAGGTCCCAGTGGCACCAACATCATCATTGGCTCCATCGCTGGGGCTGTCCTGGTTGCAGCCATCGTCCTGGGTGGCACGGGCTGGGGATTTAAGTAAGAGACGCATACACCCTGTGCCCCCTGGCATCCTTGATGGGAGGGTCAGAACCCCTGACTGGTGGAGCTGAGGGGCCCTCCCTGAAAACTCAACTAAACCAGAGCTCACACGTCATAGGCCCAAGTCGCCTGCAGGGCTTAACATTTCCAAACTAGGAGATTTTAGGCTGGATGAGGTGGCTCACGCCCGTAATCCCAGCACTTTGGGAGGCAAGGCAGATGGATCACCTGAGGTCAGAAATTCCAGACTAGTTTGGCCAACATGGTGAAACCCTGTCTCTATTAAAAATACAAAAATTAGCCAGCCATGGTGGCACACACCTGTAATCCCAGCTACTTGGGAGGCTAAGGCAGAGAATTGCTTGAACCAGGTAGGTGGAGGTTACAGTGAGCCAAGATCGCGCCACTGCACTCCTGAGCGACAGAGCAAGACTGAAAAAAAAGAAAAGAAAAGAAAAGAAGGAAGGAAGGAGAGAAGAAAAAAAAGGAAAGATCGGCCGGGCACAGTGGCTCAAGCCTGTAATCCCAGCACTTTGGGAGGCCGAGAAGGGCGGATCAGGAGGTCAGGAGATCGAGACCATCCTGGCTAACACGGTGAAACCCCGTCTCTACTAAAAAATACAAAAATCTAGCCGGGCGAGGTGGCGGGCGCCTGTAGTCCCAGCTACTCCGGAGGCTGAGGCAGGAGAATGGCCTAAACCCGGGAGGCGGAGCTTGCAGTGAGCTGAGATCCGGCCACTGCACTGCAGCCCCAGCAACAGAGCGAGACTCCGTCTCAAAAAAAAAAAAGAAAGAAAGGAAAAGGAAAGAAATCAGGAGATTTTACACTAGCAGTTCGGATTTCCAGCTCTGGGAACATGAGGAGGTTGAGCCCCAGCGTTCCTCTAAGCATCCCTGAATAGCCACAGAGTGGAGCTGGGCAGGGGCTGCCCAAGCCAGGCATGTGTCCTCTGGTCCCCAGTCCCCACCCAGCCTATCATGCTTTGTGCGTGTCTAAGTCTGGGGTCCTTGTGCTGGTCTAACCCCCTTAATGTGCAGAGGAGGAACCCACGGCCCAAGGTCACATGACTGAGTTAGTGGCGGAGTCAGAACTGGAACCTGGGATGCATTTTTGTAATTTTTTGTAATTTTTGTAATTACCTGGGGTGCCCTAGGTAATTCTCCCAGGCCCTTACATTAGTGTCCTGGCCCCGCTCTGGGGCAAGGGGTCGCATGGCAGCCAAAGGCCCCTCCCTGAGAGAAGCAGAAGGTCAGATGTCTCCTTTTCCTCTCCCCTTCCACCATCCTCCCCCTGCAGAAACATCCGCCGAGGAAGGTACGACCCGGCCCAGCAGGGGGCAGTGTGATGCCGGCCACGCCATCCCTCCCGCTGTCCTTGTCTCCTCCATCTCATTCGTCACCCCGCGTTCTGTGGATGGGGAACGGGGGCTGATTCCCCCACCCCTGCTGCCAGGCTGTCCCAGCAGGGGTGGGAGAGCCTCGCTCGGGGAAGAAGGTCCCTGCTGCCCTCGCCCGCTCAGGCCACGTCCTTCTCGACTGCCCTGCTGCGGCCAGGCCCTCCCCCGCCACCAAGTGGAACTGGAGCTGTGCCCCTGGCGGTCCCCATCCCTGGGAGGGCCCTCCCTGTGCGTCCCATCTGTTTTGTCTTCCATGTCACCACTGTCTGACCTCCCGCAGATCCCTTCCCTGGCCAGCCTGTGACTTGCCGCCTGCCTCCAGGGCCCAGCACTGAGCAACCGGGGCCCTGCTGGGGGGCTCTCCCTGTGGCCTCTGCTCACGTCCTCCCCTGATGCCCCCTCTCCGTTCCAGGTCTGGAGGGGCCTAAGTGCCACCCCCCTCCCTCCAAGCCTGGCACCCACCGTCTCGGCCCTGAACCACGAGGCTGCCCCCATCCAGCCACGGAGGGAGGCACCATGCAAATGTCTTCCAGGTCCAAACCCTTCAACTCCTGGCTCCGCAGGGGTTTGGGTGGGGGCTGTGGCCCTGCCCTTGGCACCACCAGGGTGGACCAGGCCTGGAGTGCACTTCCTCCACAGTCCCCCGCCCACCTCCTGCGACTCAGCCTTGCACACCCACTCCCCCGTGTGAATGTAGCTTCCATCTCATGGATTGCCACAGCTCAACTCGGGGGGCCTGGAGGGATGCCCCCAGGCAGCCATCAGTGGACCTAGCCTGGATGGCCCCTCCTTGCAACCAGGCAGCTGAGACCAGGGTCTTACCTCTCTGGGACCTAGGGGGACGGGGCTGACATCTACATTTTTAAAAACTGAATCTTAATCGATGAATGTAAACTCGGGGGTGCTAGGGCCAGGGCAGATGTGGGGATGCTTTGACATTTACAGGAGGGCCCAGAGGAACTGAGGTGTGGCCATCCCCCAGACCCTCCCCCAGGATGACCACGCCCGGAGTCCTGTCACTGAGCACAGGCAGGGGCTGGGCATCCCAGCTTGCCCCCGCTTAGCCCCGCTGAGCTTGGAGGAAGTATGAGTGCTGATTCAAACCAAAGCTGCCTGTGCTGTGCCCAAGGCCTAGGTTCTGGGCACAGCAACCACATGTCCCAGATCGTCTTCAATTCTAAAACAACCGTCCTGCTGTCCCTGTCAGGACGCATGGATTTGGGGGGGGCGGGGTCTAGAAAACATAGTTCCTGAAATAAAATGGCACCTTCCCCCTTTCAAAAAGGGTAATTCTGGGGCCAACTCAGGGTTTAGGTGCCCCCTGGTGTGGCCTAGATGTCCCCGCCTGGGCCATCTTTCTGGGGAGGACTCTCCCAGGTAGGGAAGGCCAGAGGTGGCCCAGTGCCTGGAGGGTTAGGGGCTCTGCCTGGGATGTGCAAGAGGAAGTAGGAAAGGGAAGTCTCATGGACGATCCTAGGCTACTAGAAGTCCTTAAGGCCCCATCAAGTCCATTCCACTCCCTACCCCCATTCCAGGGCCGAGTTGTACGTTTACAGACGTTTCCCCCCATTACGTGCCCCGCCCATCCCTGCTGCAGCAAGCCTGAGAGCCAGGCGGAGCCAGGCACAGCTCCTCAGTCTTCTCACACAATCCTGCCGGTGGCCTTCCCTCATGACCCTTGCTTGGGAGGGCAGAGCTCTGGCTCCTTGACCCTAAAAGGTAGCTGGCAGGGGCAAGATGGGGGCCAGCTACCTGATGGATGAAAGCCACAAGTGAATACAGTTCTTGTCACCAGGGGTGCCCTGCCCTCACTCGGCAGAGTTCTGACACCCCAGGGCCCGTGAGCTGCCTGTTTGAGCCCCTCTGTTTCTGGGGCACCTTCGAGGAGGTGCTGTGGAGGAAATCGCTCCCCGTTTATTCACACCCCCTCAGGGGCAAACAGGCCTGGGACCCGCTGACATCATTTTGGGTGGCTGGATGCACCTGACAGCAGTGGGGTCCTCACAGTGAGCTCCAGCTGGCACTGCCCACTTAAGGGCTGAGTGGAGGGACCCCCCCCCCAGCCAGCTCTGCCCCACCAGCCCTACAAGCTGAGGCGGGGCGGGGCAAGGGCTGGGCGTCACACTATTGCTGCGCTGCCGTAAGGCATCTGTCCTCTGGTGGTGCACGCGTGCACACAGGTACAGTGCATCTGGGCACAGCTTTTGGATCCACATCTCTACACAAGTGTGAATACCTCTGCACACACGGGCATGTCTGTGTGTGCTCATGTATACGGGGTAGGGAACATGAGACTTCCTGTGACCAGTCCACCCTGGCTCCCAGCTGTCTGCATCCTCCTGCCCTGCCCTGGCGAGTGCCTACCCTGGCAGAACCCAGGGAGGAGTGGAGGCTGCCTCTGCCTGGGCCTCCACACAGCATCCTGTACATATGCCACCTGGGCTGGGGGTGGGGAGGCAAGGCCAGGAGCATCGATTAAAGATCACATCCTGGGGCTTCCAGGGAGCTCACACCAACCTTGTGTCTCTCTCTTGTCTGTGAATGGCCATGCTGTGACTTGTCTCCTCCCTGTCCCCTCTGGCTCTGGAGGGAGCATGACAACTGCGGTGCTGGAGGCAGGAAGGGAGCGCTCAGGACCAGCTCCAGGACCCAGAGGAAGGGGTGTTCCTCTCCATTCATGGTGAGGAAACAGGCTGGAGGCCTGGCCCTCCCACTTTGCTTCTTTGGCTCTTCCAACAAAGACAGCTGTGCCCCTCCTCTGACTCCAGCAAAGCAGGAGGCGAGGCGAGTAGAAAAGCATTTTCCCAAAAGTCGGGAGACCCAACTTCCCTTTTATGGCTGAAGCCAAAGAAACCTCTCTTCTCCTCCCAGAAGATTCCGAAACGCTGGACAAAACCATCAGCCTGTCTGTCCCAGGGCATCGTGTTCCTGGGCAGCAGAGAATCTGCTCTTTCCCCACGCCTGTGCCCTCTGGCCGAGCCTGGGACGGGAGGGGACTAAGTAAGGCCAGTGCTGGGAGCCCCTCCCCTGGCTGGGGGCTGAGTCTGAACCAGGAACCTGCGATGATTATTGCTGTCTTCCCCTGCTGAGTGCTTGGGCCTGGAGGTATTCACAGACTGAGGGGCCGGGAGGAAGAACTGGGGGAGGATCCACTGGGCTCTGGAAGTCCTGTTTGTTAAGGGAAAAGATAAAAAGAAGCAGTTGGGGGCAGGGAAACAAATGAAGGTCTAGAAAAAATGGAGAAAGAAATAGCAGCACCAAGCAGGGGCCTGGTGAGAATTGGCAGCTAGAAGCTTTGCGATCATAGCCCCCCATTCCTGAACAGGTAGAGTTCCCAAGGCCACCTCAGATCACGTGTCAAGAGAGTAGGACCCAGGGCCTCGTTCAGCTTAGATTCCTACTCTGGCATCTGGTCCCCGCAGGACACTGGGTAACATCTAACTCCAGTGTCTCCCGCGGCAGAAGGTCAGCTTCTTCCTATTCAGAGTGCAGGGGGAAAAAAGCAAGAATCATTCTCAAACCGATCAGTCATGAACTGAAGTCTAGCTGTGCCCTTGTCTTCCTTGCTCTAGGCTGAATAACACTATTTTTAACTTTCTCCTTTGCTTCTGCCTCTCAACTCCTCCATGTCCATGCTTAACCCTTTCTCAGCTCCCAGTTCCCAGTCTATCTGGGTCTCATGTGTGGTTCAGCTGACCCTCCAGATACGGAAAGGGTGGCTTCTGGCAGATGAATGGCAAGAAGGCAGAGAGGGCACAGGTGAGGCTCAGCCTTTGCGACTCTCAAAGGTCAGTGCAGGCCAAGCGTGGTGGCTCACACCTGTAATCCCTTGGGAGGCCAAAGTGGGTGGATCACTTGAAGTCAGGAATTCGAGACCAGCCTGGCCAATATGGTGAAACCCTGTCTCTACTAAAGATACAAAAATTAGCCGCGTGTGGTGGCACTTGCCTGTAGTCCCAGCTACTTGGGAGGCTGAGGCAGATCATTACTTGAACCCGGGAGGTGGAGCTTGCAGTGAGCTGAGGTCACACCACTGCACTCCAGCCTGGGCGACAGAGCAAGGCTCTGTCTCAAGAAAAAAAAAAAAAAAAAGGTCAATGCAGAGTTGCCCCGGACACCTCTCAACCTTGGACCAAACCCTGGAGCCCTAAGTGTCCCCTGTGTGGGTAGTAGGCAAGGGGATGCTGGAGAGGCACCGAACTCTCTGTCCTTGTCTTGCCTGCCCGGGGATGCCAGCTCACCTTTTCCCAACTGGCCAGGAGAGGAAATAAATCTCCACAGGTTGGAGTGGAGAATCAGATCCGACCCAAATGGAACATCTGAAAAGACTGACTGTGGTTTCAGAACTGGTTACCGGCAGCTCTGATGGAGTGATTCCTAAACAACGTGGAGTGGAACCAGGAATTTGAAATTTGAAGTGAAGGCCACTTATTGCAAGGAATTCCCAGGAACCCTTATTTTTCAAAAGTAGAAATTCCTTTGGCCAGGAGCTGTGGCTCACGCCTATAATTTTATTACTTTGGGAGGCTGAGGTGGGAGGATCACTTGAGGGAGTCCAGGAGTTCAAGACCTGCCTGAGCAATATAGTGAGACCTTGCCTCTACAAAAAACTTTTTAAAAATTAACTAGGACTGGATGCGGTGGCTCATGCCTGTGATCCCAGCACTTGGGAGGCCAAGGCGGGTGGATCACGAGGTCAGGAGATTGAGACCATCCTGGCTAATATGGTGAAACCCTGTCTCTACTAAAAATACAAAAAATTAGCCGGGCGTGGTGGTGGGCGCCTGTGGTCCCAGCTACTCCGGAG
>NW_012115010.1:1628665-1633924 GCF_000951035.1 Colobus angolensis palliatus
AAAAAAGAAAAGAAAAGAAAAGAAAATCTTTTGATAAAATCACCATTCCAGGTTGCCTCGGAATCATCCCCCTCACCCCCTCACTTTTTTGTTTTCTTTTTTGAGTCTGTCGCCCAGTCTGGAGTGTAGTAATGCATCATAGCTCACTGCAGCATTGAACACTGGGGCTCAAACAATCATCCCACATCAGCCTCCTAAGTGGTTGGGACCACAGGTGCTGGCGATCATGCCTGGCTAATTTTTTTTTTTTTTTTTGAGACTGAGCTTGCTCTGTCACCCTAGTGGAGTGGCGCCGTCTTGGCTCACTGCAACCTCCACCTCCAGGGTTCCAGCGATCCTTTCACCTCAGCCTCCCAAATAGCTAGGGTTACAGGTGTGTGCCACCACGCCCAGCTAATGCCTGGCCAATTTCTTTTAGTGGGGGGCTGGGTGTGGTGGCTCAGCCTATAATCCTAGCACTTTGGGAGTCCGAAGAGGGAGGATCATGAGGTCAGGAGTTCGAGACCAGCCTGGCCAACATGGTGAAACCCTGTCTCTACTAAAAATACAAAAATTAGCTGGGTGTGGTAGCGGGTGCCTGTAATCCCAGCTGTAATCCCAGGCAGGAGGATTGCTTGAACCTGGGAGGCAGAGGCTGCAGTGAGCTGAGATTGTGCCACTGCACTCCAGCCTGGGCTACAGAGCAAGACTCTATCTTAAAAAACTAAAAATAAATAAATAAATAAATAAAATAAGTCTATTACATCCAAAATACTCTTATGCCAACATATAATCAACGTAAAATAATTATTGAGACGGTACGTCCTTTTTTTTTTTAATACAAAGTCTTTGAAATCAGGGATGCATTGTGCCCTTAAAGCACATCTTAGTTTGCCCAGTTTCAAACTCAGCACCTACATGTGGCTATTACTGATACTGTTAAGAAGCAACATTTACACCCAGGAAGCTTTGAAAGAAGGAAAGGACAGAAGAGAAACAGACAACTACGCGTGAAAGACTTAGGTCAGGAGCAGCAGACACTGCCTCCTTAAAGGTCAGAGGAAACCTGTCTGTATAGTCCTTGCTAGAAGGCAAGAGATGGCCAGGCGCAGTGGCTCATGCCTGTAATCCCAGCACTTTGGGAGGCTGAGGCGGGCATATCCCGAGGTCAGGAGATGGAAACCAGCATGGCCAACATGGTGAAACCCCGTCTCTACTAAAAATACAAAACAATTAGCCAGGCGTGGTGGCACGTGCCTGTAATCCCAGCTGTTCTGGAGGCTGAGGCAGAAGAATTGCTTGAATCCGGAAGGCGGAGGTTGCAGTGAGCTGAGATCGTGCCACTGTACTCCAGCCTAGGTGACAGAGCAAGACTCCGTCTCAAAAAAAGAAGAAGGCAAGAGACAAGTCAGGCTGATGTTGGCAGGATCAAGGAATTTTAACTTAATCTAGAGTGAGAGACCTAGATTTATCCTGCCCTGAAAGGGGCTCTGGCCCCAGGAACTTGCTTTAGGCAGAAGAAGATTTCTGTCAATCTTTCCGGAAGATCAGCAGGAGAGAGAAGCAGCCCCAGCCCGAGGCTTCGTGCTGAGGAAGATTCCTGAAGACTTCCAGCCCAGCCCAGAAACCCGGTGCCTGCGGCCCGGGCTCTTCAGGACTTTGGTGTTGAAAGCAAACGTGGGAAATAAACACCGGTCGGTGGATCGTGTCCTCTAAGAGGCGAAAGCTGTTACAACCTGGAGACCTTCCCTGGCAACAGCTCCTGAAACATGCCCTGACAGCGCTTGCCATGCGCAGGAGTCCTTAGGAGGCCTGTTCACCACCAAGCCTTCGCCGAGCCCCCATGAGGTTGATGAGGCCGTGAAGCCACGCCCTCCACCTCAGTCACAGGCGGCATTCCAAGTCAGCTCTCAGGACTAAGTGACACTTGGCTCTTCAGAATGCTGACAGAACACCCCAGTGTGGCCAGGCACAGTGGCTCAAGCCTGTAATTCCAGCACTTTGGGAGGCTGAGGCAGGTGGATCACTTGAGCTCAGGAGCTTGAGAACACCTTGGCCAAGATGGTAAAACCCCGTCTCTACTAAAAATAGAAAACATAACCGTGCGTGGTGGCTGGCACCTGTAATCCCAGCTATTCAGGAGGCTGAGACAGAGGGATTGCTTAAACCTGGGAAGGGGAGGTTGCAGTGAGCTGAGATCACGCCGCTGCACTCCAGCCTGGATGACAGAGGGAGGCTCTGTTTCAAAAAAAAAAGAGCACTCCAATGCAAGGGGCCCAGGGGCCTTCAGAGCATGGGGAGTGGCAAGGGGTCCCCGACAATCTCCTTTGCTTTGCACAGGGCTATTCACATGGTCCATCTGACTACAGATGGAGACCAAGCCTGGGCCACCACTGGGTGCAGGGACTATGACAGTTATCACTTACACTGGCTCCATATGGCCCCAGGGGCAGCCCAACCTGAGGTCCCCACTCACTGCGCTTAGTCCTCCAGGCCTGGCTGCCTCCTTAGGCCACGCTGGTGTTGGGTCCCAAAGGGTTAATTGCTGCTGCCCTCACCCCCACAGACCCCTCTGTTCAGCCCTGGCCCTCCGCCACCTGAACCCCTGCCCACTTGGCAGCCTCAGGCTTCCTGACAAGTGTCTGACCGGCTGCCAATCTCCACTCTGCCCAAGAGCCGTCTGCTTCTCTCTGGCAGCCGCGGTGCCCACTTGGGTTTAAAAATAAACTTGCTATCTGCCTTTCCTCCAGCCGAATCCCAGGCACTTCTTCCATGTGGAGCTGGATCCCGGCCGCCCCCGAAAGCGTCGAGTCGCTGTCATCTCAGCGGCCCCTGCGAGGAACACATTCTATGACTCCATTGTAGGGACTTCGCTGCAGAAAACTCCATTTTATCGGGGGCACCTGTCACTTCTCCCATCTGAGGGTCATTTCTGGGTGGAGGATGTAAGTACAGGAGTGGGGTGGAGGCGTAGGGCCGCTCTAAGGGGTATGTGGGTCCCAGGATGGCTCAGACAGGTGTCTCCGCAAAACCAGCATCTCCAGCCTCAGTGGGGCACTGTGTGGCCTTCACACCCGCAGTGTTCCCTCCCCTCTTCCCACCATTTAATTTCTCCTCCTCTGCTGTCTTCAGAACTCACCCTGTCCCACCCCTTTTCTCCCTGATGGCCTCTCCCCTCTTGCTCCTAGGAGAAAGGCCAGCTCCCCAGCTCCCTGCTTGCTTCTTCCCAGCACCTTCAGGCCCTTCCCCAAGGGCGAGCCCCTCCCTCTTTGGTTCAGCCCCTGCCCGTCGTACCACTTCAGGCCATGATTCTACCATTTATCAATCTTCTCCCCCATGTCTCCTGCTCCTTCCCATAACCCAGGTCTGTTCATACTTAAACACAAATCACCGCCCCAACCACCCCCAGCCCCACCCCCAGCCCCAGAGCCTCCGCAGCCCCGTTGCACCGTGGCATTGCTGCTCCCACTGCCACAGTTCCCACTGCTGTCCAGTCCTTGGGGCAAACAATGGGGGCTGCCCACTCCAAACCGGCCTCCTGCTCGTGCCACCACCTGATCCAGTCTTGCAGGCTGAGCACCAGAGACCCTCCTCCCAGCGTGGCTGTGGCCAGAGCTCTGGCTCACCTGCCCCTTCCCTGCTCACCTCTCCAGCCCGTTTCAGCCCATCTTCCCCGCTAGGCTCCTGCCTTGGGAATTTCTTTCTGTTCCTGTTCCCTGAAAGCTGTCACCCTTGGACCTTCCCCACATTTTTGACTTCCTCCTATTTTATTTATTTTTGAGACAGAGTCTCACTCTGTCACCTAGGCTGGAATGCTTTGGCACAATCTCGTCTCACTGTAGCCTTCACCCCCCAGGCTCAAGTGATTCTCCTGCCTCATGTCCCCTGAGTAGTTGAGACTACAGGCGTGTGCCACCACACCTGGCTAATGTTTGTATTTTTTGTAGAGACAGAGTTTTGCTGTGTTGCCCAGGTTGGTGTTGAACTCCTACACTCAAGCAATTCAGCCTCCCAAAGTGCTGGATTACAGGGGTGAACCACCACTTCCGGCCTCCAGCCCACTTTATACGACTAACTCCTACTCATCTGTTAGGTCGCAATTTATCCATCACTGCTCCAGAAAGCCAGCCTGGATGAGATGCCTGTGCCCTGTGCTCCTGGAGCACTTTCTGATCAGCTCCCTGCGTCCAAGCATGCAGCACCCTGAACCCTGACAGCCTGTCTACTTCCCCTCGGCAGCATCAGCCCCTTGAAGAGTGGGATGGGGTCTGCCTGTTACAGAGCCATAGTTCCAGCATGGAGTCTGGTGCCAGCATGGAGTAGTGCTTAATAAATGCTTGTGAACTGCTCAGTGCTACACAAGACTAGAACAAATGGGCAAACGTAAAATGGGACCAGAAAATCCAGACTGGCTCGCAACTGTTTTTACTTTTATTGGTTCTTTTATTTATTTATTTATTTATTTATTTATTTGAGATAGTGTCTTGCCCTGTTGGCCAGGCTGGAGTGCAGTGGCTCTATCATGGCTCACTGCAGCCTCGACCTCCCAGGTTCAAGTGATCCTTCCACCTCAGCTTCCTGAGTAGCTAGGACTATAGGCGTGCCACCATACCCAGTTAATTTTAGTTATTTGTTTATCTATTTTATTTTATTTATTTATTTAAAGATGTAGTCTCGCTCTATCACGAGGCTGGAATGCAGTGGTGCAATCTCAGCTCATTGCAACCTCCACCTCCTGGGTTCAAGCAATTTTCCTGCCTCAGCCTCCCGAGTAGCTGGGACTACAGGTGCGAGTCACCATGCCCAGCTAAATTTTGTATTTTTGGTAGAGAAGGGGCTTCACCATGTTGGCCTGGATGGTCCTGAACTCCTGACTCAGGTGATCCACCCACCTCGGCCTCCCAAAGTCCTGGGATTACAGGCGCAAGCCACCGCTCCTGGCCCCTATTTTATTTTATTTTATTTTTTGAGATGGAGTTTCTCTCTTATTGCCCAGACTGGAGTGCAATGGCGCAATCTTGGCTCACCGCAACCTCTGACTCCCAGGTTCAAGCAATTCTCCTGCCTCAGCCTCCTGAGTAGCTGGGATTACAGGCATGCACCACAACGCCTGACTAATTTTATATTTTTAGTAGAGATGGGGTTTCTCCATGTTGGTCAGGCTGGTCTCGAACTCCCAACCTCAGGTTATCCGCCTGCCTTGGCCTCCTAAAGTGCTGGGATTACAGGTGTGAGCCACTGCACCCAGCTTATATTATTTTATTTTATTTATTTATTTTT
>NW_012115010.1:1635509-1636975 GCF_000951035.1 Colobus angolensis palliatus
AAAAAAAAAAAAAGAAAGAAAAGAGGATGGAGACTAAAATCCTGTTTATTCAGATGGAATTGCAGAATCTGAAGACAAGAGGGACATGAGAAAGAATTCTACAACTCGTGGGCTTTATGCAAATCCTTACCATAAGGGGAAACACAGCCCCCCAAAAAGTAACAGATTCTGTCTCAGAAAACTCAAATGGTGTCCAAGTTTGGCCTCCCTGCAATTTCTACGCACCAGGGCCCGCATCCTAGGACAGTCCTTTAAGTATATAAAGATGCTGTTTCCCTAGTGCCGTCTTCTCTTTCTTAGGCTAAGAAGGCTTTCAGGTTCTCTAGCTGCTCCTCACAGTTATGGGCCCTGCCCTGCCCTGCCCTTCCCTGCCCTCCCCAGCCCAGCCCTGCCCTGCCTTACCCTCTGAACAGGCTCCAACCCACCCACTTCCTCCTGAAGTACCTTGTGCAGAAATCAAGAGCGAGCTCCAGTGCATTCTGCCCAGAAGAGCCAGGGTGCATTGGGCCCGTTACCCTCCTCCATGAGGGTTATCTTATTTCTAAGGAAGCAATAACTGTGCTCTGATTGGACCACATTAAGAATGGGTATTTGGCCAGACACAATGGCTCACACCTGTAATCCCAGCACTTTGGGAGACCAAGGTGGGCAGATCACATGAAGTCGGAAGTTCGAGACCAGCCTGACCAACATGGAGAAACCCCGTCTCTACTAAAAATACAAAATTAGCTGGGTGTGGTGGCGCATCCCTGTAATCCCAGCTACTCTGGAGGCTGAGGCTGGAGAATCGCCTGAACCTGGCAGGCAGAGGTTGCAGTGAGCCAAGATTGTGCCATTGCACTCCAACCTGGTCAAGAAGAGCGAAACTCCGTCTCAAAAAACAAAAGAATGTGTATTTGGTGGCCAGGCACGGTGGCTCATGCCTGTAATCCCAGCACTTTGGGAGGCCAAGGTGGGTGGATCACTTGAGGTCAGGAGTTCAAGATCAACCTGGCCAACATGGCAAAACCCCATCTCTACTAAAAACACAGAAATTAGGCCGGGATGGTGGCAGGCACCTGTAATAACAGCTACTCAGGAGGCTGAGGCAGGAGAATCACTTGAACCCAGGAGGCGGAGGTTGCAGTGAGCTGAGATTGTGTCACTGCACTCCATGGAGACAGAGCCAGACTCCGCCTCAAAAAAAAAAGATGTGTATTTGGGCTGGGCGTGGTGGCTCAGACCTGTAATCCCAGCACTTTGGGAGGCCAAGGTGGGAAGATCGCTTGAGCACAGAGTTCGAGATGAGTATGGGTAACATGGCAAGACCCCATCTCCACATAAAATATTAAAAAATTAGCTGGTTGTGGTGGTGCGCACCTGTGGCCCCAGTTACTTGGGAAGCTGAAGTGGGAGGATCACTTGAGCCCAGGAGGTCGAGCCTGCAGTGAGTGAGCTGAGCTCACACCACTGCACTCCAGCCTGGG
>NW_012115010.1:1644184-1648517 GCF_000951035.1 Colobus angolensis palliatus
CATCTCAAAAAAAGAAGAAAAGAGTGTCTCACTCTGTCACTCAGGCTGAAGTGCAGTGGCATGATCTTGGCTCACTGCAACCTCCGCCTCCCAGGTTCAATCAATTCTCCTGCCTCAGCCTCCCAAGTAGCTGGGACTACAGGCACCCGCCATCGCGCCAGCCTAATTTTTGTAGTTTTAATGGAGACGGGGTTTCACCACGTTGACAAGGCTGGTCTCAAACTCCTGACCTCAGGTGATCCGCCTGCCTTGGCCTCCCAAAGTGCTGGGATGACAGGCATGAGCCTCAAAATTCTTTTATTTGTTTGAATATATTTTTTAAATGTTTAAATTGTGGTAAAAAACACATAATACAAAACTTACTCTCTCAATGTTTAAGAGTACAGTTTAGGCCGGGCGTGGTGGCTCAAGCCTGTCATCCCAGCGCTGTGGGAGGCCGAGGTGGGAGGATCACCTGAGGTCAGGAGTTCAAGACCAGCCTGGCTAACATGGCAAAACCCCATCTCTACTAAAAAATACAAACATTAGCTGGGCATTGTGGCAGGCGCCTGTAATCCCAGCTACTCGGGAGGCTGAGGTTGCAGTGAGCCGAGATCACAACACTGAGCTCCAGCCTGGGCAAAAGAGTGAGACTCTGTCTCTAAAAGAAAAAAAAAGTACAGTTCAGTGGTATTAACTATATGCGCATGGTTGTGTAGCAGATCCCTAGAAGTTTTTCTTCTTACAAAACTAAAACTCTACACCCATTGACAACTGCCTGTTCCCCACTACCTCCAGCCCCTGACCACCACCACTCTATGTTTTTTTCATGATTTTGACTATTCTGAGTCTCATATAAGTGGAGTCACACAGTATCTGTCTTTTTGTGGCTGGCTTAATCCACTCAGTATAATGTCTTCAAGTCTCATTCATGTTGTAGGATTTCCTTCTTTCAAGGCTGAATAACTTTCTATTGTATGGATGGACCACATTTTCTTTCTTTCTTTCTTTCTTTTTTGAGATGGAGTCTCACTCTGTCGCCCAGGCTGGAGTGCAGTGATGTAATCTCGGCTCACTGCAAGCTCCGCCTCGTGGGTTCACACCATTCTCCTGCCTCAGCCTCCCGAGTAGCTGGGACTACAGGCGCCCACTACCATGCCCAGCTAATTTTTTTTTTTTTTTTGTATTTTTAGTAGAGACGGGGTTTCACCGTGTTAGCCAGGATGGTCTCTATCTCCTGACCTCATGATCCACCCGCCTTGGCCTCCCAAAGTGCTGGGATTACAGGTGTGAGCCACTATGCCGGGCCAATGGATCACATTTTCTTTTCTTTTTTGTTTGAGATGGGGTCTCACTCTGTCACCCAGGCTGGCGTGCAGTGAGTGGTGCCATCCCGGCTCACTGCAACCTCCGCCTCCCGGGTTAAAGCAATTCTCATGCCTCAGTCTCCTGAGTAGCTGGGATTACAGGCGCCCACCACCATGCCTGGCTACTTTTTGTATTTTTTGTCAAGATGGGTTTTCGCCATGTTGCCCAGGCTGGTCTCGAAATCCTGGGATCAAGTGATCCTCCCGTCTCAGGCCTCCCAAAGTGCTGGGATTATAGGAGTGTGCCACCATGCCCAGCCTTTTTAAAAAATATTTTATACTGTATATATTTTATCTTTCACTGTACCTTTTGTTCAGATATGTCTAGATATACAAATACCATTGTGGTGCCATTGTCTACAGCATTCAATAAAGAAACATACTGCATGGGTTTGCAGCCTAGGAGCAATAGGTTATACTACAGAGCCTACGGGTGCAGCAGGCTATGCTGTGTAAATTTGTGTGAGTTCGCTCTATGATATTTGTACAATGACAGAATCACCTGATGTTGAGTGTTGCATGACTGTAACAGTCCCCACCTTATACCATGTCTCTTCTAGGCCAAATTCCCCTCCCCAGAGCAGACCCCTAGCACTCCACAGCAGGATCACAAGCTGGCCTCTGGTCCCAGACCCTGCGGATCCTTGTTGACGCTTCCAGTCTCAATCACTTCCCAATGGTTTGAATGTGAAGTCAACAATCCACGGGACAATTTGCACTTACTATTTCCAGGGCTTTTGCAGTTAAAAGTGTCTTCAGGTTCCCCGATCTTCCTGCAGATCCCCCTGCAGTCAGAGGCTGAGTCTGTCCCTTCTCCCAGCAGCAGCTGGGTACAGGATGTAACATCAGTCTCTGCCTGCTGGGCAGAAGCCACAGCTGCAATGCGCTTTCAGAAAAAATGGGCCAGGCCAAAGGAGCTCCCTGTCAGTGCTTTTCAGTGTTCCCAGCACAAAGATAAAATTACACTTCCATAGGAGTACACAAACTAAAAATAAAATTTAAAGAAAGCTATCTAGTTCTGTATCATTTTCCCCATGGTCAGGTCCCGTTCGGGTCATTGGACATGCACTGAAATCGCTTATGAACAGCTGCTTGGTTCTGCCTCGCCTGGAGTTTAAGGCTCTGAGCATCCCCAGCTCTCTGTGATGGCCCCAGGAGAGCCGGGCAAACAAGGATACTTGTGGCAGTTTGGCTGAGGGTGAAGATGAAGTCGTCAGTTCTTTCCTCCAGGCATGAGCAGGGGTCTTCCTTAGGTTTTTCTTCCACAAGCCCCTAGCTAGCTTAGAGTAGGCATAGCACCTCAAGGGCAGGGCAAGGAAATGCTGTGCCATTTCCTTAGGATCCAGGGGGCGGGAGAAAAAGTCAGTTGACAAAAGAATGCTTGTCACCATGTCATGTCAGCAGCTCTTTTCCTGGTGCTTCCCAATCCTGAGTCACTTCCTGTTTCTAAGTTCCTCCAAGATGTCATTAACTGTAGGGAGGAGAAATTTATAAGTAATGACACTAATTCTTGCTTACATACAAGGTGAGATGGTTCTTTTCACATGAGCCTAGTCATAGTCATGATCCAGAAGTTCTAAATCCATATTTTATTTATTTATTTATTTATTTATTTATTTGTTTATTTATTTATTTATTTTGAGATGGAGTCTCACTCTGTCACCCAGGCTGGAGTGCAGTGGTGCGATCTTGGCCACTGCAACCTCCACCCTCCCGCCCCAGGTTCAAACAATTCTCTTGCCTCAGCCTCCCGAGTAGCTTGGATTTCAGGCGCCTTCCACTGCACCCAGCTAATTTTTGTATTTTTAGTAGAGATGGGGTTTCGCCATCTTGGCTAGGCTGGTCTTGGAACTCCTGACCTCGTGATCCACCCGCCTCAGCCTCCTAAAGTGCTGGGATTACAGGCATGAGCCACCCCTCCCAGCCACTAAATTCATTATTTCATGATGAAACAGGAAAAGATCCCTTATCCCCTTGCAGGGTGTGCGATGGGGGAGTGGCTCACTTCTTCAGTGCCCTGCTGCTCAAACCTCAAACTTCTAGGGGAGCATACAGATGGGCAGGCTGTGGGGCTCTGACCCCAAGGCAGTGTCTAGGGGTGAATGTTTATAGCTGAAGCCCCAGTGGGCGTATGTTACAGTGTGTGCTTTTAGTTTTGCTCTTTTAGTTTAGCCATCTATAGGCAGCTTGTGTTAGCTCAATTAGCCCTCCGCCTTATTGCAAGGACAGAGGGCTTTCTGTATCCCAAGGTTCTTGCCTTAGTGTACTGGAAGAATTGGACCACACGTGGGCTTGGAGAATGAGTGCAAGGTTTTATTGAGTGGAAGTAGCTTTCAGCAGATGGGGGAGCCAGAAGGGAGACGGTCTTCCCCTGGACTCTGGCCGCTTGGCGGCCTGGGCTCTCCACTGACTGCCCAGGCCAAACTCCATGTTATTCTGCTTCTGCAGGTCGGTGGCCTGCCAGCGCACTGGTGCCTGTTGGTGTGTTCCTCTGGACATCCAGCTGCCTGCGTCTGCCTACTAGGGTCTAGGGGATGGGGGCGGAGTGTTTGGGCAGGAAATGCCAGTCCTCACCTAGGTCCGTGGGGGTGGAGCCCTAGTCAGGAACCATGCCCTCCTCTATGTGGCACTTCCCTTACCCCCTTCCATATCATTTAAAGGGACCACCTCTTCCCTTTCCAGCACTCCCATATCCATGATATTTTGAAACATATGCGTAACATCTAGTCAGGGATGGCACACGCTTCCATCAACCCTGCCCCAACCTCAAAATCACTGATAAGATTATTTGACTGAACCCAAAGGAGTCCCTGGATCCTCTACGTAGGCCTCCCCTCCAGGCAGCCAGCAGTCATTCTGAACTGACTGATGAGATGAAACTCACGTGCTATGCCAGGTCTAAACCTTCTTGAAAAGAGAAGGTAATTCAAAACAATTCTCTTTCCCCTTTTATTTTGGCTACTTAAAACAATTTTTTTTTTTTTTTT
>NW_012115010.1:1649162-1649504 GCF_000951035.1 Colobus angolensis palliatus
TGCTAGGATTACAGGCGTGAGCCACCACGCCTGGCTAATAAAAGATTTTTTAAAAATGAATCGCCCAGATAACTTGTTAGTTCTGATTATTTAGGTCTGCAATGGATCTAAGGAATATATATATATACACACACACACACATATATAGAGAAAGAGAGAGAGAGACAGACAGACAGGGTCTCGCTCTCACTCTGTCATCCAGGGTGGTGTGCAGTGGTGCAACCACGGCTTACTGCAGCCTCCACCTCGGCGGTCAAACGATCTTCCTGCCTCAGCCTCTCAAGGAGCTCAGACTACAGGTGAGTACTACCATGCCCGGCTAATTTTTTCCTTTTTTTGTAC
>NW_012115010.1:1653795-1659054 GCF_000951035.1 Colobus angolensis palliatus
CCTCGTGATCCACCCATCTCGGCCTCCCAAAGTGCTGGGATTACAGGCTTGAGCCACTGCGCCCGGCCTATCTTGGGTATTATTTTATATGAATAGGGTAAAATCCTCAATATGACATTTCCTGGCAGCTGATTTTCAGTTGGTTTCGAATTCTGAGAAAGGAAGCACAAACCACAAAAGAATCTTCAAAACTGTATTTGGAATTGACAAAATCTTCCTAGAGACAAGGCCCTGAGCACAGAGTCTGTCTCCACCATGAAAGTTTTACATAAGCTGTACAGAACAAAATTAGCAATGAGTGATCTTTGGCACTAGAACAGGTGAATCCTTAGCTGTTCATGCAATATCCAAACTGCACACCACATGACATTAGATTGCTGGTTAACCGTTTAATTTTACATTTAAATTATCTTAAAAGGCTGGAAGTCCTAGCTAAGTTTTCGATATCAATATGCTACCCACGTCATAACACTTAGTGCCTGAGGTAGAGATTTCTGTAAGATATTTTTAAAAACACAATTGAGAGTATAATACAGAAAAACATTTTAAATCTTGGAAGCATATAGCCTGGTTCAACAAGCCAACTCTGAAATGCAGAACTAGTACCTTTTTTTTTTTGAGTCTCACTCTGTCACCCAAACTGGAGTGCAGTGGTGCAATCTCAGCTCACTGCAACCTCTACCTCCCGGGTTCAAGAGATTCTCATCTCATGCCTTAGACTCCCAAGTAGCTGGGATTACAGGCACGTGCCACCATACCTAATTTTTATATTTTTAGTAGAGACAGTTTTGCCACGTTGGCCAGGCTGGTCTCGAACTCCTGACCTCATGTGATCCACCTGCCTTGGCCTCCCAAAGTGTTGGGATTACAGGCGTGAGCCACCACACCCAGCCAGAACTATTACTTCTTTTATCTCTGTAGAAACTGCACTGGTGCACTTTTTTCCTTTTTTTTTGGTGACAGTCTTACTCTGTCACCCAGGCTGGAGTGCAGTGGCACAATCTTGGCTCACAGCAACCTCTGCCTTCTGGGTTCAAGGAATTCTCATGCCTCAACATCCCGAGTAGCTGGGACGTGCACCTCCATGACCAGCTAAATTCTGCATTTTTAGTAGAGGCGTTTTTACCATGTAGGCCAGGCTTGTTTCAAACTCCTGACTTCTAGTGATCCACCCACCTCAGCCTCTCAAAGTGCTGGGATTACAGGCTTGAGCCACCGCGCCCGGCCCACCATGGTTTCTTTAAAAAAAAAAAAAAAAGTACGATTATTAACGTTGATTAATAACACAGGAACCAAACTCACTTAATATCATTATTAAAAACAGGCTGGGCACAGTGGCTCATGCCTGTAATCCCAGCACCTTGGGAGGCTGTGACGGGAGGATTGCTTGGGCCCAGGAGTTTGAGACCAGTCTTGGCAACATAGAGATCCTTGTCTCTACAAAGAATACAAAAATTAGCAAGGTGTGGTGGTGAGCACTTGCAGCCCAGCTACTTGGGAGGCTGAAGTGGGAGGACTGCTTGAGCCCAGGAGGTCCAGGTTGTAGTGTTGATTGTGCCACTGCACTCCAGCCTAGGCAACAGATCTTTTCTCAAAACAAACCCCAAAAAGCAAAACCAAACATCGATAGAACTACATAGGGACAACAGCAAATACAAATCTTTAAACTCTTCATGATGTGGTCGGAATGAGCACAATTATACAATTCAAGGATTCCAACATTTGATGGTGACTGTGAATTATTACATATGTATTATATATAGATGAGTTTAAATTTTATTTCCAAACTGCATGCAGGGACTTTATTATTATTATTTTTAAGAGTTTCACTCATCGCCCAGGCTGGAGTGCAATGGCGCAATCTCGGCTCACTGCAACCTCCACCTCCTGGGATCGAGCGATTCTCGTCTCAGCCCTCTGAGTAGCTGGGATTACAGGCGCCCGCCACCACGCCCGGCTAATTTTTGGTATTTTTAGTAGAGATGAGGTTTCACCATGTTGGCCAGGCTGGTCTCAAACTCCTGACCTCAAGATCCGCCCACCTTGGCCTCCCAAAGTGCTGGGATTACAGGCGTGAGCCACCACGCCTGGCCAAAAACCTTTGATTTTTAAAAAGGCGTTTCTTGAAGTATCTTATTAAACATTTGATTTGAAGGAAACTGTGCATGTCTAACATTCTTGCCTTTTACAGAAGGCTGGCTAGCCAAAAACGTGTCATCAACTATTGATGTTATTTTTAGAAGTGGACTGTCTCTTAAATGAGACAGAAAGCATGAAGTATGGACTCGTACAAGCTGAACGAGTAAATCATGGGTGTAACTGATAACAAATTAAGTCCATTCTTGGTATAAACTGCTAAAGAGTGTTTCAGACCATCACTGATGTCTGTGATAAACAGCACCAAGCGTCACAGTCCAACTTTTTTTTTAAGCGCCAAGTTCAAACAAGTGACCAATAATAATGGTTGGTCCTTGAACACCTTTTACCAGAGGCCTTTTCTAACCACTTCGTAACACTTTTGAGAGGCTCCTGAAACTTGGAAAAGTAAAGTGATCTGCTTAATTTCGTATCATGAATAAATGAGTTAATAAAGTACTTAATACTGATTTTTTTCCCCTTTGAAGATACAGATGTCCTTCCAAAAAAAAAACACACACACACACATTATGTGGAAGTCCGAAACTGTGAGAATCATTCTGGATGGCAAAGTTCATTTGTATCAGGAGTAAATAATTCTATAGACATTAGTCAAGGAAAATCCCCAGAAAAACTGACTTCAAATGATGTAACATACTTGTGGCTTTAAATGAACACATAAAGAAACAGGCAAAACTAAATAAGCAAAACCAAAGCCACAAAATGAACATTAACATTTCTTTAGGGGAAAATGCTATCTAAATTTCCCCTCAAGTTTGAATTAACCAAAAAAAAAAGAAAAAGCCTATTTCTTTTACAAATCTCTTCTGAATAATGGGTTTTAAGAAGAGCAGGCCGGGCACGGTGGCTCATGCCTGTAATCCCAGCACTTTGGGAAGCTGAGGTGGGCAGATCACGAGGTCAGGAGTTCAAGACCAGCCTGGCCAACATGGTGAAGCTCTGTCTCTACTAAAAATACAAAAAAAATTAGCCGGGAATGGTGACGGTGCCTGTAATCCTAGCTGCTCGGGAGGCTGAGGCAGGAGAATCGCTTGAACCCAGGAGGTGGAGGTTGCAGGGAGCTGAAATCACGCCATTGCATTCCAGCCTGGGCGACAAGAGCAAGACTCCATCTTAAGAGAAAAATGAAGAGCAAAGGACACACCACATCTGCATAAATCAAAGTGTGTTAAGGAACATAATCATGTTGATTGTATCCTGATTCTAGCAGGTGAAGGACTAAGAACTCAACTTACATTTGGAGTAGAAGCAAGTGTCATGATGGAGCATGTCTTATATGGCAATTCAAAACAGTATGATTCTGATGGGGTGGGGAACTAAATGTTGGACAGGCTTTTTATACAAACCCCACCTGCATGTTTCAGAACAATATTCTTAGAGATTCAATGCAGACCCCACCAATGGGTTAGGCAGACATCACTACAAGCTCCGCCTCCCGGGTTCCCGCCATTCTCCTGCCTCAGCCTTCCCAGTAGCTGGGACTACAGGAGCCTGCCAACACTCCTGGCTAATTTTTTTGTATTTTTAGTAAAGACAGGGTTTCACTGTGTTAGCCAGGATGGTCTCGATCTCCTGGCCTTGTGATCCGCCCACCTCAACCTCCCAAAGTGCTGGGATTACAGGCGTGAGCCACTGTGCCCAGCCTACTTCAATTTTTAAAAAATGAGTGGTTTTCAAACTATAATGTACATAAGAATCACCAGATAATTTGGGGGTAATGCAACTATTCTGCATCTTTCTGGTGTGGTTACTTAACTGTATGCATTTCTAACTATACAACAGTTTTACTCCATGTAAATTATATCTCACTAAAATTTTTTTTTTTTTTTTTTTGAGATGGAGTCTCGCTCTGTCCCCCAGGCTGGAGTGCAGTGGCACGATCTCTGCTCACTGCAAGCTCCGCCTCCCGGGTTCACACCATTCTCCTGCCTCAGCCTCCCGAGTAGCTGGGACTACAGGTGCCCACCACCACGGCCGGCTAATTTTTTTGCATTTTTAGTAGAGATGGGGTTTCACTGTGTTAGCCAGGATGGTCTCGATCTCCTGAACTCGTGATCTGCCCGCCTCGGCCTAAGAATCTATATTTTAATAGCATTCCTGTTACTTCTAGCAAGTAGTCCAATGGTCCAATGGTTACATTTTGAGAAAGTATTGTAATAGACAGATACAAGGTCCACCCAGCAAAGATGCCCCTAAACCCTTGTGAGTACCCACTAACAGCTGCTTCTGGACCCTCCTCTTGCAAGAACAAAGGATACTGGATTGTATAGACCTGGATTCTGTTCCCAACTTTGGCTCCACTTCCATGTTCTTCATGCCCCTGTGTAACCTGCTTCCAACGGGAGATATCTAAAGAAAACAAACCCTAAAAGTATCATATAAGCCCTTAAAACCTTAAAAACAGTCTTCAAACTCTGTGTAGCAAAGAAAACATATTTGATGCCAATACCTTTTTCACGTATTAGTCTCTGTACTGATGGCAAATCTGCCAAAGAATCTGCTTTCAAAACTAACAGATCCAGAGTGATTTAACTGCCCCAATAGCTTTCAAACAGCTCACAAGTTCATTACCAAATATGGTTGGCTGACCAGTTTACAATCTGCGCTGCTGAGGGAGAGCTGTTCGTGACCTCCCAGTCAGCTATCCCGTCTGAAGGAACAAGAGGGCATTGCTGTTTCCTTCTCAGGAGGTGGATTAGGCTTTCCAATGACACTGCTGACTCTGCTGCCGCAAAGGGTCCCTTGCAGAAGGCACTCCAGGAAAGGCCTCCAGAACCGGGGGATGTCAAGGGTGCATTCCCAGCTTCTGAGCTTAGACCCCAGCCTCCCCCACCAGGCTACCTATATTCCCCAGATTGCGACGCCACAAATATGCTGACCTATTTAGCCACAGCAGTCCCAGAAGAGCTTCAAATCAGCTCTGAAAAAAGGCATCTTTTACGCCCAAACCTTTAGTTGGAAATTTCTCTGCTCAAGTATTCCCACCAAGATCAACTTACAGGTGAAATGTATGAGGAAAAGATTTTCATATTAGGTTTTCTGTGTATATCACTAATATATTCTGTGTATATCTTGGGTATTACTTTTTTTTTTTTTTTTTTT
>NW_012115010.1:1662599-1672688 GCF_000951035.1 Colobus angolensis palliatus
AGAGACAGGGTTTCACTGTGGTCTCGATCTCCTGACCTTGTGATCCACCCGCCTCGGCCTCCCAAAGTGCTGGGACTACAGGCTTGAGCCACCGCGCCCGGCCGAGTCACTCTGTCTTCCAGGGTGGAGTGAAATGGTGTGATCTCAGCTCACTGCAACCTCTGCCTCCTGGGTTCAAGCAATTCTTCTGCCTCAACCTCCCAAGTAGGTGGGATTACAGGCATCCACCCAGCACGCCTGGCTAATTTTTGTATTTTTAGTAGAGACGGAGTTTCACCATGTTGGCCAGTCTCGTCTTGAACTCCTGACTTCAGGTGATCCGCCAGCCTGGGCCTCCTAAAATGCTGGGATTACAGGCATGAGCCACCATGCCTGGCCCATTTTCTTAATGTAAGTTCACAATATGTCATTGGGGAAAATGACTTTGGCAAACTCATATGCTTCAAAGGCAGAAAGACATGTACTAAGAAGGCAGTTACAGCCGGAAAACTCTTGACATAATTACAACTTCAGCAAGAGAATAAAAATAGATTTTAAAAGTGTGTGCATGTGGGGAGGTGACAGAATATCTTTATATGTACTTTAAGAAGCTGACGAGTTATCCAGACACAAAAGGTAACATTCTCATCAGAACAGGCCAAGATGAAACACCAGGGGCAGGCACTCTTCATAGAAACTAAGTGGATGCTTCTGGCGCCAAATGTCTTTGCCTGGTTCTTCCTGGCATTTCTGCTTGACTCCTTCCCTCTGTATCATTCTCAAATCCCCAACCTTTCCACTGGCAAAACCACTCTCTTCTCCCTCAGGCTCTGAATAGATAACACAAATGTATGGACACTTTTTGTCCTTCAATTAAAAAACCTGCTTGAAGCTTCACTGACGTAAGAATTAACTGGTAGTTCTTTATCTTACCTAGGCTTATGTATTCAAAATTTTGCCTGTTTTCTTGGAATTATATGAATTTCCTTATTAAGCATTTGATTTGAAGGAAGCTGTGCATGTCTATTAATTACCCATGATATACATGTGTATTACTTTCTGAAATTTCTCCTTCAGTCTCCCCTGAGTTTAATTTTTGCTTAAGATGTTTAGAGTTCCTGAGGTGCTTCTCTGGGCTAAAATTTAAAGTTTGGTTTGTTTTTTTTTTAAAGCAAATAAAAGTAAATGAATGACTAAAAGATACGGCTAAATTTTCTAGTCTGGACGTGGTGGCTCATGCCTATAATACTAACACTTTGAGAGGCTGAGGCGGGAGGATCACTTGAACCCAAAAGTTTGAGACCAGCCTGGGCAACATAGTGAGACCTCATCTCTACAAAAAAAAATTTTTTTTAAAGAATTAGCCGAGTATGGTGGCACATGCCTGTAGTCTCAGCTAATCAGTGGGCTGAGGTAGAATGATCGCTTGAGCCTGGGAGGCAGAGGCTGCAGTGAGCTGAGATCATGCTGCTGCACTCCAGCCTGGGTGAAAGACAGAGACCCTGTCTCAAAAAAAATTTCCTTAAGTTTCTTTTCTTGGTGGGGGTAGGAATGCAATGGAGAAACAAAGAAAAACAGTGCACAAAGGGTGCAGTGTTCTAGTGTTCATCTAAATAATGGAGAACTGGCATTTTACAATTAAGATATAAAAAATATTCATACTTTCAGAATTTCCAAGTCAGAGGTGGCTTACAATAGCTTTCGTTAGAAAAGGGTGAGACGCACAAATAAAATGCTCCCTGGTGGAACAAAGGCCCCTTTAAACCTTTACCAAGCTCTTTCTCAGAAGCTCACAAAATTTAAGACAATGAGAACATGATGAGAAAGCAAAGCTCTGCAACATAAGGTTGAAAATGACAAAAAAAGACTGCGATAAAAGACTAGTGGGATGAATATGAATGCTTGTCAGTGACAAACACATTATGCCTACAAGGAATAAATACTGCACTTCTCTTTAGGTCTATTTACAGACAGGACCCCATGACCTTTCAGGTATAAACCTCCACTGGTAGAAGATGTTTAATCACAAAAGTTCTATGGTAAATTATAAAAAATAAGAAATTTGGATTTAAGCCTTCTGCCATTTCCAATACAAGTAGCTTTGAGTATTCTTGGTTGACAAAGGAATGTTTGCATTTCTAATGTTAACAAAGAAAATATCCACCACTGGCTTCTTAACCAGAGGGAGAGAAGCAGGCAGGTTTCTGGATAGAGGTTTAAGGCAAATCAAACAGGTTCACAACTAAGCATCCTATTAGGGATTCCAGGCATGGCTTTGTTTTCTGAGGGACAGCTCCACATCATCTCTAGCCAGGTTTTCCACATTGCTAACAAACTGGGGACACATTTCTGTATCAGGCTTTTGAAAGAATTTTAAGTTATATACACACACTGTCAAAACATATACTGGTGATGCTTGATATTTAAAGGAATCCTACAGTGAATCATTTATTTCCTTTGAAAATAAGGTTTTCAAAAACTGGCTACAACTCTGATTGCATGAATGAGATTCAAAGATTTCTCATGTAAAAGAAAGATCTCAACCTCCTTATACTGTGAACTTGCTTTCCAAGACTAAAAACTGGTATCTCCTCTTCAGTCTCCTTACACATCTGAAGTCATTCCTGCAATATGAGAGGCACTTTTATTAGGTGTAGCATCTATTAAAAACTCTAAAGCCAGGGTAGAATTTGCTGAACAAAGTAATAGCACTAGCCTAATAGGCATTACTTATAAGGACTTTTCCCCTTTAATATAAAAGTATAACTACAGCAGTTCAATGTACAAATACAAAAAAAGTTCTCATACTAAAAAAAAAGTACCATAATACTGTACATACAAAAACTGTTCAACAAGAATGATTTAAATATGTCTGTTCTTCTCCAGATCTGGAAGACACAAATGTAAAGTTCTGCAACTGTATTATTGCTAAGAACATGTGCCTGGGAACACTGTGTTTCCGTTTCTCCCTCTCAGCCCAGCCCTGCCTCCAGAGTCCCCTGAGCTTGGATCATGAGCCAACAGCATCCCTGAAGATAACCAGAGCCAAATGTTTACTCAATGGAAGTCATTATTCAGTGAGCTGCTGCTTACCATAACTATGAAAAGCACAGGTTTTAAGCCCGCCAGGATTAAATCCAGACGGAGGTCTTCCCATCCCCTGATTTGCTACTGGCAGTGCTTTTGTTGGACCCAGCTTTGGACCCCACTTTGGCCTTCTTCTCCCGGGGACCATGAGGGTTGTTTTGGTGACTGTAGGCCTGAATTGCCAGGTCCAAGCGTTCCTGAGCCATCCTGATCTCCCGCTGCAAAGCCTCCAGGTCAGCTGGGAGGTTCTCTTCATGGCTGCCATACTGCTGTTCCTGGGCTGTGTTGGCCTTGTTTTGCTTGTAGGCGATCTTAGCATTGGACAGTTCGGTGTACTGGATTTGATCTGGTTTGACAGCAATGTTATAGCCAGGGGGAGCAGATGGTGTATTCCAAGTGAAAGGATAATTATAAGCACCCGGATCCTCAAGTTCCCTCCTTTTACTGTTTAGTGAGTCTCGAATGGTCCCAAACCCTAAATGAAGCATCTCCCAAATGTTAAGCAAGAGGCAAAGGCCTGTAACACCATACATTATCAGAAGGAAGATGGTCTTTTCAGTGGGTCTAGAAATAAAGCAGTCTATCTTATGAGGGCAAGGAAGTCTGCTGCACACATAAAACGGGTGGACTTGGAAGCCATATAGAAAATACTGCCCTATCAGAAAACCCACCTCAAACACAGTCCTTGCCAGCAACTGCAGCACATAGATTTTCATGAGCCCATCTTCCCGAATCCGTCGTCGGCCATCATGCTTAGGTTTGGGTTGGCTCTGCTCTTTATTTTCTTTATCACTTTCTAACTCCATCTCTGGATACATCATAGGATCCTCTTCGTTATCCTCCTCCGTTTCTTCCAGAGCCCGGTGTTGTTTCCAGCGCATCGCATAGGGCTTGCTCCGAGCCGCCTTCTTGTCTGCTTCACCGTGCTCCATTTTGGCAATCTTGTGGATAGCATAACCCAGGTACATCACAGAGGGAGTTGCCACCAGGATGATCTGGAACACCCAGAAGCGTACATGGGAGAGGGGTGCAAACGCATCATAGCAGACATTCTCGCAGCCTGGCTGCTCTGTGTTGCACACAAATTTGCTTTGCTCATCGTAATAGATGGATTCTCCTCCTACAGCTGTAAGGACGATCCGGAAGACAATCAGAACAGTGAGCCAGATCTTCCCCACAAATGTGGAATGGTTGTGAATCTCCTCTAGCAGGCGAGTCAGGAAGCTCCAACTCATGGTGATTGAATTGGTATGCCCTGATAAAAGTGGAAAAATACCAAAAGAAAATCAACAAATATTAAATCTTAATTTAATTATTAATTTATGATATCTCTAGGAACTACTACTTTGAATACTTGAAATCTAACTTCAAGGTTCACAGTGGAACAAATGTTAGAATAAACAGCATCTCGGTTGGGTGCGATGGCTCACGCCTGTAATCCCAGCTCTTTGGGAGGCCAAGGCAGGCAGATTACTTGAGGTCAGGAGTTAAAGACCAGCCTGGTCAACATGGTGAAACTTTGTCTCTATACAAATACAAAAACTACCCAGGCACGGTGGTGTGTGCCTATAATCCCAGCTGCTCAGGAGGCTGAGGCAGGAGAATCACTTGAACAGAGCAAGACTCCATCACACACAAAAAAAAAAAAAAAAAAAAGAATAAACAGCATCTCACTCTCCACTATCTTCAGGCAGGTCAATTCACCTCAGTCAACACCTGTTGGCCCTACAAGGTCCTAGAAAGTATGGATTGCTTTCATGTCTCCTCTGGTTTGAAAGGTAAACTTGTAGCTACTATTTATTGAGATGTATTTCTCAGACCTCGGTTCTTTTTTTTTTTTTTTTTTTTTTTGAGATAGTTTTCCCTCTTTCGCCCAGGCTGCAGTGCAGTGGTATGATCTTGGCTCACTGCAACCTCTGCCTCCTGTGCTTAAGTGATTCTTGTGCCTCAGCCTCCGAGTAGCTGGGATTACAGGCATGCACCACCATTTTTGTATTTTTAGTAGAGATGAGCTTTCACCATGTTGGCCAGGCTGGTCTTGAACTCCTGACCACAGGTGATCCTCCTGCCTTGGCCTCTCAAAGTGCTGGGATTACAGGTGTGAGCCACCATGCCCGGCCATACCCAGGTTCTTTACACATACTATTATTTCATGAGACCTTCAGAATTTTGTGAGATAGAGATTAAAAAAAAACACAGGTATAGTTATTCGGTCCCATCACAGAAAACCACCACAGAGAACATAAAGAGGACACCTCGGCTAGACTCCACTGTGAAGGGGTGACTTATTAGGAAACTTAAATTTTAGACAAGTGCTAAAAGGGATTAAGAAGATGGTACAGCTACAAACTGCTGGCAATCATTAAGAACTAAAAAGATGAAGGGAACTAGGAAGATCTTCCCTAGCTAGGCTGTATAGCATACCAGATTTTGGTTTCACTTAGAAGCCCACAGCGAATGGTCTTGCAATAAATATTATACCCCTTTACTATATAACAGAATCTACAAATTATACTTCTGTACCTTACTTATGGTAGACATTAAAAAATGATTGCCAAACAGAATTGTGAGGACATTAAATCCAATCAACAGCAAATCCATTTAAAATAGCATTTTAAAGGATAGTTTCTTTCCGAGATTAGATTCCCAGATCTACATCCAGGATCCAGGTAAAAAACACCTAAATGGTGGCCGGGCGCGGTGGCTCAAGCCTGTAATCCCAGCACTTTGGGAGGCCGAGACGGGCAGATCACGAGGTCAGGAGATCGAGACCATCCTGGCTAACACGGTGAAACCCCGTCTCTACTAAAAAATACAAAAAACTAGCCGGGCAAGGTGGCGGTCGCCTGTAGTCCCAGCTACTCAGGAGGCTGAGGCAGGAGAATGGCATAAACCCGGGAGGCAGAGCTTGCAGTGAGCTGAGATCCGGCCACTGCACTCCAGCCTGGGCGACAGAGCGAGACTCCGTCTCAAAAAAAAAAAAACCAAAAAACCAAAAACACCTAAATGAGGTAATATATGGGAAATCCCCAATAGAACCCCAACACAAAGTAGACTTAACTTTTAACTTGTCTTCCTCCCTCTCCCAGTTTACTTCTGCAGATTACAGATGATTTGTCAGCACCACCTAAGTTTAAATACACTTTACCTGTTGTGCAGAGCTTCTGTTACCCAAAATTTTCTTAGAGAAATGATGTTTTGATTGCAATTTTTCCAGATTCCCTCTGGAAAGGAAAAAGAAAAGAGCAGGTCATAAGCTTCCTGCCACAGAAAACAATGAATCACTAAAATGTTATTTTCAGAAAGAAAGTTTTCTATGTACCATAAAAATCAATGAGAATAAGATGGAAACAGGCTTCAGTTTGAACACCAGTTTTCTCCTCCCCATACAGGTGGCAGGAGAAACTATGTAACAGGTGACCTAAAGATTCTTAAGTCACTAGTCTAAGAATATATGACAGGAAGATGAGTCAGTAGTAAAAGCATGAAGCAGATGAACTCTGGCACCTATAGGAAAAAGCCAAAGCAGAAGAATTGCAGCAAATTGAAAGTGGGTCACTAAAGGTCTTGCAAAAACCTTCACCCCGTCTGCTCTATTCCCTGAAGCAGCCAATACACCTCTCAGGGGGATTTGAGCAGCTAACCAGGAGCAAGCTGTTTAGCTAAAACACCCAACAGCTGGCTCTCAGTCACAGGAACACCCGTCTCCATAGGAGGTGATTTACAGATACAACTGCTCACAAAAAGTCACAGAAAGAAAACACCTGTATCTGTACTGGATTAAACAGCAAAACAGAAAAGTTTCCAAGATGAATTATGCTCATTATCAAGCTCTGGCAACTCTGCATACCTCTGGCCAAATGTCATCCGTAAGGAGCCCACATTTAGAAAATAAATTTAAAACAATTCCTGAATGTTATGTGTTTACAGTAAATTAAAAGGGTGCTTTGTTTTGTTGTTTAAAGATACAGGAAAAAAAACTGGAACAATTTCCAAAGGACCAATGGGGGAAAAAAAGTGCAGGCATGAAGCTGCATACAGATTTGCATATAAGCCTGGGCAATATAGTGAGACCCTATCTTTCCAAATTTAAAAAAAAAAATAGCTGGGTGTGGTGGCAGTGGTGGCCAATGCAGTCTAACCTGGTAGACAGAACAACACCCTCTTACACACACACAAACACACACACACACACACACACACACACACACACACACGGGCCAGCACAGTGGCTCAAGTCTGTAATCCCAGGACTTTGGGAGGCCAAGGTGGGGGGATCACTTGAGTTCAGGAGTTTGAGACCAGCCTGGGCAACATGTGAAACCCAGTCTTCACCAAACAACAACAATAACAACAACAAAATCCCCCAGAATTAGCATGGTGATGAACACCTGTGGTCCTAGCTACTCGGGAGGCTCAAGTGAAAGAATCACTTGAGCCCGAGAGGTAGAGGTTGCAGTGACTTGTGATCATGCCACTGCACTCCAGCCTAGGTGACAGCAAAACCTCAAAAAACAAATAAACAAAGAAGCAAAAAGATGTACATATAAAGAATCCAGGCCAGGCGTGGTGGCTCATGCCTGTAATCCTAGCACTTTAGGAAGCCGAGGTGGGTGGATCACCTCAAGTCGAGAGTTCGAGACCAGCCTGACCAACAAGGAGAAACCTTGTCTCTACTAACTAAAAATACAAAATTAGCTAGGTGTGGTGGTGCATGCCTGTAATCCCAGCTATTTGGGAGGCTGAGGGAGGAGACTCGCTTGAACCTGGGAGGTGCAGGTGGCAGTGAGCTGAGATCGCGCCACTGCCCTCCAGCCTGGGCAACAAGAGCAAAACTCCATCTCAAAACAAAACAAAACAAACAAATAAAAGAATCCAGCTGAGCATGGTGGCTCACACCTGTAATCTCAGCACTTTGAAAGGCTAAGGAAGGAGGATCACTTGAAACTGGGAGCTCAAGACTGCAATGAGCTATGATCATACAACTGCACTCCTGCCTGGGCGAAAGAGGGAGACTCTAACACAATAGAATTTCCAGTACAGCTCCCATTGCTAGCCCTGTTTCCCAACTGAGCTCACAACCTCTTTTCTCATTGAATACACAAGTTACAGAACCTCAAAACAAGAAGTAAATAATATAAAATCTTTAAATGGTGATTTAAGCCAGGTTTCCAACACAGAACTCCATGATTCTCATCCACAAATTCTCTGCAGGCTCAGATTTCCCCTAAAGCCTAAAACTTCTATTTGTTCCAATAAGCCAAAATTATGAAAATACAATTAGTTAGAACTAACTCATCTGTTTTATCTCCATCCACAAAGATAAATGTGTATCTTTTTTTTTGAGACAGAGTCTTGCTTTGTCAGCCAGGCTAGAGTGCAGTGGCACGATCTCGGCTCACTGCAAGCTCCGCCTCCCAGGTTCATGCCATTCTCCTGCCTCAGCATCCCGAGTAGCTGGGACTACAGGCACCAGCCACCACACCCGGCTAAATTTTTTGTATTTTTTAGTAGAAACTGGGTTTCATCGTGTTAGCCAGGATGGTCTCGATCTCCTGACTTCATGATCCACCTGCCTCGGAGCTCACTGCAACCTCCACCTCCCAAAGTGCTGGGATCACAGGCGTGAGCCACCACGCCTGGCTGATTTTTGTATTTTTAGCAGAGATGGGGTTTTCACCATGTTGGCCAGGCTGGTCTTGAACTCCTGACTTCAGATAATCCACCTGCCTCGGCCTCCCAAAGTGCTGGGATTACAGGCATGAGTCCCCGCACCTGGCCTTTTTTTTTTTGAGACACGGTCTCTTTGTTATCCAGGCTGGAGTGCAGTGACACAATCTCAGCTCACTGCAGCCTCAACCTCCCCAGGTTCAGGTGATCCTCTCACCTGAGCCTCCCAAATACCTGAGACCACAGTTGCACACTATCATGCCTGGCTAATTTTTGTATTTTTTGTAGAGAAGAGGTTTTGCCATGTTACCCAGGCTGGTTCTGAACTCCTGGGCTCAAGTGATCTGCCTGCTTCGGCCTTCCAAAGTACTAGGATTACAAGCATGAGCCACTGTGCCCGGTCTCTTTCTCTTAATATAACTCTGTGGGGAAAAAAATAGGCCGGACGCACTGGCTCACACCTGTAATCCCAGCACCTTGGGAGGCTGAGGCAGGTGGATCACCTGAGGTCGAGAATTTGAGACTGGCCCGGCTAACATGGTGAAACCCTGTCTCTACTAAAAACACAAAATTAGTCGGGCGTGGTGGCGCGTGCCCGTAATCCCAGCTACTCAGGAGAATGAGGCAGGAGAATGGCTTGTACCCGGGAGGCGGATGTTGCAGTGAGCCAAGATCGTGCCAATGCACTCCACCCTGGGAAAGAGCAAAACTCCATCTCAAAAAAAAAGAAAAAAAACCCGGCTGGGCGCGGTGGCTCACGCCTGTAATCCCAGCACTTTGGGAGGCTGAGGCGGATGGATCACCAGGTCAGGATACCGAGACCATCCTGGCCAACATGGTGAAACCGTGTCCCTACTAAAAACACAAAATTAGCCGGGTATGGTGGCACACACCTGTAGTCCCAGCTACTCAGGAGGCTGAGGCAGGAGAACGGCTTGAACTGGGTGGGGAGGCAGAGGTTGCAGTGAGTCGAGACTGCGCCACTGCACTCCAGCCTGGCAACAGAGCAAGACTCTGTCTCAAAAAACAAAACAAAACAAAACACCCATAACATTAAAACCCATGTATGCCTATTGTTCCATTATTGAAACGCTAAGCATGTGGGAGTTATTTATATCCTACTTCTCAAGATCACTGCCAAGGTCTGATTTTTTCAAATTCAAAAAATTGCAATCTCAGACATAAATGGGTTAAAAGAAACAAACACACAAAAAACCGCATAATCACAGCTACTTACAAATGTTTTGGTTTTCCTTGTGTCCTTCTAGTCTTTATCTAAATGAATACTCTTTCCAAATAACACTAATTTACAAAGGGATCTAGTAGCAAAAATGAATTTTTTTTTTTTTTTTT
>NW_012115010.1:1677918-1679377 GCF_000951035.1 Colobus angolensis palliatus
TTTTTTTTTTTTTGAGACAAGAGTCTCTCTCTGTCGCCCAGGCTGGAGCGCAGTACTGCGATTGCTGCAGCCTTCATCTCCTGGGTTCAAGCAATTCTCCTGCCTCAGCCTCCCGAGTAGCTGGGACTAAAGGTGCACATCACCATGCCCAACCAATTTTTGTATTTTTAGGAGAGATGGGGTTTCGCCATGTTGGCCAGCCTGGTCTCCAACTCCTACCTCAGGTGATTCACCCATCTCGGCCTCCCAAAGTGCTGGGATTACAGGTGTGAGTCACCATGCCTGGCCACAAGTTACCCATTCTTACTCTCAGTGAAATGTCAAATAATTCCTGGGGGATGACTGTGGTCTGGGAAACATTTTGAAAACATTAGTCCTCATTTCTGTAATGGGTCACTCATTCTCTAGGCAAGCCCCCTCCCCAGCAGCTATGTATTAACAAAGCATTAAGGATTGGCTTATAATGTTACAGAGTACAATACTCCACCAGAGAAATTAAGATCATTTCAAGAAGTAGAAGGCAGGTTCTGGAATTAACATTTCTAAGTATGTCACTACCAATTGTGGTCTCACTGTGAAGAAAAGCGGGTTCTTGCTCCACTGAAGTTTCCTTTCTCCTGAACATTATTATTATTATTATTATTTGAGACAGAGTCTTGCTCTGTCTCCCAGGCTGGAGTGCAGTGGCATGATCTCAGCTCACTGCAAGCTCTGCCTCCCGGGTTCACACCATTCTCCTGCCTCAGCCTCCCGAGTAGCTGGGACTACAGGCACCCACCACCACGCCCAGCTAATTTTTTTATTTTTAGTGGAGACGTGGCCTCACCATGTTAGCCAGGATGGTCTCAATCTTCTGACCTTGTGATCCACCCACCTCGGCCTCCCAAAGTGCTGGGATTACAGGCGTGAGCCACCGTGCCCGGCCCTGAACCATTATTTTATCTATTTTTTCTTGAATGGCTTCTTAAATTATTTTTTTAAAGAATGCTGCGATTCATAGAAGCCCATAATTCAAAAGGATTCACTCACTCACACACAAAAAACCCTGGAGATCTGCAGAGGGGCCCCTCAGTCTTCAGAGCTGATCAGTGCACAAGTGAGGAAATGGTCTACACAAGGGACCTGAACAGGTGCCTAAAATTCAGGACATAGGGCCAGGAGCGATGGCTCATGCCTGTAATCCTAGCACTTTGGGAGGCCAAGGTGGGTGGATCACCTAAGGTCAGGAGTTTGAGACCAACCTGGCCAACATGGCGAAACCTTATCTCTACTAAAAATACAAAAATTAGCCGGGTGTGGTGGCATGTGCCCGTAATCCCAGCTACTCGGAGGCTGAGGCAGGAGAATCACTTGATCCCGGGGGGCAGAGGTTGCAGTGAGCTGAGATGGTGCCACTTCACTCAAGCGTGGGTGAAAGAGCAAGACTCGGTCTCAGAAAAAAAAAAAAAAAATTTTTTTT
>NW_012115010.1:1683797-1685962 GCF_000951035.1 Colobus angolensis palliatus
AGGCTGAGGCAGGAGAATGGCGTAAACCCGGGAGGCGGAGCTTGCAGTGAGCTGAGATCAGGCCACTGCACTCCAGTCCGGTCGACAGAGCGAGAATCCGTCTCAAAAAAAAAAAAAAAAAAAATTAGAAGGTTGAAAAAGTTTTTTTCTAAAGTGGCTTCTATTTTTTAAAAAGAATACTGCAATTCATGGTAGCCCATAATTCAAAAGGATTCACTCACACAAAGAAAACCTAAACACTGAAGAAAATCATGTTTGCTTATATAACATTTATTTGAAATCAAATGTGCTATTTTTAGTCTATTTTCCAAATAACTTCGACACAAATCTACCTTGTCTTACACTAGAAAACAGAATTTAAAAAATGGGTTGGCATCAACATGGTAATAACTTATGTAATTCTCAAATTCTTATCTCAAGAGTTTTCTATAGGTTATATCCAAACAGAATCAAATTAACTAACCGCGTTTTTTTGTAAAACAGAATTCATAGTTTTGTTTTTTGTTTTCTGAGACAGAGTGTCGCTCTGTCACCCAGGCTGGAGTGCAATGGCGAAGTCTCAGCTCACTGCAACCTCTGCCTCCTGGGTTCAAGCAATTCTCCTGCCTCAGCTTCCTGAGTAGCTGGGATTACAGGCTCTTGCCACCACGCCTGGCTAATTTTTCTATTTTTAGTAGACATAGGGTTTTACCATGTTATCCAGGCCGGTCTCGAACTCCTGACCTCAACTGATCCCTCTGCCTCAGCCTCCCAAAGTGCTAGGATTACAGACGTGAGCCACCACGCCCAGCCGAATTCATAGGATTTTTGAAGATCAAATGTAATGAACACTATTTGAATTATTTCAGCAGATAGATTCTAATATTAAACTCATTTTAAAGATGAGGAAATTAGGTTTAAAATTTTATAATTTGCCAGCCAGGCACAGTGGCTTACGCCTGTAATCCCAGCACTTTGGGAGGCCGAGGCGTGCGGATCACCTAAAGTCAGGAGTTCGAGACCAGCCTGACCAAGACGGAGAAACTCGCCTCTACTCAAAATACAAAATTAGCCAGGCGTGGTGGTGTATGCCTGTAATCCCAGCTACTTGAGAGGCTGACGCAGGAGAATCGCTTGAACCAGGAAGTCGGAGGTTGCAGTGAGCTAAGATCTCACCACAGCATTCTAGCCTGATGACAGAGCAGGACTCCATCTCAGAAAGAAAGAAAGAAAAAACTTTGGCCGGGCGCAGTGGCTCAAGCCTGTAATCCCAGTACTTTGGGAGGCCAAGACGGGCAGATCACGAGGTCAGGAGATCGAGGCCATCCTGGCTAACATGGTGAAACCCCGTCTCTACTAAAAAATACAAAAAACTAGCCGGGCGAGGTGGCGGGCACCTGTAGTCCCAGCTACTCGGGAGGCTGAGGCAGGAGAATCGTGTAAACCCGGGAGGCGGAGCTTGCAGTGAGCTGAGATCCGGCCACTGCACTCCAGCCCAGGCGACAGAGCCAGATTCTGTCTCAAAAAAAAAAAAAAAAAAAAACACTTTATAATTTGCTGACCAGGCACAGTGGTTCAGGCCTGCAATCCTAGCACTTTGGGAAGCCGAGGCGGGCGGATCACCTGAAGTCAGGAGTTCAAGACCAGCCTGACCAAGATGGAGAAATCCTATCTACTAAAAATACAAAATTAGCCAGACGTGATGGTGCAGGCCTGTAATCCTAGCTACTCGGGAGGCTGAGGCAGGAGAATCGCTTGAACCCAGGAGGCGGACGTTGCGGTGAGCCAAGATCATGCCATTGCACCCCAGCCTGGGCAACAAGAGCGAAACTCCATCTCAAAAAAAACCAAAAACCAAAAAACTTTATTATTTGCCTAAAATCATCTACTTATTAAGTAATGAAGCCAGAATTTGAAGTCAGGCAGTCTTGCACTAGAGTTTGGGCTCTTTCTTGACCACTCACTAGTAAAGAATTACATTACAGATGGAATTATGTACAGGTTCTGTGTGACCCTAATCCCAATCTTTAGGATCAGAGCTGTGAAAGAAACACACAAGGCTGGGCACGGTGGCTCACGCCTGTAATCCCAGTACTTTGGGAGGCCGAGGTGGGTGGATCACCTGAAATCAGGAGTTTGAGACCAGCCTGGTCACCATGGTAAAACCCCGTCTCTACTAAAAATAC
>NW_012115010.1:1687009-1691641 GCF_000951035.1 Colobus angolensis palliatus
GGAGGCTGAGGCAGGAGAATTGCTTCAACCCGGAAGGCGGAGGTTGCAGTGAGCCAAGATCATATCACTGCACTCCAGCCTGGGCAATACAGCAAAAGAGCAAAACTCCATCTGGGGGTGTGGGGCGGGAAGAAGCTGGCTGGGAGTGATGGCTTACTCCTGTAATACCAGCACTTTGGAAGGCTGAGATGGGTGGAACACTTCAGCTCAGGAGTTCAAGACCAGCCTGGACAACATGGCGAGACCCCGTCTCTATTTAAAAAAAAGAAAACAAAAAACAAAACCTCTCAAGTTTTTCAAATCAAGCACTAAAAACCCCCCATTAACTTGCGTCCTGTTTTTATTATTTTACTGTGGTAGAATACACATAAAATGTACTATCTTATTAAGTGTACAGTTGAAGTATTAAATACATTCATAGCATTATCAACCATCACCACTACCTCCAGAATTTTTTTCATCTTGTAAAACTGAAACTCTAGACCCAGAAACAGTAAACTCCCCATTTCCCCTTCTCCCAGCCCCTGGCAATCACCATTCTACTTTCTCTATGGTTTTGACTACCTAATTATCTCATATAAATGGAATTATGTATTTCTCTTTTTGTGTCTGGCTTATTTCACTCAGCATAATGTGTTCAAGGTTTATCTACATTATAGCATGTGTCAGAATTTCCTTCCTTCGGCCGGGCGTGGTGGCTCATGCCTGTAATCCCAGCACTTTTGGGAGGCTGAGGCAGGCAGATCACGAGGTCAGGAGATCGAGACCATCCTGGCTAACACAGTGAAACTCCCTCTCTACTAAAAATACAAAAAATTAGCCGGGTGCAGTGGCGGGCGCCTGTAGTCCCAGCTACTCAGGAGGCAGAGCTTGCAGTGAGCCGAGATCACGCCACTGCGCTCCAGCCTGGGTGACAGAGAGAGACTCCGTCTTAAAAAAATAAAAAATAAAAAATAAAAAATAAAATAAAAAGAATTTCCTTCCTTTTTAAGGCTGAATAAATATTCCATAGTATGTACATACCACGTTTTGTTTATCCATTCATCTGTTGACAGACACCTGGGTTGTCTACAGATCTGGCCACTGTGAATAATGCTGTTATGAACATAGGTGTACAAATTACTCATTTTTTTTTTTTTTTTGAGGCAGAATCTCGCCTCATCACCTAGGCTGTAGTGCAGTGGCATGATCTCAGCTCAGTGCAACCTCTGCCTCTCAGGTTCAAGTGATTCTCCTGCCTCAGCCTCCCAAGTAGCCAGGATTATAGGCATGCACCACCACACCTGGCTAATCATTCAGTTCTTTTGTTTTAACATTCAAAAGTGGAATTGCTCCATCATATGGTAACTGTTAATTGGTGGAGGAACATTACCCTGTTTTCCACAGTGGCCAATTTTTTTTGTATTTTTAGTAGAAACAGGGTTTCACCATGTTGGCCAGGCTGGTCTCGAACTCCTGACCTCAGGTGATCCGTCTGCCTCAGCCTCCCAAAGTGCTGGGATTACAGGCGTGAGCCATGGCACCTGGGCGAAAAGTGATTCTTAACCTTGAATTTTGTGGAACTAAGCAAGCAATGGACTAGAAGGCAAGAGATTCTAATCCCATAATGTAATCCATGCACTTCAGAAATAACTTCTTTCCGTAAGTTAGATGATTTCTAAAATCTCTTCCATTTACATCTGATGAAAACTATCTCAGAGTAAAATTCACCAAACTGATAAATTATGTGGAACTTAAAACTCTAGGGATAGGAAAAAAGCAAAGTAATGGCAGTAAAATTAAACAATATAACAAGATGTCAAAATTTTAAAAAGGCACTTCCCAAACAATCATTTCAGAAAATTTGTGGTTGAACTAAACTAAAAAATTTCAATATTGACTCACTGTAATTCCAAAGCAGGTATTAGCAATCTAGGCATCCCGGCTCATGAGCTGAGCAATCCACTAAGAATCACGCTAGTGACTCATACCCCTGAACACGACTGCTTTATGTGCAGAGACAAGGAATCAATTAAAGGGTTTACAATGAAGTGTTGTTTAACTGGAACGTTTTAAGTGGAAGTTAATTCCACATGAGTGATAATAGATGTTTAATAACTAGCTAGTGACAATTTCTAAGCAAAAGCATTATGGCAGCTAAACAGCAAATAGTAATCTATGTGCTACAAACATGAAAACAACTTGTTTTCAAAAGAGCTCTTGGCTATGAAAAATATTTGAAAAACCTAAAATATAATTTGTGTTGAATCAAATCATAAAACCTCATGGAGAGAGTAGTTTGAGATCTTGGCTGTATCAACCAATGAGGAAACAAAAGGCACCATTGTGGGTTGAAGTGCCAATTTTCACTGGCAAAAAGCCATTCTATTTGAATGTAAGAACCTTCAGGAACCAGCTGGAGAAGTATGAGGAACCTGGGATAGGGATAATATATTCATTCACAACATATCCTAAGTGGAACTGTCTTCATGCAAAGAGGACAATATTGGAACATATGTCCAAAACAGCCTAAGATTAGGTCAAACCAACTGTTCTGAACAATCCTCAGTCTAGAAAAACGAACATGTCTAAGACAAAAATAAATGTATGATTTTCCAATATGACGTTTAAGATACACAATTTCTTTTTAAAAACCCATACCATCGGCCGGGCGCGGTGGCTCATGCCTGTAATCCCAGCACTTTGGGAGGCCGAGGCAGGCGGATCACCTGAGGTCAGGAGTTCGGGACCAGCCTAACCAACATTAGTGAAATCCTGTCTCTACTAAAAATACAAAATTAGTGGGCGTGGTGGCTCATGCCTGTAATTCCAGTCACTCGGGAGGCTGAGGCAGGAGAATCGTTTGCACCCGGAAGGTGGAGGTTGCAGTGAGCCAAGATCGCGCCATTGCACTGCAGCCTGGGCAACAAGAGGGAAAATGTTTGGAAAAAAAAAAAAAACACACCCATACCATCATACACCAATGGCGTCATCTGGTACAACTTTTCTGGAAGGCATTTTGGCAATAGTTATCAACAACTTTAAAGTGCTTATATCCTTTAATCAATAATTCCACATTTAGTAATTTACCCTAAACAAATGCATGGCATTTATTATAAGAAACGTATATAATTCATGGTATAACCTCCGTAATGGAATATTGTACAACTATTATGGGGGGAATAGGGAGTAACTGCTAATGGGTATCAGGTTTCTTATTGACAGAATAAAAATATTCTAAAATTAGGCTGTGGTGGCTCACGCCTATAAATAATCCCAGCATTTTGGGAGGCTAAGGCCGGTGAATCACCTGAGGTCAGGAGTTCGAGACCAATCTGGCCAACATGGTGAAACTCCGTCTCTACTAAAAATATAAAAAATTAGCTGGACATGGTGGCAGGCACCTGTAATCTCAGCTACTCGGGAGGCTAAGGCAGGAGAATCACCTGAAACCAGGAGGCAGAGGTTGCAGGGAACCAAGATCATGCAATTGCACTCCAGCCTGGGCAACAAGAGCGAAACTCCATCTCAAAAAAAAAAAAAAAGAGTCCGGCTTCAGTAAATTGTGTGATAGAGCCACTTAATAAAATAGAGTACACTGAAGAAAGTCTAGGTGTGGGGCCAAGATCAAGAGCTCACTTTGCACAACGCAATTCAAATTACCTCCTCTGAGTACCTCCGTGGAGATGTTGAACAGGCAGCCAGGATCAAAAAAGAGGTCTGGCTACAGATAAAAATGTGGCAGTATTCAAAATACATATGGTAACCAAAGCCACAGAATGGATAATTTCAGGAAGGAAAATTTTGAATCCAAATAAACACCTACTCTGGATGGGCAATTAAGAATTCCAAGTCCAGGCCAGGCGCGGTGGCTCAAGCCTGTAATCCCAGCACTTTGAGAGGCCGAGACGTGCGGATCACGAGGTCAGAAGATCGAGACCATCCTGACTAACACCGTGAAACCCCGTCTCTACTAAGAACTACAAAAAAGTAGCCGGGCGAGGTGGCGGCGCCTGTAGTCCCAGCTACCCCGGAGGCTGAGGCAGGAGAATGGCGTGAACCTGGGAGGCGGAGCTTGCAGTGAGCTGAGATCCGGCCATAGCACTCCAGCCTGGGTGACAGAGCAAGACTCCGTCTCAAAAAAAAAAAAAAAGAATTCCAAGTCCAAGAATGACTCAAGGGGAATTCCTAAAAATAGGGTTCAGCTCTAATTTACTCTGAACATTCCCAAAAGGAATGTTATCACTCATTAGTTAAGTAATAACAATCAAGCCAAAACTGATAAATACACAGATGTGTATGAAAATAATCTCTATAACTATTTGGGAGTTGAATATAGTTTAGAGATTAGAGGATAAGAATAGGGGTGTGTGCAGTTTATCCCATTTATATAGAGGAAAAACATCAAAACTTATTCTGAAACCCTATGTATTTCTTTCCTTTTTTTTTTTTTTTTTTTTAAGATGGAGTCTTGCTCTGTCACTAGGCTTGAATGCAGTGGTGTGATCTTGGCTCACTGCAACCTCCAGGTTCAAGTGATTCTCCTGCCTCAGTCTCCCGAGTAGCTGTGACTACAGGTGTGTGCCACGATGCCTGGCTAATTTTTGTATTTTTAGTAGAGATGGGGTTTCACCATGTTGGCCAGGATGGTCT
>NW_012115010.1:1694606-1697676 GCF_000951035.1 Colobus angolensis palliatus
CGATCTTGGCGAACTGCAACCTCCACCTCCCAGGTTCAAGCCATTCTCCTGCCTCGGCCTCCCAAGTAGCTGGGATTACAGACGCCTGCCACCACACCCAGCTAATTTTTTGTATTTTTAGTAGAGATGGGGTTTACACCATGTTGCCCAGGCTGTTCTTGAACTCCTGACCTCAGGTGATCCGCCCACCTCAGCCTCCCAAAGTGCTGGGATTACAAGCATGAGCCACCACTCCTGGCCCCATGTCATTTCTTTAGAAGTAAAATGCTACCTGCAAAGAGATAATCATATCCTTGTTGTAGGAAAACTCTTTGGGCAACATATTCCACAGGTCTGAAAGATAAACCTTTATTGCCAAGGAGTGCTCTCAGCCAACTACAGTACTTGTAAAATTCAAGAATGTATAACTGTATGCCAGCCAGTACTAACAGGTCATTCATTCTTTGGAGTTGTAGAAAATAGCAATGCTCAAACGCCCAGCTAGTTTTTTGTACTTAAAATTTTTTGCATTAAATCTTAAAAAATATTTTTAAAAATACATTTTAATAGGTCCTTATTTCAACACAAGCTGAACTCATCAGCTGTAGTAGTATTTTGCAAAACAACTGTTGCCACTCAGCTGATATTAACAGCTCAGAACTGTTTTCTCTGTTTAAATTTCAGGTTAATGATACCAGCCAAAATCTATCTTCTCATACTTATTCTCAAAGGAATGGTCTTACAAAAATAATAATCTGGTCGAGTGTGGTGGCTCATGCCTGTAATCCCAGCACTTTGGGAGGCAGAGGCAGGTGGATCACCTAAGGTCAAGAGTTGGAGACCAGCCTGACCAACATGGTGAAACCCTGTTTCTACTAAAAAATACAAAATTAGCTGGGCGTAGTGGGGCATCCCTGTAAACCCAGCTACTTGGGAGGCTGAGGCAGGAGAATCGCTTGAACCTGGGAGGTGGAGGTTGCAGTGAGCCAAGATAGCACCACTGCACTCCAGCCTGGGCAACAAGAGCTAAACTCCATCTCAAAAAAAAAAAATCCTACTTTTTCTTTGCCTAATTTTTTATCAAATATTTTGAACAGAAGCCACATGTATTTCTACACTACAATAAAAGCATAAGTTCAGAAATAAGTAATCATACCCCCTAGTCAAGCTTAACTATAGGAAAGAAGGACAGGACAGGAAAGGAGGGGAAAAAGGAAATTAGCTGGGTATACTCGGGAGGCTGAGGCAGGAGGATGGCTTGACCCCAGGAATTTGAGGCTGCAGTGTACTATGACAGCCTGGGCAACATAACAACGTCTTGTCTTTAAAAAAAAGAAAAAAGAAAGAAAGAAAAAGGAAAAAGAAAAAAGGAGACACCTCACCAATTTTGAAATGTGAACGAAATGCAAATAAAGCAATAGTTTTTTGGAATTCATCACTTTGCATTGAATTAGGCATGGAACAAACACTACTCATTTGTTAAGATAATGATGCTCTGGATTTAAATTATATACCCTGTATTCTAAGATCCTCGTTACTGAACTGATAGGCAAGCCTGGACCTGGGGGGAAGTGGACTAATCAGAAACAGAACCCTGCATTCCTTCCCTTTGGCTGACTTATACAAATAAAAGAATAAAATTTAATTGACAAAGGATAACAGCTTATAAGTAAGATTGTTAAGTTGGAGATGTGTTAAGTCCTTTGAATTAAAAGCTAAAACTCAGTTTTACCTTCATAAATTGATTAGAGAGAAAATTACCAGTCCTTTGCTCTTTTTAAAGAGAACTGTGGTGGCTACCTAGTAGAAAACAATTCTTAAGTCACACAACCTCAAAAGTTAAAAGTGCTCTAACTTTTGAAAAGGATGTTTGAAATGCTTTGGAAAAATGCACAACAGTTTAAGCAGTAAATAATATTAAGCCATTACAAATCAGGACAAATATTAACAGACCTTGCATATAACTTCTATGTATCTCTTCAATACGCCCTTTGCCTACAGCACTCTGGGCACAAAAATCTGGGGAAAACTTAAAACTAAGATCTGTTTATCGGAGCTTTTTACCTTCTACCCAGAAGAGTTCGTATTTCTTTAATTCTGCCATTACACAGTACTTAAGACATCCAAAGCAACTGTAGTGATACAACTCTATGCTAAGTTTTTTAAAAGATCAGTAAACTTAACCCACAACTCACAATATTTTAATCAGGAGTTCTGGAAGTAAGGTTATTTTTCTGTTTTTTTCCATACCCTCTGAGGTTGAAATTTTTTTACTCTTTTACTCTGAGTAATACCTAAACCCTCCCTAGGGAGAGAAATATTTTATTCCTAAATGACATTATTAACGCATTTTTCTACAGATATCAACGTACTGGAGATATGCTGTTTCCTGCTTATCAGGAAATTAAAATCCCTTTCATTTATGTAGTTTGATTTCTTATAGCGCTTTCATATACTCACTTGAACGTGTACACGACACAAACATACAACAAATTTAGACTTATCAGGCACACCCTAAGCCAGAAGTTATTCAAACTTAACTTACTCGATTTCACATCGTCTTGATGCATGAGCACAATGAAATCCGCATCACTGCCAGTTCTCAATGAACAAAAAGAAAAACCAAATTCGCCCATTTCGCAAGGGAAAAGTACTCCCAATCAGACAATCGCAAAAAAAGAAAAAAAATCTCAACCATACATTCACGTAAATCTTTTCAACTCAGAGCTCCAAACGCAGTCGACAGCCACACAACTGCCCACAATCACAGCAGTAGCGCCTACTCTTAATTTTGAAGCTAGAGACTTAAGGATACACACACACACACACACACACACACACACGTTCTCTAAAGTTTGACAAAGTGGGGGAAAAGTCATTTTAAGTAAAGAAAACGACTTAGGAGGCGATGAGCCCAGTCCTTCCGCCCCGTTTTCCCGCTTCCAGCCCTCGAACTAACCCTCCTCTAACCCCCGAGAGGCAGGAGTTATAGCGGGAAGATGCGGAAAACGGCCGGAGACGCAGGGACCGAAGTCGGGGAGACAAAGAGCAGCCCGCGAAGCACCCGGGTGGCGAGGGGCGGCCCGGCTCC
>NW_012115010.1:1698436-1702625 GCF_000951035.1 Colobus angolensis palliatus
CGAGTGGGAGGGGGCGCCCCGGAACGCGCGGGAAGCGACGGGAGCGCCAACTTTCCGCGGTTGAGTTCTCGCCGTGCTCTCGGATAGTCCGGGACGCGGCGGAGGCGCGGCGCGCGTGTGAGTCACCCGCGTGGAGTCTGGACCCCGGGTGGGCGCAGACTTCGCTCCGAACAGTTCATTCCTCCAAGCTGATTTTCGGGCGAGAGTCCCCGGCTAGCCGCGCCTAAGTTTGAGCTGGCCGCTAACGGCGCCGTGGGTTCTCGCCTTACCTGGGTATCCTGGGTTGGTTCAGCGGGCCCAGAGTTGTCTTCTGCGCGCTCCGCCGAGGCCTTGGTCCATTGTAGCACGGGATGCTAATGTCTCCTCCTAGGTTCTGCTCTACAATTCCTCGAGGATCTGGCGGGCCCTGGGTGGATCTAGCTACCCTAGCGTCTTTGAGTCGGGGCTCTTAGAAGTGCTCTAGATACTTTTCAGGTCCTGAACTTCTCGGATTAGCAAGACCCTAATAGGCTATTTCCTCTTAACTCTTTGCATCCCAGCAGGGTCCCATTCAGAGGACTTGGGAAAATGTTTCATGCATAGGAATCCCCAGTTTTAAAATGCCCAGTAGGAAACCGAAAATTCTCCAAATGCTTTAAGTAGAGTGAGACTGGCTAATAAAGTAATGCTTAGTAAAGAGATGGGCGACCTCTGGACACATCTTTTATTATTTTGCCCTTCTGACCAGAGGAAATTAAACGCTAACAAGTGAGGTTACTTGCTGCAAGTCAAACTCCGCAACCCAAAGCCAAGCCCTAAGGGCTAGCCCCAGAGTGGAAAACTTGAAGGCTAGGCACCTAATGCACTGACCAGTTTTTTGTGGCCAGTATGGTATTTTCCAAAAATATGAATTAATTACCAAAATATTAAAATCCAGATTTCTGGCTTCCCTAAAAAGTCAAAACGTGCTTACTTTGAGCTTCTCTTTTCACATGGCAGCTCCTCTTGAGTCACCTTGTCCGGGTAGGCAATGTCCCCACTCAGCTACTTAAATCATTTCATGACCTGCTTGGCCTAGGAGCATTTAAGTACTTCTCCCTGTGATTGCTGTAGTCTGTCCCCACGCCTTATCACATTGCCTCTCTGCAGATGTATTTAAAATGACAAGTGTGGGATGGACGCGGTGGCTCACGCCTGTAATTCCAGCACTTTGGGAGGGCTAGGCAGATGGATTGCTTGAGCCCAGGGGTTCCAGACCAGCCTGGGCAATATGGCAAAACCCCCATCTCTACAAAAGATATAAAAATTAGCCGGGTGTGGTGACGCGCACCTGTGATCCTAGCTACTCCAAGCATGAGGTGGGAGGATCGCTCGAGCCCGGGAGGTCAAGGCTGCAGTAAGCTGAGATGGTGCCACTGCACTCCAGCCTGAGCGAGAGTGAGACCCTGCCTCAAAAAACTAAGTGAAAAAAATAAAATGACCAGGGTGAAAACTCTGAAAATACCTGGAAATAATAATAAATAACATGTAACTAAAATAACACAGTAAACAACATCATTGTACCTGTTGAATAAAATATTAAAATTCTCACAGCCTGCAACTGTAAACTAGTACAAATCACTTTGTTGTTGTTGTTGTTTTTGTGACAGAGTCTCACTCTGTCGCCCAGGCTGGAGTGCAGTGGGGTGATCTCGGCTCACTGCAATGTCCACCTCCCAGGTTCAAGAAATTCTACTACCTCAGCCTCTGGAGTAGCTGGGAATACAGGCACCCGCCACCATGCCTGGCTAATTTTTGTATTTTTAGTAGAAATGGGGTTTCACCATGTTGGCCAGGCTGGTCTCAAATCCTGACCTCAAGTGATCTCCCCGCCTCGGCCTCCCAAAGAGCTGGGATTACAGACATGAGCCACCGCACGCACCCAGCGGACTATGCAAAACTGGCAATATCTACTGTTGAGGCTCAGAAAATGATATCCCAGGGTGTGGTGGCTGTAGTCCCAGCTACTCAGGAGACTGCAGTGAGCTATGATTATGCCACTACACTCCAGCCTAGAAGACAGAGCGAGACCCCATCTCTTTAAAAAAGAAGGAAAGAAAACAATGTCCCAAAGTATGGAGCTTTGGTGTGCTGAGTGCTTTGAACTAAAGGAGATTGGAAGGCCTCAGAAGCAAAGTCTCTCTCTGACCTTCTCCTGCCCTCCTGTCTCCCGCCCCTTTCTCCCTGAAGCGAGTCATAGAAATAAAATTTCCTCTTCCCCAAGGCAGGTCACAGAAACTAGAACCCCTCTCCCCCAAAGCAAGCCATGAAACCAGAAAGGTCACTCTCCCCTTTTTCTCTTCCCCCTTGAAGACCCTCATTCCAGAGGAACCAGGAAGGAATACCCTGGAGGAAGGAATGTTATACTGGGAGGCCAAGAAGAATTTGAACTGACAAGCCTTGTTGGGTTCCCCGCTCAGTCTGTTACATTACATCATACCCCTTTTGTCTGATCACATTTCTACACGGCGTGTCCATTCTGCATTGAACCTAAGCATAAAAGCTGACAACTGTCCTTGGGTCTTGAGGTTTTTTTGTTTTGTTTTGTTTTGTTTTGTTTGAGACGGAGTCTCGTTCTGTCGCCCAGGCTGGAGTGCAGTGGCGCAATCTCCACTCACTGCAAGCTCTGCCTCCCAGGTTCACGCCATTCTCCTGCCTCAGCCTCCCGTGTAGCTGGGACTACAGGTGCCCGCCACCGCACCCAGCTAATTTTTGTATTTTTAGTAGAGATGGGGTTTCACCGTGTTAGCCAGGATGGTCTTGATCTCCTGACCTCGTGATCCACCTGCCTCAGCCTCCCAAAGTGCTGGGATTACAGGTGTGAGCCACCGCACCCGGCCCTTTGAGGTCTTCTATTTTTATTCTTTTCTGAGACAGAGTCTCACTCTGTCGCCCAGGCTGGAGTGCAGTAGTGCGATCTCAGCTCACTGCAACCTCCGCCTCCCAGGTTCACACGATTCTCCTGCCTCAGCCTCCCAAGTAGCTGGGACTACAGGTGTCCGCCACCATGTCCAGCTAATTTTTTTTGTATTTTTAGTAGAGACTGGTTTTCACTATGTTGGCCAGGCTGGTCTTGAACTTCTGACCTCCTGATCCACCCACCTCGGCCTCCCAAAGTGCTGGGATTACAGGCGTGAGCCACCGCACCTGGCCCTTTGAGGTCTTCATTTCTGAAGGCTCTTGTGTTACATAAAACTTTGGTTAAATAACTTGGTTATGCCCTTCTCTTGTTAATCTGGCTTTTGTTATAGGAGTGTCAGCTATGACCCTTATGATGGATGAGGAAAGGTATCACACCTTTCCACCACTACACTACTAAAGCTGAACCTATGAATATACTATGACTTTGGAATTCTATGGCAATTCCACAAAAATGTGTACAAATGTTCACCAAAATACTTGTCCTACAGTATTCATAGCAGCACTATTTATAATAAGCCAAAAAACTAGAAACTACCCAAAATGCCTGTCAACCGTAGAATGGCTAAATTGTGTTATGTTCATATAATAGTACATTATGCTGCAATGAATATGAACAATCTACATTTACACACAAGATGGATCTCACAAAAGTTTCCATTTACAAAAAGTTCAAAAACAGGCAAAACAGGCCAGGTGCAGTGACTCATGCCTGTTATCCCAGCACTTAGGGAGGCCAAGGTGGGTGGATCACTTGAGCTCAGTAGTTCAAGACCAGCCTTGGCAACGTGGTAAAACCTTACCTCTACAAAAAATACAAAAATTAGCCAGGCATGGTGGCACATGTCTGGAGTCTCAGCTACCCCAGAGGCTGAGGTGGGAGGATCACTTGAGCCTGGGGAAGTTGAGGCTGCAGTGAGCTGTGATCGCGCCACTGCACCACTGCATTCCAGCCTGAGTGACCGAGCAAGAACGTGTTCAAAAACAAAAACAAAAACAAAAAAACAAGCAAAACTAATCCATGCAGTTAGAAGTAAGGGCAGTTGGCCGGGTGCGGTGGCTCACACCTATAATCCCAGCACTTTGGGAGGCCAAGACAGGTGGATCATGAGGTCAGGTTTCGAGACCATCCTAGCTAACACAGTGAAACCCCATCTCTACTACAAATACAAAAAAATTTAGCCGGGCATGGTGGTGGGCGCCTGTAGTCCCAGCTACTCGGGAGGCTGAGGCAGGAGAATGGCATGAACCC
>NW_012115010.1:1703515-1723114 GCF_000951035.1 Colobus angolensis palliatus
AGCAAGGATAGGCTGGATGCAGTGGCTCACACCTGTAATCCCAGCACTAAACCCCATCTCTACTAAAAATACAAAAATTAGCTGGGTGTGGTGGCGCATGCCTGTAATTCCAGCTACTCGGGAGGCTGAGCTTGAACCAGGATAATTGCTTGAACCAGGGAGTCAGAAGTTGCGGAGATTGTGCCGCTGCACTCCAGCTGGGTATAGAGCAAGGCTCCATCTCAGAAAAAAAAAAAAAAAAAGAAGAAGAAGTAAGGACAGTGGGCTGGGCACAGTGGCTCACGCCTGTAATCCCAGCACTCTGAGAGGGTGAGGCAGGTGGATCACCTGAGGTCAGGAGTTTGAGACCAGCCTGGCTCACATGGTGAAATCCCATTTCTACTAAAAATACAAAAAATTAGCTGGGCATGGTGGTATGTGCCTGTAATCCTAACTACTTGGGAGGCTGAGTCAGAGGTTGCAGTAAGCTGAGATTGCACCACTTCACTCCAGCCTGGGGACAGAGCAAGACTTGGTCTCAAAAAAAAGAAAAATAAAAAGGTAGTGGGCTGGGTGCAGTGCCTCACGCCTGTAATCCCAACATTTTGGGAAGACGAGGCAGGTGGATCACCTAAGGTCAGGAGTTCAAGACCAGCCCGACCAATATGGTGAAACTCTGTCTCTACTAAAAATACAAAAATTAGCCAGACGTGGCGGCATGTGCCTGTGAGAACTGCTTGAACCCAGGAGGCAGGGATTGCAGTGAGGCAAGATCCCACCACTGCACTCCAGCCTGAGTGACAGAGCAAGACTCTGTCTCAAAAAAGAAGTAGTAAGGATAGTGGTTACCTGGCAGGCAGAATAGTTACTGGAAGGGAGCATGACGGGGTTTTAAGGGGGCTGGCCCTGTTCTGTTGAAATTGCCTTTGCAAAAATCATGACAGTGAGAAAAATCTGACACAGGCTGGGGACAGTAGCTCACGCCTGTAATCCCAAGCATTTTGGGAGGCCAAGTTGGGTGGATCACCTAAGATCAGGAGTTCAAGACCAGCCTGGCCAACATGGTAAAACCCCGTCTCTACTAAAAATACAAAAAAAGACAGGGTGCGGTGGCTCACGCCTGTAATCCCAGCACTTTGGAAGGCTGAGGTGGGTGGATCACCTGAGGTCAGGAGTTCGAGACCAGCCTGGCCAACATGGTGAGACCTTGTCTCTACTAAAAATACAAAAAATTAGCCAGGCGTGGTGGCAGGCATCTATAATCTCAGCTACTCAGGAGGCTGAGGCAGGAGAATTGCTTGAACCCGGGAGGTGGAGGTTGCATGAGCCAAGATTGCGCCATTGCACTCCAGCCTGGGTGACAGAGCAAAACTCTGTCTAAAATAAATATAAAAATAAAATAAAATAAAATAAAAGTAGCCAGGAGTGGTTGCACATGCCTGTAATCCCAGCTACTTAGCATGAGAATTGCTTGAACCCGGGAGGCGGAGGTTGCAGTGAGCAAAGATCTAGTCACTGTACTCTAGCCTGGGCAAAAAAGAGAGACTGTCTCAAAAAACAACAACAGAAAGAAAAGTCTGACACAGGAAAATTACAACAGTGAAAGAGATCTGATCTAACCGACTCCATCTTACTTTTAAACTCCAAACTGCCTTTGTTCATTCCTGGGAATAGGCTGAGTTCATGGGAGGAACTGACTTTATAGTTTAATTTGGAAACAAAGATGGTAACAGTCCCTTCCCAAAATAAATCCCCTCTTTGCCTGGGGAACAGACTGCCTTTGTAAAACTAGCAAATCAGCCACAAGATTAGAAATTAGGGCTCAGCAGTCATGCAGCCAGAGGCCATAAGATTCCTAACATCTCCAATTGCTCCTTTGCTCCTATGGATGACATTACTATTATAAAACACAATATTGCCCAGCATGGTGGCTCATGCATGTAATCCCAACGCTTTGAGAGGCCAGGGTGAGTGGAGCACATGGGCCCAGGGAGTTCAATACCAGCTTGGGCAATATGGTGAAACCCTGTTTTTACAAAAGAAATACAAAAGTAGCTGGGCTTGGTGGTATGCATCTGTAGTCCCAGATACTTGGGAGGCAGAGCAGGGAGGATCTCCTAAGCCCAGGGAGGTCGAGGCTGCAGTGAGCCATGATCACACCACTGTACCCCAGCCTGGGCGACAGAGTGACAGCCTGTCTCAAAAAAAGAAAAGAAAAATAAAAAGAAAAATCCTGAGATTGGTATGAGATTTTTTTTTCAGATCCTGCATTCTGAGACACCAGCTGGTGCCACCCAGATCAGTAAACTGGCTCAACTAGTTCTGGATCCCACCCAGGAATAGAAGACAGCTTCAACCCCCTATGATTTCATCCCCAACCCAACCATCAGCATTCCCCACTCCCTAGCCCCCTGCCCGCCAAATTATCCTTAAAAAACCCTAGTCTCTGAATTTTGGGAGAGACTGATTTCAGTAATAAACTCCAGTCTCTCGTGTAGCCACCTCTACATTCATTACATTCTTCCTCTATTGGGAAAACCTGCTGTTTGCAGTGCATCAGCTTTTCTGGGTAGCAGGCAAGATGAAATCTTCAGGTGGTTCACTGTTCTTGATCTGGGAGCTGAATACACAGGTGTGTTCAGTTAGTACATTGAACTGCATACTTGGTTGATTTGTTTTATTTTTCTTCTTTTTTTTGAGATGGACTCTCATTCTATCGCCCAGGCTTGAGTGCAATGGCGCAATCTCAGCTCACTGCAACCTCTGCCTCCCGGGTTCAAGCGATTCTCCTGCCTCAGGCTCCTGAGTAGCTGGGCACTACAGGTGCGCACCACCACACCCAGCTAATTTTTGTATTTTTAGTAGAGATGGGGTTTCGCCATGTTGGCCAGGATGGTCTCAAACTCCTGACCTCAGGTGATCCACCTGCCTCGGCCTCCAAAAGTGATAGGATTACAGGTGTGAACCACTGAGCCTGGCCTGTTTGTTTTCTTGAGACAGAGTCTCATGCTGTCACCCAGGCTGGAGTGCAGTGACTCCATCTCGGATCACTGCAACCTCTACCTCCTGGGTTCAACTGATTCTCCTGTCTTAGCCTCCTGAGTAGCTTGATTACAGGTGTGTGCCATCACGCCCAGCTAATTTTTGTATTTTTAGTAAATACAGGGTTTCACCATGTTGGCCAGAGGTGATCTTCCCCCTGCCCCACTGCTGCCCCCCTCCCAAAGTGCTGGGATTACATGCATGAGCCACCACGCCCGGCTGAGCTGCACACTTTTGATAGTGTGCTTTTCTGTGGCATATTAAGACAAATTAAAACCTTTAGTCCAGGCGTGAGACTCCGTCTCAAAAAAAAAAAAAAAAAGAAGAAGACCTTTAAGGCCAGGCACAGTGCCTAATGCCTATAATCCCAGCACTTTGGGAGGCCAAGGCGGGTATATCATGGGAGCTCAGGAGTTCAAGACCAGCCTGGCCCACACAGCAAAACCCCGCCTACTAAAAATACAAAAAAGTTAGCCAGGCATGGTGGTGCACGCCTCAGCTACTCGGGAGGCTGAGGCAGGACAATGGCTTGAACCCGGGAGGCAGAGGTTTGTTGCAGTGAGCCAAGATCACACCACTACGCTCCAGCCTGGACAACAGAGGGAGACTCTGTCTCAAAAAAAAAAAAAAATTTGGCCGGGCATGGTGGCTCATGCCTGTAATCCCAACACTTTGGGAGGCCAAGGCAGGTGAATCATGAGGTCAGAAGTTTGAGACCATCCTGGCAAACATGGTGAAACTCTGTATCTACTAAAAATACAAAAATTAGATGGGCGTGGTGGCACACGCCTGTAATCCCAGCTACTTGGGAGGCTGAGGCAGGAGAATCACTTGAACCCGGGAGTTGGAGGTTGCAGTGAGCCAAAATGGTATTAAAACATTTTTTTCTTTTTGTTTTCTTTGAGACAGGGTCTCACTCTGTTTCCCAGGCTGGAGTGCAGCAGCGTGATCACAGTTCACCGCAGCCTCAACCGCCCAGGCTCAAGTGATCCTCCCACTTCAGCCTTCCCAGTAGCTGGAACTACAGGCATGCGCCACCATGCCTGGCTAATTTTTTTTATTTTTGATAGAGACAAGGTCTCCCTACGTTGTCCAGGCTGGTCTCGAACTTCTGAGCTCAGTCAATCCTCCTGTCTCCCCCTCCCAAAATGCATTGCCTACTCTTTCTTCCTAGAGATTGGGAACAATACATTTACTTTCTTTTTTCTTTCTTTCTTTTTTTTTTTTTTGAGATGGAATCTGGCTCCGTTGCCCAGGCTCGAGTGCAGTGGCGCGATCTTGGCTCACTGGAAGCTCCGCCTCCTAGGTTCACACCATTCTCCTGCCTCAGCCTCCTGAGTAACTGGGACTACAGGCACCCGCCACCACACCCAGCTAATTTTTTGTATTTTAGTAGAAACGGGGTTTCACCGTGTTAGCCAAAATGGTCTCAATCTCCTGACCTTGTGATCCGCCCACCTTGGCCTCCCAAAGTGCTAGGATTGATTACAGGCAGGCTTGAGCCACCGCGCCCAGCAGTACATTTACTTTCTAATTTGTTACCTTATTACCAAACCTGCAGCTCTCTCTCTTCTGGTAGAGCACCTTTTTTGTTTGTTTGTTTGAGATGGAGTTTTGCTCTCGTTGCCCAGGCTGGAGTGGAATAGTGTGATCTCAGCTCACTGCAACCTCCACCTTCTGGGTTCAAGCGATTCTCCTGCCTCAGCCTCCTGAAGAGCTGATACTACAGGCATGCACCACCATGCCAACTAATTTTGTATGTTTAGTAGAGATGAGATTTTGCCACGTTGGCCAGGCTGGTTTCGAACTCCTGACCTCAGGTGATCCACCCGCCTCGGCCTCCCAGTGTTGGGATTACAGGCGTGAGCCACCATACCTGGCCACCTGTAGATACTTTAAAAAACAGGCCGGGCGCGGTGGCTCAAGCCTGTAATCCCAGCACTTTGGGAGGCCGAGACGGGTGGATCACGAGGTCAGGAGATCGAGACCATCCTGGCTAACACGGTGAAACCCCGTCTCTACTAAAAATACAAAAACTAGCTGGGCGAGGTGGCGGGCGCCTGTAGTCCCAGCTACTTGGGAGGCTGAGGCAGGAGAATGGCGTAAACCTGGAAGGCGGAGCTTGCAGTGAGCTGAGATCCGGCCACTGCACTCCAGTCCGGGCGACAGAGCGAGACTCCGCCTCAAAAAAAAAAAAATAAAATAAAAAATAAAAAAAATAAAAAACAAGTAGGCTGGCCATGGTGGCTCACGCTTATAATCTCAGCACTTTAGGAGGCCAAAGTGGGAGGATTGCTTAAGCCCAGGAGTTTGAGACCAGCCTGGGCAATGTAGTGAAACCCTGTCTCTACAAAAAATGTAAAAATGAACAGGCGTGGAGGCCTGCACCTGTAGTCCCAGCTACTTGGGAGGATCATTTGAGCCCAGGAAGTTGAGCTGCATTCTAGCCTGGGGCTGCACTCTATCCTAGGCAACAGAGCAGAGCAAGGCCGTGTTTCAAAAACAAACAAACAAACAAAAATCCCAAAAAACCCCCAAAACCCCCAAACTGAAAATATAACCTAAGGCTCTTCTAGTCAAGACTTCTTTCTCTCCTCTACCACCTTGGCAGCTAGTGATTTCCTTTAATCCCATTACTGATGGAGAAACTGAGGTCAGAATTCCAGGCTAGAGGCTCTTGGGTCCAGGCATTCGCCAGGATATGGAGCAAACCCGGGTGTCTGCTACAATGTGAGCTCCCCAAAGGCAGGGGCACTGTGTCCTAGCTCCTAGAACAGAGGCCAGCAAATTGTAGGTACTTAGGAAGTATATGCTGAGTGAATAAGTGAATGAAGGCTCACCATTCCTAGAACAAGACAGAGCGCTGCTGGAGGGAAGGGGAAAGAAGCTGTAAGTTTCAAACAGGGAAATGGGTCTCATTTCCAGCCTTTGGCAGGGAGTGGTACAGCTGGGTGCTGTGAGAACCACATCACTTTGAATCCACATGGGGCTCAGGCAGGAAAGGATCAAAACCCAATTTGAGAACCTGAGAGTTGCCCTGAGGCTCTGTGGTTTGGGAACAGTAGGGTCAATCTGAAGGCTACAATGTGTCACTATTTCCATTACACACTTTCCAGGGTCCCCACTTGGCTGGTAAACTCAGAGCAGATTCTTCTGTCTTGGAAGATGGAAACAGGCCCAGAGAGGTAAAAAAAAATTTTTTTTGAGATGGAGTCTCGCTCCGTCACCCAGTCTGGAGTGCAATGGCAGATCTCGGCTCACTGCAACCTCCGCCTCCCGGGTTCAAGCGATTCTCCTGCCTCAGACTCCTGAGTAGCTGGGATTACAGGCGCACGCTGCCATATTTGGCTAATTTTTTTGTATTTTTAGTAGAGATGGGGTTTCACTGTGTTCCCCAGGCTGGTCTCGAACTCCTGAGCTCAGGCAATCCACCCACCTCAGCCTCCCAAAGTGCTAGGATAACAGGCGTGAGCCACTGAGCCCAGCCCAGAAAAAGTTTTGAGAATGCTGCTTGTTGGGAACAGGGAGTTCTGCCTGCCCCAGACTGGCTGGATAATAAGAATTGCTAAAGAAGTTATTGATTACTCTTGCCGGGCGCGGTGCCTCACGCCTGTAATCCCAGCACTCTGGGAGGCCGAGGCGGGTGGATAATGAGGTCAGGAGTTCGAGACCAGTCTGTCCAATATAGTGAAACCCCTTCTCTACTAAAAATAGAAAAAAATTAGCCAGGTGTGGTGGTACGCACCTGTAATCCCAGCACTTTGTGAGGCCAAGCTGGGTGGATCACCTGATATCAGGAGTTCAGGACCACCCTGGCCAACATGGTGACCAACTCTACCCAAAAAGACAAAAACTGGCTGGGTAGTCCCAGCTACTTGGGAGGTTGAGGCAGGAGAATTGCTTGAAGCCGGGAGGCGGAGGTTGCAATGAGCACCACTGCACTCCAGTCTGGGTGACAGAGTAAGACTCTGTCTCAGACAAAAAAAAAAAAAATTAAATTAAAAAATATGTGAAGTCTTCTCAGAAAGATTAGTGGATACCAAAGGTACTTTCTGGCTTCAGGCCTGTGGCCTTTGGAGCTGTCCTTGGACAAATGCTAAGAGGTCCTTGGAACTCAATGCCTGTATAAAAGGGTAGGGGGTGGGGGGTGGGGGTGTTACAGACTGCCTCCACCAGAAAGTGGCCTCAGCCTAGCCATATTATCTGGAAACTTTCACTGCCTGTTGCTGTTACTCCACTCCTTACCCTTTCAGTGCCCCAGACACAACTATATCCCCTAATGTTTTCTCTCCTCTGATTCTCCCAGCCTTTCAACCCCATTTCTTCCCATTCCAACCCCAACTGGGAGCATCCTCTGTCCCTAGTCTAGTTCATTCTCCATCATGCCCTCACTCACAGCTCCCATTAGCTCAAGGCAAACGCTGCATGTCCCTCCCCTCCCTGTCACTCGCTCCCTTGGGCTATAAATAGCATAGCTGTGCCTTAGATCGTGTTGAGAGCTTCAAGACTTAGTCCCCCTTCCCCCCATCCTTTCCTCTTTAACACAACAGGGAGAACAAGCCTGAAGCTTCCAGTTAGGGTGGGCAAGCCCAAGAAGGAGGGGGTCTGGGGGAAGGGAATGAGAAAGGCTGTGCTGAATTCAGAACCACACAGAATATGGTAACTTTGCCATCTGTTGTCAGGGACTCTCCGCTTTTCCCCCAGCCTGCTACCCATTCCCTGACACTTGCTCCTGGAGGAAGAGGAGCAGCAGGAGTTAGCAGAATTCTAACAATTCTCTTTTAACCCTTGCGATCATCCTATGGGCAGGTGCTACCTTGATTTTACCAATGAAGCCACAGACTCTAATAGATTAAATGGCATAACCCAATATTTAGAGTGGTTGGTCTGTGGGCTAATTGATCCCATGTCTGACTTTGGCCTACACTAAGTCTGTCTGCATCATTGATTTAGGCCCCTCTAAATCAGAATTTCTATTGATGTGACCTGATTTGGAAGAAAAAGAGGTCTACTAAACAAATTACTAATGTAGCAATGCATAAATGGAAAACATTAAAGTCTCGGCATGTTCACAAAAATGATGCTATCATAATTTTATCTTATCTGTTTACTAAAGCAGGACTCTACAAAAATCTGTTCCTTGAAGTTTTTTTTAGTTACTGTATGTTCTCAGAAGTTTTTGAAATACAAAGCAATTTTACTTCTTCTATTTCAAGACTTCCCCTCCACTTTACATTCTCTCGTTAGTCCTGAGTAGTGAGTTAGAAATCTGGCCTTTTTTCTGTCACTTACTGTTGGGCAAAACGCTTAATGGAGCCCCAGTTTTTTGTCTGTGAAGTGGGGATAATAATAGTACCTACCTCATTCCTATTGTGAGGATTAATCTACACAAAGGAGGCTGGGCATGGTGGCTCACGCCTATAATCCCAGCACTTTGGGAGGCCGAGGTGGGTGGATCACTTCGAGGCCAGGAGTTCGACACCAGCCTAGCCAACAGGGTGAAACCCCATCTTTACTAAAAATACAAAAATTAGCCAGGTGTGGTGGCATGCGCCTGTAATCCCAGCTACTCAGGAAGCTGAGGCTGGAGGATCCCTTGAGCCCAGGAGTTTGAGGCTGCAGTGTGCTATGATTACCACCGCACTCCAGCCTGGGTGACAGAGTGAGACTGTTTCAAAACAAAACAAAACAAAAACAAAGCAATTAGCACACTGCTTGGCCCAGAGAAGGTGCTCAGTAAATCATAGCAATTATTATTATTTCTCAGCTCTGGGCTGAGATGCTGTAGGAACATCACCGTCATTTCAGCAGGGAGAAGCTGAACTTCACTATCCATGGTTTGGTCCCTGTTCTTCAAAGGACTTGGAGTTGATCCTGTTTCCTGCCCTGTCTTATCCAGACATTTTCATCCCCCTTCTTCTGGCCTAGACCAGTAAGGGAATATACCGTCCATCTCCTGAGAATTCAAGCCACTTCTGGAACCTGGAGAGGCAGCACAGGAGGGTGTGTGTGAAAGGCTGAGAGGAGAGTTCCCATGGACACTGGGGACATGTGAAGGCCCTGGGGAGTTGCTGTGACCCTGGGTCTCTGCCTAGAGCAGTGAATGCTGGGGAGAGAAAAGGACATCAGCTGCCGAACAAATTTCCAGTGCTGCAAAGCCCCTTTAGGATAAACACACAGGGCTGAGTAATCTAGGGAAGGAACAAAGGCCTGGGATGGAGTGGGATCTCCCTAGCACACCCTGTCTTCTTCCATTTGCTTAGCACGTACTTTTTCTTTTCCTAAACAAGGGTGCCAGGATATACTAGCATTCCTAAGCTTCAGTATTCATCTGGAAAGGGTTTCCGTTTAACCAGCCCCCTGGAGGTTAGCATTGTAGTCAGGAGTGCAAACACTGGAGCCAGCCTGACCTGGGTTCAGATGACAAAACTGCCATGTACTAGCTGTGTATCTTCAGGTAAGTCATTAAGCCTCTCTGAAGCTCCATTCCTTTGTGAACAAACTGCCACTTACCATATAGAATAGCTGAGAGTTTTGAAATATGCTGAGTACAGGGCTAGGCACAGTGGCTCATGCCTGTAATCCCAGCACTTTGGGAGGCCAAGGTGGGTGGATCAGCTGAGGTCAGGAGTTCGAGACCAGCCTGGCCAACATGGCAAAACCCCACCTCTACTAAAACACAAAAATTAGCCGAGCGTGGTGGCAGGCGCCTGTAATCCCAGCTACTCAGGAGGCTGAAGCAGGAGAATCACTTGAACCCAGGAGGCGGAGATTGCAGTGAGCTGAGATAGTGCTATTTGCACTCCAGCCTAGGCAACAAGAGTGAAACTCCGTCTCAATGAGTACAGAAAAGCCCTAATCCTGGTCACTGTTATCCCTGCAACCTGAGTGAGCATCACCTCATAGGTAGTCTAAAGAGTTCTGGAAGCTGGGCCCCGTAGCTTCCATCTTTAATCCCAGCACTTTGGCAGGTCAGTTCTGAGACCAGCCAGGGTAACATGGTGAAACTCTGTCTTTACCAAAAATATAAAAATGAGCCAAGTGCGGTGGTATGTGCCTGTGGTCCCAGCTACTTAGGAGGCTGAGTTGGGAGGGTTGCTTGAGCCTAGGAGTTTGAGGCTGCAGTGAGCCAAGATCACACAGCCTGGGTGACAGAGGGAGACCCCATCTCAAAAACAAAACAAAACAAAAAACGCCAAAAACTGGCTGGGTGTGGTGGCTCATGCTTGTAATCCCAGCACTTTGGGAGGTGAGGCGGGTGGATCATGAGGTCAGGATTTCGAGACCAGCCCGGCCAACATGGTGAAACGCCACCTCTACTAAAAATAAAAAAATTAGCTGGGTATGGTGGCACACGCCTGTAATCCCAGCTACTCAGGAGGCTGAGGCAGGAGAATCGCTCGAACCCAGGAGGCAGAGGTTGCAGTGAGCTGAGATTGTGCCACTGCACTCCAGCCTGGGTGACAGAGCAAGACTCCATCTTGGGGGAAAAAAAAAAATTCCCAAACCAAAAGACAGCCCAGAGAGCCTGTCTCTCACAACTAGGGTATTTCATTCACATCCCACATTGTTCATAAGAGTATCCGAGGGAGTGTAACTTGGGGGACCCAGGCTTTCTGCTCATCCATGTTCCTGTATCTCCATCTCCGTTCTCCACATCAAGCCTCTCTCTGATCCAGACACTTAATTCCATGGGAATTAGAAGACTGAATCTAGTTAGAGGCCCCCCTCCATTTGGTCTTTCCTTACTTTCCAGCGCCTGGAGCTCTGACTTGGGACTCAGCGGACTGGGGGTTAAGACCAATTCCCTGTCCTTTCCCCTCCCCTCTCCATCCCTGACTTCAAAGTCTTCATAAAGCCCAAGTCACTGCTTCCCTGACCTCATAGTGGCAGCTCCATCTCAGCTTTTGGCCGGTTCAAAACAGCAGATGCTGAGCCGTGGCCTGGCTGCTCGCGCTCCTCATTCTAGCCATCTCCTAGGGTAAGCACCAGCATGCCAACGACCTGGGGGGCCACCAGTCCTTGCTCCTCCAGGAGAGGAGGGATAACTAGGATAGAAGCTGACTCAAGGGCAGGTACAGTGGTTCATGCCTGTAATCCCAGCACTTTGGGAGGCCGTGGTGGGCAGATCGTCTGAGCTCAGGAGTTCAAGACTGGCTGGGCGATATGGCAAAACTGTCTCTACAAAAAATACAAAAATTAGTTGGGCGTGGTAGCACGCACCTGAAGTCCCAGCTACTTGAGAGACTGAGGTGGAAGCACTGCTTGAGTCTGGAGGGTCAAGTTTGCAGTGATTGCCACTGCACTCCAGCCTGAGTGACAAAGTGAGACCCTGCCTCAAAAAAAAAAAAAAAAAAGAAGAACAGAAAAGAAAGTTTGTCCTATGGTTAGGCTTAGAAGGTATCCCATTGGACAGGGCATGGTGGCTCATACCTATAATCCCAGCACTTTGGGAGGCCAAGGTGGGCGGATCAAGAGGTCAGGAGTTCAAGACCAGCCTGGCTAACAGGGTGAGACCCCCCGTCTCTACTAAAAAAATACACAAAATTAGTTGGGCATGGTGCACACCTGTAATCCCAGCTACTTAGGAGGCCGAGGTGGAATTGCTTGAACAGGGAGGTAGAGGTTGCAGTGAGCCGAGATGGCTACTCCAGCCGGGGCTACAGAGCGAGACTCCATCTCAAAAAAACAAAAACAAACAAACAAACAAAAAACCAGAAGGCATCCCATTGGCAGAACCCGTTTCCAGCCCAGGGATGAAGGTAGCCAGTTGGTAATTGTGAAGAACCTGTTTGGAAAGAGATGGACCTGGAAAAACGGGAGGAGCTCAGGAACCAGAATGTGTTCCTGTAGTACCATGTGCAAAATATATTCTAAATTACATGCAAGTCAATGTCCGATCATTATAATCTCTGGCAATTTGGTAACCAATGCTGTGATACTATCTGGTCTAGGATGGTTCTGGCTCCCTGGGGCCAGATCCTGCTCTGTAGCTCCCACAGGAGCAACCATCACAGACCAAAGGCCAGCGGGGGCCCCAACACTCAAGGACTGTTTCTCCCACCGCCATCTGTGGATTTTTCCAGCTGTTTTCCTTGGCCCAAGGATCACACCCATAGGGATGCAGATGGGGGAAGCGGAAGCTGAGAAAACAGTGAAGTCAGAATGAGCTGGGGAAGAGGCAGATGGTAGGAAATGGAGACGGAGAAACGGCACTAGTGGCCCGACCATCTGAGATGGGATACCTGGGAGGGACATCTTTTCAAGCAGAGGCTGTGTTAGGGCATAGTGAGAGAGGGTCTTAGCAGGTAACCTTCCTTTCCTCTCCAGACTGAGGAATCAGAGTTCTGATTGTGGAGTGCCTCTCTCTAGCACTGGGCTGCAGCCTAGGAGTCCCAGCTGCTTACATCCAGGTCCAGGATTATGTCTGCTAACAGACGCTGGTGGGTACCACCTGACGACGAAGACAGTGTGTCTGAGAAGCTCCTGAGGAAGACTCGGGAATCTCCGCTGATGCCTATAGGTAAGTGAAGAAAGGAATGGGGTGCAAGTAGGAGGCCTTCTCTGAGCAGTCATCTCCTGGTACCCTCCAAAGAGAATGAAGCAGAGGTCAGAAAACTCAAGTGGTCCTACTCACGGAACAAGGGAACCAACGGCAAAGGTGCCAAGGGGCAAACCCTTACAATGAAATGAGGACGTCTAGATGGGTGGAGGTGGCGGCCAACCGAGCACATGGGATACGAGGAACCTGGAGTACCAACAACAAAGTGGGAAGGGTCAGAGAAACACCTTGGGGTCCCCCAGGGCTTCCTTCCTGACGGATCTGGTAGAGTAGGAAAACAGCTGTACCAGGAGGTGGGAGCCAGCAGTGTGGCTGGGGAAGGGCCCAGGGCGGAGCAAATTGGTGGGCAGGGGCTGTGTACTGGTGATCAGCTATTTGTATTTGGGGGAGGGGCGTCACTAGTGGTGATCAACTATTTGTATTTGGGGGAGGGGCATCACTGGAGGGAGGCAGCCACTTTGAGAATGCCATTGAAGGGCAACAACTCAGTATTATTTTTTTTGAAACGGAGTTTCACTCTTGTTGCCCCAGCTGGCGTGCAATGGCACAATCTCAGCTCCCCACAGCCTCCGCCTCCTGGGTTCAAGTGATTCTCCTGCATCAGCCTCCTGAGTAGCTGGGATTACAGGCATGCACCACCGCACCCGGCTAATTTTGTATTTTTGGTAGAGACGGGGTTTCTCCATGTTGGTCAGGTTGGTCTCTAACTCCCAACCTCAGGTGATCTGCCCGCCTTGGTCTCAAAAAAGTGCTGGGATTATAGGCATGAGCCACCACACCCTGGCAATGACTCAATATTCTAATGATCCCCCTAGGTCCCCTGCAACCCCAACCACCAGATGCTGCATAAAAGCAGCTGTTTATCCAGGTGCCCAGCCTGCCTGGTATCTCTCATCAGGGGAGTGCTGTGAATTGTGGCCATGGCCCAGGGGCTGTGTTCTCTGCCCACAGGCTTAGGAGGCTGCCTGGTGGTAGCAGCATACAGGATTTACCGGCTGAGGTCTCGTGGTTCCACCAAGATGTCCATACACCTGATTCACACCCGAGTGGCAGCGCAGGCCTGTGCAGTGGGTGCAGTCATGCTAGGTGAGTGGCTTTGTGGGGTCGCAGGAGAACGAGGGCAAAAGCAATTATGCAGAGTCTGTAGGTCTTTAAGTCCCAACAGTTAAAAGGACTGTGACTTGGCTGGGTGTGGGGGTTCATGCCTGTAATCCCAACACTTTGGGAGGCTGAGGCAGGCAGATCATGAGGTCTGAGATCGAGACCATCCTGGCCAACATGGTGAAACCCGGTCTCTACTAAAAATACAACAATTAGCTGGGCGTGGTAGTGGCAGATGCCTGTAGTCCCAGCTACTCGGGAGGCTGAGACAGGAGAATTGCTTGAACCTGGGAGGTGGAGGCTGCAGTGGGCAGAGATCCACCACTGCACTCCAGCCTGGGTGACAGAGTGAGAGTCTGTCTCAAAAATTAAAAAAATAAATTAAAAAAAAAGGACTGTGACTTAGGTTCCTGTTCTGGGCTCCACATCACATCCTTGGTGAAGCCCCTATACTGAGCCATTTTCCCTGTTTAGGCTCCTGTCCCAGGCCTGTGAGGACAGTGCACAGGGTCTCATGACAGTTTGCCCTAGGGGTGAGAAAAATCGTACAACAAAACATATGTTGAATTTCTCTTCCTCTTGACATTAAAAGCAGACAGCCACTTGCTACCTGTGTGACAGTGGACAAATCTTTCCCACTGAGCCTCAGTTTCCTGATGTGTAATATGACAGTAACCACCCCGGCTTGCCTACCTCACAGACTGCTGTAAGGTTTCTCAGATACACAATACATGTGAAAGTGTTTTGTGAACTGTCAGACGGGTGGTTTCCCCAGGCTGTGTGGTCAGATGCTTGGAGCAGCTGTTGGGACCTGGGGCAGAAAGATGAGCAGGAAGCTGGACTCTCAAGAGAGTAGCTAGAGGTGAACCCCTGGGACACCCGAGAGAGCCAGAGGACGGGTAAAGGGTTTGATGCCAAGGGGCACTATTTCTTTTCCCTCACACAGGTGCTGTGTATACAATGTACAGTGACTACACCAAGAGGATGGCACAGGATGCTGGAGAGAAGTAGGACTCCTATAGGAGCCGGGGCCGTCTGACTCCCCTAAATTAATCCCTAGTACATTCCTAATAAAGTAGCTTTGAGGAAAATCAACCAACTCTTTTTCACTGGGGGAGAACAGAGTAAAGGACTGGCAGTGGCTGGGGAAAGGACTTGGAGTAAGTGTCTGGAAATCAAAGGGCTCTGGCCCCCTACTCCAGGGCAAGGGAGATTCTTAGGGGAGGCAGTAGTTTCCTGAGGAGGTGGTGGGGTAGACCTCTGATCCCAAGAACCCAAAAACTCCCAAGCCATCTTAGGTCCCACCCAGAAGCAGCACGGAGTGGGAGCAAGGGGGGCAATAATGGGGCCTTGCCACTCATGGGAACACTGAATTAAAAGGCAGGCAGCTTCCCTGGGGACCCAGGCAGGAAGGAGGCTGCGGCTGGAAGCAGAGGCAGTGAAGCCTCTTGGGAGATGACATATATTCAGAATGTAAGCACCAGCACCAGAAGGGGCAGGGGAGATGGGGATGAAAGAAGCAGAGCAAGACAGAGGTCAGAATGTTCTGTTCACTTGCAAACCATGGCTAAGGTCAAACTTGTAGAAAATAAAATTCCATGTAAATCCCAAAGATAGGGCCCCTTGGGGTTTCATCCCTTTCTCGTTCTGTGAGCCCAAGCTCCTCTCTTTTCCTTGGGAAAGGAGCCCGGCAGAGGCCACAGAAGGAAGCAGGAGGTCAAATGCTCCTCTCTCACTGGGGCTCTGGGTTCGGGGTTGGTGAATTGTTCAAGACGGCAACAGCAGCTTCCAGACACTCTGACAACACCAAGGCCACGTCAATGTCATACGAGGTCTCAGCTTCAAGTACAGGAGTTGCAGCCCACTGTAGGGAGCAGGAGCTCCCAGGAGTCCATGCACTCACATGGGGTAATTGAGCACAACATCCTGTTTGGCAAGCTCCAGCAACATAGGATCATCGAAGAATTTGCTGATGCTCACATCTTCACTGAGGCCCTGCAGGGAATGGGGCAAATACAAGAAAGGCTGAGGTGGTCGCAGACTGAGCGGGGAGACTAACCAAGACCTGTGCTCAGTGGGGAGGCTAGTGGTGGCTGGAATGTAGGTGGTGGCGTTTCAGGAGTCCTGCCTTTAGGGTACTATCACATGGGAGGATAAGGCTCTCCTTTCCCAGTGAGACTGGGGTCCAGGTTTGGTTGTCTAAGGAGTATACAGATCATATCTCTACACTGGAAAAGTGTCCCTTAGGAAAAGGGGCCAAAAGAAAGAGAGGGAGATCCTGCTTCTGAGAGTCCTGGGGGGTTGAGGGATGGCAACAGGTCCAAGGGAGACATACCTTCCTACGGCGGGTTTTGATCATGAATTCCCGGGCCAGGTGAGGAGCCGGCTGTGGCTCCAAGGGGCGGATGACAATGCTCTTGTCCAGAGGATCACCAGGCACAATCTAAAAGGCAAAGGAATTTCAGATGGCCCAGGTAGAATTCCCAGAAGATTCAGGCCCAGAAGCAGGACTCTTCTTATTTACTTTATTTTTAAATTTATTACTTTTTTGAGACAGAGTTTTGCTCGTCTCCCAGACTGGAGTACAATGGCATGATCTCGGCTCACTGCAACCTCTGCCTCCCGGGTTCAAGTGATTCTCCTGCCTCAGCCTTCCAAGTAGCTGGGATTACAGGCGTGCGCTACCACGCCCGGCTAATTTTGTATTTTTAGTAGAGATGGGGTTTCTCCATGTTGGTCAAGCTGGTCTTGAACTCCTGACCTCAGGTGACCTGCCCGCCTCGACTTCCCAAAGGGCTGAGATTATAGGTGTGAGCCACCACAGCCGGCCCTATTATTTCTATTCTTTTTTATTTTAAACTGAGAGACACAGATTCAAGGTGCCCTGAATATATGCAACCCAGAAGAGGACTCTTCTCTAGGATGCTGTACCCTCACTTCAGGCTTGGAGAGGGATCAGGACAGAAGGGGATGAGGCTTGCAGAGGTGGGAAGCCAAATCCGCCAGCCTGCATTGTTTTCTCACCTGCCAATGGTGGAAGACAGACAGAGAAAAGGCTTGTCCCTGGGTGTGAGTCCGAAGATCAGTCTCAAAGCCAAAAGAGTCGATGGCTGGGATAAAAGCTTTGATGGTGTACAGAGGGGAGCCTGGGATGGGTGCATCCTGAGTCACGTGCCCCCTGAGAAAAACAAAGGCTGAGTCTCTAGCCACACACAGGCCAAAAGCCAAGAAGCAATCCAGCATTTGCTGTTCCCAAATACATTCCACCCCAGAGTTACCATCAAAGAAAGAGTAACCAAGAATGTTCTACAGAAAGCAGAAAAGGCTCAGGGCTCTCAGTACAATTCCCTGTGGAAGTCAAAGTGGCAGCAGAGGACAGGAGTGGGACGGTGACGGGAGAAGAGCCTAAAGACATTTCCATCACTGACTTACCTCAGCACTTCCTCCAACAGCTCTGTGAGGAGGGGATCCCAAAGAAATGTCAATTTTTTTTTTTTTTGAGATGGAGCCTCACACTGTCGCCCAGGCTAGAGTGCAGTGGCGCCATCTCGGCTCACTATAAGCTCCGCCTCCCGGGTTCATGCCATTCTCCTGCCTTAGCCTCCTGAGTAGCTGGGACTACAGGCGCCTGCTACCACGCCTGGCTAATTTTTTGTATTTTTAGTAGAGACGGGGTTTCACCTTGTTAGCCAGGATGGAGAAATGTCAAATTTTAATCTGCAGAAAAGCTGGGGCTTGCCTCCCTCTGTTCCTACTTCCTTCTGGAAAATCAGCTCGCAGAGTTTCCAGAGTGAGGAGAGTAGGGGAGGCCAACCTCTCCTCCCTGCAGGAGCCGAGGTGACTCTTGTTCTGCTCTTGCTCTCAGCACTCTCCCTAATATGCCTGGGGCTGCTCACCTGCGCCTGGCCAGGACGGTATAAACTGCAGAGACGCAATCTGCAGGGGCCTGGACCTCTACAAAGTAGTAAGGCTCCATCAGACGAGGAGTAGCCTGCAGCAGAGCAAGAAGAAAGGCCCCTCAGCTTAGGGAAGGCTGAAGACCTATAGTCCCACTTGCTCCTTCACTTAGTCCGCAGTCCAGCAAAGCAGATGGTCCCCTACAGCCCCATTCTCTTACCATGAGGAAGGCAGAGTAGACGACTCGCCTGGCTGTGGGGATGATCTGGCCCCCGCCCCGGTGTAGGGGCTCCTGGGCAACCACTGCATCCAGGATCTTAAACTTGACGTTCCGAATCACTGTAAAGGAGGTGGAGGCAGTGACTGGGGAGAGGTTCTGGGTCTGTCATGGGGCCATGGTGGAGTAGCAGTCTCCTGCAACACTATAGGTGTCTTGCAGTCATGAAAGACATGACATAAAAATCACACGGGAGGTGGGCGTTCTAACTGAATAAGCAAGGCCCATGGCAGAGGTCAGAAGTTAAGCTTATGTTCTTAGTGTTTGCTTCGGGCCATGCTCAGACACAGAGCTTTCCTAGTTTCTTTCTTTCTTCTGCACATATTTACATTTTTGTGGATGTAGAATAAATTCCACAATTGTACATTTGGTGCACGAAGCCCAATCAGGGTCTATTAACCACTCCAATCTCATCATCCTCTTGATATCTCTTCTCAAATATGTCCAAGGCCAAACCCTTCTCAGAAATGAGGTACAAATGACAGTTTAGAAATGACTTAAATTTCCAGGCTACACCACCAAGATAAGGAAGAAGGGAAGAAGCTGGCTCAGGACACAGGATGGTCCTGTGTACCCCAAGCTGCTTCTCCTGCCGGGTCCTAAAGATGGTGAGCCCATCCCACTCATATGCCTGGCTGCAAGGACCCTCGAGGACTGGGGTGGGGGTGTGCTGGTGGACTTACATTCATCACAGAGGGGGCCCTCCCTTGTTCCCCACTGGAAACCTTGAACGATGCTGTCCTTCACTGAGCCAAGAAGAGCCTTGTCCACCTACAGAGAAACATGAGGCCTCCTTAGCAGTCACCCTGGCAACAGCTGAAGCGTTTAGAGGGAGAAGATAGATGTGCTTGTAAGGGGATACTGTCCTTCATCAGAGAACACAAGATACTTTTGGGAAAAGAACACTTTGTAGTTTCTTCCACTCCAGAGGTAAGAGACTGCCACCCGGTTCCCATCAGTTCTGCTGTACCTCAGAGGGCAGAGTATCATCCACCAGAATGTTGGGGCCAGTCGCATCAGGGCCAAAAGCCCAGATGGAACGGGCAGCTAGTAGATCCCAATCGTACTTGGTCTGGAAGAACTCTCCCAGCTTCTTCCTGGGGAAAGGAGGAGACAATGGAGCTGTCGGCCAGCTCTGTGGCTGCTGGTCCTGGAGCAACAGACCCTCCCTTCCTGGAAGACAGTCACCTCATCCTACCCACTGTGCCCAGAACAAGAGCAAAGGCAAAGACATAAATGCTTCCCAGAAAGACGTGTGCTCTTAGAGACCCGGCAGGTAAGCTGCGGCATCCCCGCCTCCTTTCGATCCTGGTGTCAGAGCCCTCTTCTCACCTGTTCCATGTAATCTGGACCACCTCATTCTCTATGTCCTCTGCCAGGCCCTTCTCAAGAGGCTCAGCAATCATGGTGATCTTGTTCCTGGTCAGAATGGAAATGGGTGGTAAGGACGGCTAACAGAACAGCAGAAGAGGCATTCCTAAGAAAAGGGTAACAAGATAGACAGCTGAGGAAGTGACATCAGTGAAAGCCACGGGGGCCAAGCGTGGTGGCTCAGACCTATAATCCCAGCACTTTGGGAGGCCAAGGCAGGAGGATCACTCAAACCCAGGAATTTGAGGCTGCAGTGAGCTATGGCTCATACCACAGCACTCCAATCTGGGTGATACAGCAACACACTGCCTCTTAAAAACAAACAGCTGGGCGTAGTGGCTCACGCTTGTAATCCTGGCATTTTGGGAGG
>NW_012115010.1:1724089-1751020 GCF_000951035.1 Colobus angolensis palliatus
ACTACTAAAAATACAAAAAATTAGCCAGGTGTGGTGGTGCATGCCTGTAATCCCTGCTACTTGGGAAGCTGAGGCAAGAGAATTGCTTGAACCTGGGAGGCAGGGGCTACAGTGAGCCGAGATTGTGCTGCTGTACTCCAGTGTGGGTGACAAAGTGAGACTCTGCTTTAAAAAAAAAAAAAAAAAAAGTAAGGTTTAAGCTGGGCATGGTGGCTCACATATGTAATCGCAACATTTTGGGAGGCCAAGGTGGGAGGAACACTTGAGCCCAAAAGTCCAAGACCAGGACAACAAAAAATAAAAAAATTAACAGATGGCATGGCGTGTACCCACAGTCCTAGCTGCTTGGGAGGACTGCTTAAGCCCAGCAAGTCGAGGCTGCACTCCAGCCTGTGTCAAAAAAAAACCAAAAAACAAAAAGCGAGTAAGGTTTGGAGTAAACTTTTAAGATAGTTATTTTATAGAGGTGAAGTGGCAGTTATGAATCTCCTCTTGGGAATATCCAAGGTGAATAATCTCATGGCATTGCGTTCAAAGGCAGAAGGGCTGAGAGGGCTGGAGTGAAACTCAAGTATTGTAAGCACCCCCTCATTCTGAGATGTAGAGGTCTCTGCACAGTGCTCACGGTGGGGGTGGAGGTGGAAGATAAAGGAGAGAGAGTGTCCTGGAGGCTGCAGTCCCGGGGACACTGTGCTCCCAGCTTACTTCTTATTAGGAGTTTCAGCAAAGCACTTGAGGGAGGATGTTTCCACCACCGTCTCACAAAACGTGACAACTGGGTCAGCCACCTGGGAAATAGAAAATAAATTACTGAAGCGAGGTCTAATTTTGTTGGAAGGGCAACCATTTACCTAAGGGAATTCAGAAGCTCCCTTGACACTACCTCTGTGAAAATCCCAACTGCCAAAAAAAAAAAAAAAAAGAAAATCCCAACTGCCTTAATCAGCACAAGTGACAAGTACAACAGCAGGTTAAAAGAGCTGTCCAAACCATCACCAAAAAGGCCGAGAAAATTTACTGTAGTAAAGAAATTAGATTCCTGAGCCAAGAATAAGTGGGATATCAAACTAGGGCCTTAATTCTAGTCTTCCAAGATAGCTCTCAGCATCCGTTTGGCCATCCACCACCACTCACTGAACAACCCCCATGGGTCTGACAGAGCTGGTGCCAGAGACCCACTGGTGTGCACCCGTGCCATTCTCAACCCACAGCGTCTGAGTGAAGCTCTGCCCTGAAGCCCCAACATGGTCTGCTGCCCAGGAAACCTAGTGTTTTCTACGACACCAGTGCTTCCTAGATACATCAGGAGAGGAGTCTAAGAGGAGTACCGAGGGTCTCCATAGGGCCTTGGAGAAAATACGTCTCAACTAGGACAAGGAGACCAAGCAACACACGGTTTGAGGGGCTACATCAAGGCTTGACAAAGAATCCGGGAGAGACAGTCCCCACTCTCTCCTTGAAACCACCCACTCTGAGACCTAATCACCACCCATGGGTTAATTGTGCAATTACTTCCCTAACAAAGCACCAAGAATAACTTTGGCTTGGGAACTTTTATTTTTTTTTTTTTGAGACAGAGTCTCGCCCTATCACCCAGACTAGAGTGTAATGATGGTGCGATCTTGGCTCATCGCAACCTCTACCACCCGGTTTCAAACAATTCTCCTGTCTCAGCCTCCCGAGTAGCTGGGGTTACAGGTGCCTACCACCACGTCGGGCTGATTTTTGTATTTTTAGTAGAGATGGGGTTTCACCATGTTGGTCAGGCTGGTCTTGAACTCCTGACCTCAAGCAATCCAACCACGTTGGCCTTTCAAAGTGTTGGGGTTACAGGCGTGAGCCACCGTGTGTGGCCTGTTTTATTATTTTTCAATGTATTTATTTTTTGAGACAAGGTCTTGCTCTGTCACCCATGCTAGAGTGCAGTGGCATGATCATAGCTTACCGCAGCCTCGAACTGCTGGGCTCAAGCAATCCTCTTGCTTCAGCCTCTGGAGTAGCTAGGACTATAGGTACAAGCCACCACACATAATTTTTACTTTTTAGTTTTTTGAGACAGGGTATGACTCCACCTCAAAAAGGAGAGCAATGGCACAATCATTGCTTATTGCAGCCATGACCTCCTGGGTTCAGGCTGGAGAGCAATGGCATAATCACGGTTCATTGCAGACTCGACCTCCTAGGCTCAGGTGATCCTCCCACTTAAGCCCCCAAGTAGCTGGACTACAGGTACATGCCACTGCACTCGGCCAGTTTGCAGAGATGAGGTTGCACTATGTTGTCCAGATTGGTCTCAAATTGGGCTCAAGCAATCCTCCCACCTCAGTCTCCTAAAGTGTTGCGATTACAGGCATGGACCACCATGCCCGGCCTGCCTAATTTTTTTATTTTAATTTTTGTAGAGACAGGGTCTCACTTTGTTGCTCAGGTTGGTCTTGAATTCCTGGCTTCAAGCAATCCTCCCACCTCGGCCTCCCAAAGTGCTGGGAATGAGCCACCAAGCACGGCTGTGCCTTGATTTTAAATGTATGACACAGCAGAAGGGGGCAAACCAGTTCTCAAAAACCTTCCCATATAAGGAGCAACAGATCATAGTTTTCACAAACACATGTACTCTCTCTTCCCTTGGAGCTTCCCAGGAATTCAAGGATTTGGTCACTTGTGAAAGTCTGGATTGTGAACCCAGCTGCCGGCCAGATATTGCTGTACCTTGATGTCTATCTCTGAGTACATCTTCCGCAAATCATGCATCACACAGTCCAGGTAGAGCTCCCCAGTGCCCAGGATCACATGCTCGCCAGACTCTTCCACCTGAAACACAACAGTCCTGGCAGTCACAGCCTGGATTCTCTTATGCCAGCAAAAACACATACAAACAAAATCAAGGTCAGAGCCCACAAGAAGGTGCCTATCAGAAACAGCTACTATTTAGCATCTGTTCCAGTCTCTTCAAGAAGGTTCAGTGAGGAGCATCTGCCTATGAGTGGGTCCCCAAGACACCAGGACCACTCAGCACGGTGCTACTAGGTGTGAAGTCAAGGATTTAATTCCCATCTTAATGATTTAGGTCAAACTCTACCGTACATCCATGGACGTAAGCTAGCCCTTTAGCCCACCTGGCCTGCTACCTGGAAAGGTACACTGGTAGGCTCATAGTGTACAAGGATCAGAGTAACAACTCACTTTTCCTTCTCTTCTCGAGAAAATCAATTCAAAGTATACTCATTAAGAAATATATTTTTTCCAGCTAAAGACATCTGGGGAACACAAATACACACCCACACCCTTGTCCTACACCCCTCCAATTGCCCCCTCCTGCACAGGTCTTGTTTTATGACACACACACACACATACACACGGGTCTTGTCCTGCCTTCACGTGACAGCCACAGGCTGGGATTGCTCCTGACATAGGTTGCTGGAAGCAGCAGATCACGAACACCTGATAGATGTGAAGTGGCGTGGAGCTCCGCCCATTCAGCTGGGGACAGTGGGGCTTGAGGGCTGCTGCAGGTCATGAGCATACCTTGGTGGTGAGGGATGGATAGCTCTTGTTGACCTTGCGCAGGCCGTCAAGCATCTTGGGCAGCTCTGAGGGGTTGACTGGCTCCACAGCAATCTTGATAACAGATGTGGTATTGAACTTCAAGGGCCGGAAAATCTGAGCCTGAGATCCAAAGCACAAACGATTGAGGGCAACTGACATGAGCAGGCACAGAAAGTGCAGAGGTATGAGAGGAAAAGAGGACTTGCTTAGGATCAGACCATGTATTCCCCAACCAGGAGTCTCGTGCTGAGTGGGGGTAACCCGAAGGGCCATTTCTTCCCAGGTATTCCGGCAGAACAAAGAGAGGAGGAAAAGAATAAAAGGCACCCGTCCTAATTCCTCGCATCTGAGCTGACTACAGGGAGAATCCAGCAGGGTCATATCTAGAAGGCTAAGCCTGGAACCAGGACATGGCAATGACTCTGGATTAGTCCTGTTTGTGCTTATGTGTGTCCCTGGGACCATCTAGCTTAAGCCAACCCAGTTGGTCTTTTCAGAAACTCTACCTCCTCATTGCCTCGGGGTTCCGTTATGGTTGCTGTCTTCACAATTGGTTGATCAACACCTTCAATCAAAACCCAGTTGCCAGCAGGAACGCGGTTCACCTCGATGTGGTACCTGAAGCAATATCCAATAAGCAGCAGTGAAACTTAGGCAGAGCATTCATTCCCTAATTTTTTTTTTTTTTTTGAGACAGGATCTGACTTTGTTACCAAGCTAGAGTGCAGTGGCACCATCTTGGCTCACTGCAGCCTCGAACTTCCAAGGTTCCAGTGATTCTTCTGCGTCACCCCCCAAGTAGCTGGGACTACAGGCACGTGCTACCATGACCAACTAATTTTTGTACTTTTTGTAGAGACGGGGTTTTGTCATGTTGTCTAGGCTGGTCTTGAACTCCTGAGCTCAAGCAATCCTCCTGCCTCAGCCTTCCAAAGTGCTAGAATTACAGGTGTAAGCCACCACACCCGGCCTACTCCACAAAAATTTACTGAGTACTTGCTGCATGCCAAGAGCAGAGGTAAGCAAAACAGATACATTCTAGCAGGGGAGAGGTACAGTAAACAATTATCCACACATGTGGCCGGGCGCGGTGGCTCAAGCCTGTAATCCCAGCACTTTGGGAGGCCGAGATGGACGGATCACGAGGTCAGGAGATCGAGACCATCCTGGCTAACACGGTGAAACCCCATCTCTACTAAAAAATACAAAAAACTAGTCGGGCGAGGTGGCGGGCGCCTGTAGTCCCAGCTACTCGGGAGGCTGAGGCAGGAGAATGGCGTAAACCTGGGAGGCGGAGCTTGCAGTGAGCTGAGATCCGGCCACGGCACTCCAGCCTGGGCGACAGAGCCAGCCTCCATCTCAAAAAAAAAAAAAACTAATTATCCACACATGTATGTGGTTACAAACTGATGAGTATCACGAAAGAAAAGTACAAGGTATTTCTGTGAGGACATAACAGGAAAATCTTATTCCAATTGCAAGCTCGTGGTAAAAAGCTGCTGCCCAAGGTGTCCACTGTAAGGGGCTACCAAAAGTATCACAGAAGCCCAGGCGTGGTGGCTCATGCCTATAATCCCAGTGCTTTGGGAGGCTGAGACGGGCAGGTGGATCACCTGAGGTCAGGAGTTTGAGACCAGCCTGGCCAACATGGTGAAACCTATCTCAACTAAAAATACAAAAAATTAGGCGGACGTGGTGGTGCACACCTGTAACCCTGGCTACTTGGGAAGCTGAGGCAGGAGAATTGCTTGAACCTGGCAGGCAGAGGTTGCAGGGAGCCAAGATCACGCCATTGCACTCCAGCCTGGATGACAGAGCGAGAAAAATAAAAAATAAAAAAAGGCCGGGCATGGTGGCTCACGCCTTTAATCCCAGCACTTTGGGAAGCTGAGGCAGGCATCACAAGGTCAGGAGATCGAGACCATCCTGGCTAATATGGTGAAACCGGTCTCTACTAAAAATACAAAAAAATTAGCCGGGTGTGGTGGTGGGTGCCTGTAGTCCCAGTCACTTGGGAAGCTGAGCCAGGAGAATGGCGTGAACCCAGGAGGCGGAGCTTGCAGTGAGCTGAGATCACAGCCACCGCACTCCAGCTTGGGCAACAGAGTGAGACTGTCAAAAAAAAAAAAAAAAAAAAAAAAAGCATCACAGAAAACTTCTACTTTCCAAGCTCTTCAATATTCTGCCTTTTGGCATTTAGGGTGGATTTGACAAAAGGGGCCATCATTGAGGTAGAGTAGCCACCTTAGGGAACACTTGGTTTAACTTGTCAACTGGGAAGCCAAACTCATAAACGGACAAGTAGCCCAGAGGCCCAAGCTAAGTTTGACTCTGCAGACTGGGATGGTACAAGGTATCCAGTGAATCCTTCTCTCTTGGTCAAAGCACAGACAGTGGAGGTTGGGAAACAATTTCTTTCTTTTTTTTTTTTTTTTTTGAGACGGAGTCTCGCTGTGTCGCCCAGGCTGGAGTGCAGTGGCGCGATCTCGGCTCACTGCGAGCTCCGCCTCCCGGGTTCACGCCATTCTCCTGCCTCAGCCTCCGAGTAGCTGGGACTACAGGCGCCCGCCACCACACCCGGCTAATTTTTTGTATTTTTAGTAGAGACGGGGTTTCACTGTGTTAGCCAGGATGGTCTTGATCTCCTGATCTCGTGATCCGCCCGCCTCGGCCTCCCAAAGTGCTGGGATTACAGGTTTGAGCCACCGCGTCCGGCCTGGGAAACAATTTCTTTTGAGAAGAAACACAAAGATTATGACTTAAGGAACACAGGAAAGGAAATGGAAAGAGGGTTAAAATGAGTAACAATGGAAATCTTGCTACAAAAGTTCATACAAGCTTCATGCTTTCAAAAGGGGTTTAAGATGGCCTGTGGTGGCTTACACCTGTAATCCCAACACTTTGAGAGGCTGTGGTGGGAGGATCACTTGAGCCCAGGAGTTGGAGACTAGTCTGGGCAATATAGTGAAACATTGTCTCCACAAAAAAAATTAAAAAATTAGCCAGACATGGTGGTGTGTGCTTGTAGTTCCACCTACTTGGGAGGCTGAGGTGGAAGGACTGCTTGAGCCCAGGAGGTGGAGCCTGCAGTGAGCTGAGATTGTGCCACTGCACTCTAGCCTAGGCAACAGAGTGAGATCCTGTCTCAAAACAAACAAACAAATAGGGCTAAAAAAAAAAAGTTCACACAAGCCACCTAAAGTGCAAAGGCAAAGTTTCTGGCACTATTCCAACAGTAGCTGCCTTTGGCCCCAGCAAACCTTGGATAGGAAGAACTAGAAGTCAATAGCCCTGCAGATAGAGAGCCGCTTTAACCCCTCTTGCACAGAGCCTTGCAACTACTTCTAAGGAGGATCACCCCTTCCAGCTCCTTGGGGGCAGTCCCTGGACAGACACCAAGGCATACCCCTGGGGCTCTGGTTGGCAGTACCTGGCCACAGAGATCCAAAGGCGGCCCACAGTGCATATCTGGGAGTCTTCCTCATCCTCCAGGGTGTAGTTCTCCCCCAGTACCTTCACAGGCTGCCCAGCATGAATGGTGCCACTCAGTACCCGGCCAAAGGCATGAAATTGGACTCCATCATCTGTGCTGTACATCTTAGTAGTGTGGCACATCAGGGGGCCCTGGAAGAGGGGACAGGGTGTAGCTTCAACCACATCTACCCTCCAGGGAAGTACTACTCCCCGCCATCTTCCTTGACAGCAAGGACATGAGCTCTATGAGGAGCTAGAGAAAGATGAGGCAATCTCATCCGCAAACTATGTTGTATCCCATCCCTCTAAGGAGGCTGAATAGGAGACATGGCAGAGCAAAAATATTTTCTTCCTTTTTTCTTTTTGGGAAGATAAGAGTATTGAGGAAGAGACACAGATTTAAGATGGCAGACCGGCACTATTGACAAGACTGCCTACTGTCCCAAATTTCCTCTTAAGATGTAACTCAATCCTCAACTGGCTGTGTATTTATGACGAGAAACTAGACGGCCTAAGAAATGGCTGGGAAAGATGTTTTTAAAAGCCAGGACTGACAAGATTAGCTACCATTTGTTGAATCTTTAGTATCTGCCAGGCAACATGCTGAACACAATTGTAACGCTTCCTTAATCTTATTTAAATCTCATAACAACCACTCACATTTTATTATGCTCGTGTTATAGACCAAAGCCTTGAGGCTCAGGAAATGTGAGTAATGTTCACAAGGTCATGGCACTAGCAGCGGTAACATCAGGCTTTGCATTCAGGCCTGACTGTGCCCACGGGGATGGGGAGGCAAGGGTGGGGAAGAGGGTATGATTCCTGTGACCAGAAATCAGTATCCTCACACAGGAAAGGAAAAAAAAGACCAGAGAACTGGGGAGCCACGTGCCCTTACATCAGGGTCACAGTCACTCATAGCCTCGCCGAGGTCAGAGTCCACACCGCCCGTGTAGGTGTGCTCAATCTTCGGCTTGGCGCCCACCTTTGGAGAAGGGATATGCTGCACACACATGTCCACAAAGCCTGTGGATGGAAAAGAGAAAGCCATTACTACATGCCCCCCGGGGAGCACGAGCAGGAGTTACTGAACCATTCACAACGGTCAGAAAGCTCAAAGTGCGGGGACTCAAAGCTCTGGCACTGTGATTCTAGGGGCAAAGTTGATAGCCTGTTTCTGGGAACGCGCTGCTAAAAGATTTGGAGTCACCCTGATGCTGGAAAAGAGCAAGAAGCAGGTATCAGTGGTACACGGTTCCTTGGAACTCCGCTGACAGCAAGTTTAAAGTACATCGATCTATGAACTTTTAATGGCTATACGCATTTACATGGAACGAAATAAGCACCCCATCTAACACCTACTTAAAACAATTCCTGACCTGACTCCCATTGAGAAACACCGCATGCATCTCTATTCAATAAGTTACCCGTTTTCCAAACACATTAATAAACCACACAAGTGGGAAACCCCGTGAGCACACTGGGATAGGCGTGTCTGCCTTCAATGGTATCTAGTGTGTCAGACTGGTGGGCAGACCAAAATAAGCTATTAAAACTACGCACCTTGGGGACCCAGACACCTAATTCCCACTGGACTTAGAATCAGAGACTGCCAAGAAGACACTCAGCCATCACCCTTTACACTTCCCTGATTTTACAGATAACAAATTAGAGTCACGATGAATTAGGTGGCTTGCCCAGGGTCATCTCATGGAATGGCCAGGGCAGGATCGAGACAGACTCAGGTGGTTTTTTCAACCAGTCCAGTGTCTTTCTGCTGATCACCTGCCTTCTGTGTAACTAACCAAGTCTCCCAAATCCTAGCCTAGCACTTTTTACACTATTTCATACCACCCAAGCATCCACGTTCCCGGCTGCCCCCTGGAAAATACACCAGAACCACAGAGCCTGCCTCCCCATCTCATTTACTTGAACAGTCCTCCTGGCAGGAAAATGTAATTCCTTTTGGTTCCCAAGATAGAATGTGTGCCATCATCCACTAAGGAAAGCCGCTAGGAAAAACATCAGTGTTCTGCATCTCCATCTGTAGTTTGTTGAAAAGATCCTCAGACCTCTGACCTCCATTGCAGTGTGAGAAAAAATTGCTGTGATACCTGTGGCAGGGCACGAGGATGACAGAGTTAAGGGGCCACAAGCACGTTACTACCTGTGAACTCGCCAAAGAACTTTTTGCAGACCAGCCTGAGCAGGGGGCGGATGTTCAGCTTCAGCTCCTCCTTCGTCAGGTGGATGCCAAGCTCATCTAGGGTCCGTGGGAGGCTGGTGTCCACATCACCCACAACCTGTGAGGGTATAAGACACCATGTCAGCTGTAGTGAGAGCCTGGGCATGGTGCTAGAGGGAGACAAGGAAAGACCAAAGAAATAGCTGAAGAACTCCTGCACAAGGCTCTCTTCTATGGAGACAAAGCTCTTGGCAAGAACAAAAGTTTTGTTTCAGCGGCATCTCTGCTACCTACCCTTCAAACCATAGGCAAAGCCAACTTGGTTACATCCCCATCCCAGCTAATAAACCAAGCACTCAGATTGATTACTCCTAGTGCCGCCCCCTGGTGTCTGAAAAGCAGCATCTCATCCCACTCAGGAACTCCCTCGCCTATTAAATAGAAGTCTATTTACAGACTTCTCAATTTAGAGGATCATTGTGCACTGGAAGGAACCAAAAAAGGTCACCTGGCTGTGGATCCTGTCAGGGCAGGGCCAAGCTAAATCATCCCCAGCAGACTCAAGGTCTCTACTGAGGCAGGCTCTATAAATTTTTTTATTAATCCATTCCAGTCTGACATAAGATACTAAGTATTTTTCAGCACTAATAAATTTTAATCGCTATTTTATCTTGTTGCTAGGTTTTGCTGTTTTGTCCACTGGAAAGGCCACACATATTTTGTGTATGTGTGTGTCCACTGTGCTTATTAAACACCTGCATATTTTATTACTGTCTTAGGAGAAAGGTCTGTACGAAAATTCCTGTAATTTTTACCCTTTTAGTCCTATCTTTTAGGGAGTACAAATTCATATAAATGTCACGTTATATTCTTTTCTTTTTACAGACAGGGTCTCACTCTGTCACCCAGGTTGGAGTGCAATGGTGTGATCATGGCTCACTGCAACGTCCGTCTCCCGGGCTCAAGTGATCCTCCTGCCTCAACCCCCCATGTAGTTGGGACTACAGGCACGCACCACTACAACAGCTAATTCTATTTTGTGTGCAGACAGGGCTTAGCCATGTTGTCCAGGCTGGTCTTGAACTCTTGATCTCAAGCGATCTGCCCACTGGGACCTCACAAAGTGCTGGGATTACAGGCGTGAGTCACCACATCTGGCCAAGTTATATTCTTTGCTTCTCAGCATTCCACATGCTTAATTAAATCCTTACCATTTCCTGACAAATTATTTCAATCTGACAAGCATCACATATTGTACAAACAGTTATGAAAGCAAAGTTCATAGGAACATGCTTTGTTTGTTTTTTTCTGAGACAGGGTCTCACTTCGCCACTCAGGCTGGAATGCAGTGGTGTGATCATGGATCACTGCAGTTTTGACCACCAGGGTTCAAGCAATCCTCTGGCCTCAGCCTCCTGAGTAGCTAGGACCACAGGTACACATCACCACTCCCAGTTGATTTTTTTTTTTTTTTGAGACGGAGTCTTGCTCTGTCACCCAGGCTGGAGTGTAGTGGCATGATCTCAGCTCACTGCAGCCTCAGCCTCAAGAGTAGCTGGGATTACAGGCATAAGCCACTATGCCTGGGTAATTTTTGTATTTTTAGTAGAGATGGGGTCTTGCCATGTTGCCCAGGCTGGTCTTAAACTCCTGGGCTCAAGTGATCCTCCTGCCTTGGCCTCCCAAAGCATCTGGATTACAGGCCTGAGCCACTATGCCCAGCCCAGACATACTTTTAGTGGTTGTAAAGTGGTTCATTTTATGGGATGTACCATCATTCATTTAATCAGATTAAGGAGCATAACTGACAAACATTTAACTTACTTCTTGTTTTTTCCCTTTTCCTGCTGTTACAAACAATGCTATAAGCTGAGGTGGTAGACTCCTGCCTGTAATCCCAGCACTTTGGGAGGCCAAGGCAGGAGGATCACTTGAGGCTAGAAGTCTGAGACCAGCTTGGGGATAACGGTGAGACTTTGTCTCTACAAAAAAGTTTTAAAAAGTTAGCCAGGCATGGTAGCTTGCGTCTGCAGTCACAGCTTCTCAGGAGGCTGAGGTGGGAGGATTGCTCAAACCTAGGAGTTTGAAGCTGCAGTGAGTTATGATCATGCTATTGTACTCCAGCCTGGGTGACAGGGTGGGACCCTATCTCTAAAAAATAAAAACGAACAACAACCAAAAATGCTATAAACACTTTGATTTATATAAGTAGCCAGGAGGACTTTCACAATTATATCTGTAAGTTAAATTCCCATAACTGAAATGATTAGTTCTAAGTGTCACATTCTTCTCAACAGTCAAGATATGTTTGTAAACCTGCTCTAGGAGAAGACTTTTCTTTCATACCTCCTCCCTTTCCTTTGATTTTTTTTTTTTTTTGGAGATGGAGTCTTGCTCTGTCGCCCAGGCTGGAGTGCAGTGGCGTGATCTCGGCTCACTGCAATCTCTCCCTCCCGGGTTCAAGCAATTCTCCCGCCTCAGCCTCCTGAATAGCTGGGACTACAGGCGCCCGCCACCACACCCAGCTAATTTTTTGTATTTTAGTGGAGACGGGGTTTCACCATGTTGCCCAGGCTGGTCTCAAGCTCCTGAGCTCAGGCAATCTGCTCACCTCTGCTTCCCAGAGTGCTAGGATTACAGGCATGAGCCATAATGCCCGGGCCCCTTTCCTTTGATTTTAATAGCACTTGGAGTACTACAGTGTTCTGGATCTAGATTACTTCTTGAACAACTGGTGACCAACAACCACCCTTATACTTAACAGAAAACTGAGCAGGTTTAGGGACAGAGTGAAGTGTGAGTTCACCAGCTCTTCCACACTGTGCTTATAAGAGCAGATCTGCCCAGTATGGCCTGACACACTCACCTGGGCGAGGATCTTATAAAGGGGCTCCAAGATAAACTCCACGAAACTTCTCTGGGAGCTGCTAGTTGGGGCCTTTTTGGTGAACTTTCGCCTAAAAGGAAAAATAAAGAGTTCTGAGTGACCCGGGAGGAAAGGCACTATCGCTGATCCCAAGAGGCATTTGTCTAAGTGCTGAATCTGAACAGCAGCCCAGGGGAGGAATGTGTGTTGTGACTGTAAAGTTTCCAGAGGCAGATTCCTGGAAGGATACATGGTTATGACCCTCCTGGATGCCTGAGCTGGGCTGTAAAGACTTCAGGAGAAAAAGTCTCTCACCAGATCAGAGCTTAGGAAGCCAATCCATTTAGGGGAGGAAAGACAGTAGTTTACGTTAAAAAAAAAAAAAGTAGGTATTTTAATCTTTGAACTCAGAGAATTTCTCTTATCTCTTCTCACTTACTGGGTAAATGATCACCCGTCTGGAAAGTCACGTCCCATACTCTACTTACGTCTTAGGGTTGAAGTAGATGTCACCCCAGAGTCTTTTAGCAAATTCTTGGTAATTAATGTCACCTATGGGAGAAGTCACACAATTATAATCTACTTAGCAAAGTGTTGTTCAAAATTCTGTTTCAGGTGGCACAGGTGGTTCGTAGCTGAGAACTTCTACCACTTGCCTTTCCAGGGTCCACACATTCCCCTCTAACCAGACAGGAAAACGGGGACACTGAGGCACAAAGTAGGACAAGACTGGTCCAAAGTTGACAAGGCTGTGCTGGAGCCAAAATGAGAACCCAAGCCTCTCCATCTCCACCAAGCACTAGGACTGAACTATGGACAACAGCATGTGTCACATGTTTTCCTTTGATGGAACAGGGTCACCTGCTGTGTGGCATCCTCTATCTGCGTCTAAACCCTGTCTCTTCTGGAAGGGGAATTTAATGGTTCTTTCACCCTTTCCTGATGTAGACAAGCTCAACTCTGCTGCCAGTGTGGGCCACCTTCCAACTGCAGTGTCACCATAAGGCTCTGGCTAGCCCCAGGCCTCAAGTAAGCAATTACTCAGCCCTCTCAAGAGAAAACACCAAAGCCAACCTTTGGCTCATCTTTTACCAATTAATATTTTTAGTTCGACTATAACTGCTAATCCTGGTCAGACTATACCAAACAACTATGGCTTTTAAAAGTCAAAACATTGGGTGACATTCAGTTAGACAAGTGATACCACCAACTACCTCCTGGATATTTCTACCCAGATGTCAGACTGTCCCCTCTCCCCTTGTATGGGATAAAGGGAATGCATCAGCTTTTTCCTAAAGCCACATTCCCCTTCAGACTTCTCTGTCTCCATCAGTATCATTATCACCAAAATTTCATGTAAACTCAAAATCTTTTTCTTCCTTACTCTGTTAATTACCAAATTCTCCCCTTCTTTCCCACATTGTTAGTTACCGAAACTTTCCTTCCTCAGAACCACTGAATGTTTATGCCCTCTGTTAATGCACTTACCATGTAGTATAATCACTGAACCTTTCTTCTTTGAGACAGGGTCTCACTCTGTCATCCACACTGGAGTGCAGTGGCATAACCTCAGCTCCCTGAAGCCTTGACCTCCCTAGCTCATGCAATCCTCCCACCTCTGCCTCCCAAGTAGCTGGGACTACAGGTGTGCACCATTACGGCCAGCTAATTTTTTTTTTTGAGACGGAGTCTTGCTCTGTCGCCGAGGCTAGAGTGCAGTGGTGCGATCTCGGCTCACTGCAAGCTCCTCCTCCCAGGTTCCCGCCATTCTCCTGCCTCAGCCTCCCGAGTAGCTGGGACTACAGGCGCCCGCCACCTCACCCGGCTAAATTTTTTCGTTTTTTTTTTCAGTAGAGACAGGGTTTCACCGTGTTAGCCAGGATGGTCTTGACCTCTTGACCTCATGATCTGCCCGCCTCGGCCTCCCAAAGTGCTGGGATTACAGGTGTGAGCCACTGGCCATGGCCAGCTAATTTTTAAAATTTTTTGTAGAGACAAGGTCTTACCATGTTGCCTACACGGGTTTTGAGCTCCTGGCCTCAAGTGATCCTCTATTTTGGCCTCCCAAAGTGCTGGGATTACAGGCACGAGCCACTGTACCTGGCCTGAACTTGAACTCTTCTCCTTGGTTAAACATTCCACAGTTACCTGAACAGGCCATGACTAACACCACCTGCCTCTGTGCCTCTTTTTCCAGCCCTGCAAGTCTGGAATTTCTGGCTTTCTACTCTCTATTTGCCCAAGTCCCATCTCCTTCCCTCAGCTTTACCTGACTCCAAGCTATTGAGGCTGACACCTACCCCACCCCTAAGTTCTCTCAGCTGTATCTGCCTACAGCAGATACCTGGTACTCAGCTCACACTATCACCTCACATTGCCAATCATCATTCTGTGGGATTCTGTCCGTCCACTGGATGAAGTTTCTAGAAGTCCGAAGTTGTTCATCATGCCTTATTATACTATATTACTAGCGAGAGCACATGGTATCTATCAGTTTCGGCAGTAAGGTATAAATGGATTCTAGTTATAGCTCTATCAGTAAGTTCTGTGACCATGGGGATAGTTTCTCTCCATGTAAAATGAAGAGGAAGGACTCAATGATCTCTTCAATATTCCCTTCAGTGCTGACTTTCCAGAAGTCTACACATGGCTTTCCACGATAATGCTGCTGCAGCCCAGCCCACAGCTAGCTCTGGCATAAACTAACAGTGGGTTCAAAGGATGAGAAATAATCTCGCCCAAGGCTGAGGATCATTTTCAATCAGAATTGGAATCATCTCTGCATTATAATTACAAAAGGGTCTTGGATTCTGCTTCACATGCTCATACAATGGACATTCAGAAACACATAAACTTCTACTGGAACTCTGTTCAATTTCATTTATTGTCCAGCTACCCATTTTTAAAAAACAGCCATCTGGAAATAATTGACATATATATCTAATAACAAGAAAATGGTCAATGGTCCAACGCTGTATGAAAAACACAGATTATATATGTATACAGGTGATCCTTGAACAACATGGTTTGAATGTCTTGGGTCCAATTATACATGGATTTTTTCCCCCACCTCTGCCACCTGAGACACCAAGACCAATGCCTCCTCTGCCTTAGCCTGCTCAATGTGAAGATGACGAAGATGAAGACCTTTATGATGATCCACTTCCACTGAATGAACAGTAAATGTATTTTTTCTCATGATTTTCTTGGTAACATCTTCTTTTCTCCAGCTTACTTTATTATAAGAATATAGTAGATAGGCCGGGCACAGTGGCTCATGCCTGTAATTCCAGCATTTTGGGAGGCTGAGGTGGGTGGATCACAAGGTCAGGAGTTCAAGACCAGCCTGACCAACATGGTGAAACCCCGTCTCTACTAAAAATACAATAATTAGGCCGGGCACGGTGGCTCAAGCCTGTAATCCCAGCACTTTGGGAGGCCGAGACGGGAGGATCAAGAGGTCAGAAGATCGAGACCATCCTGGCTAACACGATGAAACCCCATCTCTACTAAAAAATACAAAAAACTAGCCGGGCGAGGTCGTGGGCGCCTGTAGTCCCAGCTACTCGGGAGGCTGAGGCAGGAGAATCACTTGAACCCAGGCGGCAGAGGTTGCAGTGAGCTGAGATCGTGCCATTGCACTCCAGCCTGGGCAACAGAGTGAGACTCTGTCTCGGAAAAAAAAAAAAAAAAGTAAATTTTTCTTTTCTTGTTTTCTGAGACAGGGTCTTGCTCTGTTGCCCGGGCTGGAGTGCAATGGTGCAATCATGGCTCACTGTAGCCTCAACCTCCTGGGCTCAAGTGATCCTCCCGAGTTGGGACTACAGGTCAGCGCCACCATGCCCAACTAATTTTTTGTATTCTTTTGTAGAGATGGGGTTTTGCCATGTTGCCCAGGCTGGTCTCAAACTATTGGGCTCAAGTGATCTGCCTGCCTCAGATTCCCAAAGTCCTGGGATTATAGGTGTGAGCCACTGCACCCAGTCAAAAAAGACTGAACTTTAATCCCCTATTTTTTTTTTCACAAGAGCAAAGGGCTCCATGTTGAGAGTGCAGCAGGACAACTGACTGGCGAGAATAGAAACACTGGTGCTCCACTGCCTACTGGTCATGAGACCTCTCACGGAGCCTGTCTGCTCGACCCTAAAAACGATGTAACAGTGACTTCCCTCTAAGGAACTGTAACATTGAACATAGGAAAGACTCTCAGCGCACGATTCCTATTGGAATCTGAGGTAACTGAGGAAGTGCAAAGATGAAGAGCCAGGGAGTCTCTCACAGTGGGAATCTGGTCTTAAAGATCTGGTGTTGAGGCTCCAGGAACCCATGATATTATGCGGCTGGGCATGTCAGCAGAGGCCTGTAGATGCTGGCTGCAAGGTCACCATGAGTTCTCAATTAGACCCATAAAATTGATGTCTGCCTCCATACGGCTGGCTAGAAGCACTAACGGTGAGAGAGATGTTACCTGTGAGGAGGTCTGAAAGTGCCTGTGGGCATGGATGATTCCTGTTTTACAAAACCTGTTTCACTCTAGGAGAGACTTTTATTCCTAAAATGACCTCCTTCTTCTCCCACGTCCTCCTATTCACTTTTATTTTTCTATTATTTAGAAACCACTTAGCCTGAAGAAAGGGTCTCAAGGCCAGAAAGACCCCCAAATGTGATAATAACAGGTGATAAAATGTTCCCCCAACAGGGTGCTCTGATATGAGGCCAATTTCTGAGCCATTCAGCAGGAAAGGCACACAGGACTCACGGGAAGCTGGTGAGACAGACTGCTAGCCAGCGCTTACCAAAGGTGTCGGCGTAGATCTTGGCAAAGGAGCCCAGCGTGAAGCAGATGCTGTACTGGGAGCTGGAGAAGCAGACGTTACCCAGGAGTGGGGAAAGGATCAGGTTCTCATCAGTGGAATACATGCTGAAACAGAGACAGTGGTAAGCACAGTGCCAGGCTGTAGCATCCCAGATGCACTGCCAAGGGGAAGGGCAGGAACTCAGTATCACAGCCACTCCCCAGTCCTCAGAAGGGACTTGTGCAGGACACTTAGTTTTGCCAACAGCCTGGTCCAAGAATGTGACAAGATGGAGCTGTTCCCTAATTCCCAATAACAAGCTGATTTCCCCGAGTTGGGAACATTCTGCACAATCCTGGAAAAGTTAACTGCACCAGACAGACAAGGGGAAACCTAGAGGTCAGAGACAAAAACCTTAGAACACAGGAAATGAATCTAATGTGATAAGATAGAAATACAGAAATACATTTGAGGAAAAACCTCAATTTCACAAATATAAGCAGACATAAACATCATTTAAAAAAGAGAAAAGAAAGGAAAAGAAGAAAAGCAACTCTGCTCTTTACTCTCACTGCCATACTCTTTATTCTTTTGTGTTTGGCTTTTACAGTGTTAAAACTTTCAATCTTAAAAGCCATGCACAAACCACAAGCATCTGAGTTCACTAACATTTATAAGAAAACCAGTTGTACAAGGGGATCAAATCCACAATCTTAGCCTTACTGGCACATTATCTTATGGAATTTCCCAATACAGAAATAAAGGTATAGCTTAAAAAGAACAGCCCTCTACCCCCAAGTTACGCTCCCTAGAGGCAAGTGCTTTCAACACTTTTCAAGCTGCTTTTAGAGTATTTACCTTCAGATTTCTAAGAAATATGTTTATGTTGCTTTTTCTTGCTTAGAGGTTCTTTTGTTTTTGAGACAGGGTCTTGCCTTGTTGCCCAGGCTGAAGCACAGTGGCAAATCACAATTCACTGTAGCCTCGACTCTCAGGCTCACGCAATCCTCCCTCCTCAGCCTCCCAAGTAGCTGGGACTGCAGGCATGAAGCACCAAGCCTGGCTAATTTTTGTAGAGATGAAATACAAATGCTATGTTGCCCAGGCTTGAACCTTGAACTCCTGGGCTCAAGCAATCTCCTGCCTCGGCCTCCCAAAGTGCTGGGATTCTAGGTATAAGCCACTGTGCCTGAGCTCTTGTTTAGAGGTTGAAATATGACCTCTTGACTTCCTATTTTAGTAAATCAGGTTAAATGTAGCCCTATCCCACCTCCTGCCTTTTTTTTCTTTTTTCTTTTTTTTAAAGGGACAGCGTCTCACTCTGTCACCCGCACTGGAGTGCAACAGCACAATCATAGCTCAGTATAAGCCTGAACTCCTTGGCTCAAGCAATCTTTTTGCCTCTGCCTCCCAGGTAGCTAGGATTACAAACACATACCACCATGCCAAGCTAATTTTAAAATCATTTTTTGTAGACAGAGTCTAGCTATGTTGCCCAGGCTGGTCTTGAACTCCTAGCCTCAAGCGATCCTCCCGCCTTGACCTCTCAAAGTGCTGGGATTACAGGCATAAGCTATCATGCTCAGTCTTTTTATTAAAAGATATTTGTCATTTCATCCTTTGGACTCATGGTGTCACGTTGGGCTCTAGTCATTGTCAGTCCTTGCAGAGATGGGGTGAAGATATTCCTTTTGAAAAGTAGTGCTACACACTGGGAAGGCTCCTGAAGGTATCCGTCTCTAGCCATACAGGTACCATCCCCAATCCTCAAATGGAAAGGCATTCTTTCAGTAGGACGGCCTCCTCACAGGCCCATTTAAGGGGCTGCAGGAAGTCATCTAGCACATCCTTCAGCCTGTAGTAAGACTGTCTTTAAGATATATTTAACCTCTCTTTCAAAGGCTCTTTGATATTATATTCTGAAATATCATAACCATCACTCATATGTATTAATGCAAGCCCTAAATCTATCTTGTTGAGAAGCAGGTATATCCACAGAAATACAGCTAACAGTTCTTAATATATTTAGACTGTGTTAACTATAACAGCATCTAACATTATTCAGCGCATCAGCTGCTATATGGCAAGCACTGTGCTAAGTGTGTTCCATCAAATATCTATTTAATTTCTTATAACATCCCTTGTAAGTTATTATGTTAACTTATACTATAAATGCCTAATAATATTTGCCATTATCACTATTAGGCAAGTAACAACTGGGTACACTGGCTCACATCTGTAATGCTAACACTTTAGAAGGCCAAGGTAGAAGAATTGCTTGAAGTCAGTTTAAGACCAGCTTGGGCAACATAGCAAGACTCGGGCAACATAGCAAGACTCCATCTCTACAAAAAATAAAAAAATAAAAATAAAAACAAAAATAAAAAAAAAATTAGCCAGGTATGGTGGCACATGCCTGTGGTCCCAGCTACTCAGGAGACTGAGGTGGGAGGACTGCTTGAGCCCAGAAGTTCGAGGCTGCAGTGAGCTGTGATTGTGACACTGCACTGTAGCTTGGGTAACAGAGATCTTATCTCTAAAAAGAGAAGAAGACATTAAATGTAGTCCAAGTAATTACCATAATACTAAACGGAAGATGTGTTAAGCATCACAAGTGGTTAAGGCACAGAGGTAATAGTGTGGAGTTGACCCCTGCAGAGTCCCAGAATGTGCCTCTAGTTTTGCCCAACAAACTCATCAACACATGCCAAGATATAAATCAGAGTTGTTCCCAGAAGTATTCAGGGTTAAAACCCAGAGTCTCTGAGGACAGGAAATCCACTCCCAGGGGTCTTCTACCTTATTAATCCATTGACCTCATCCACAATGTGGCGCAGCTTGTAATACGCATCAGTTGGAGGCAGCTTCAGCTCCAGGATCAGTCGGTCAATCTTGTTGATGCACACAGTGACCGCCAGCCTCTCCTGCACTGCATGCTTGATCAGCCGCTCTGTGTTCAGCATCACCTGAGAAACACAAGGCTTAGAAGGTGGTAAGAACAACAAGGAGGGCAGAAAGTTCAAAGCAGAACCAAAGAAGGCACTATTTCAAAACATGAAACCTGGGGAGAAAAAAAAGACCTGGGTGGAAGCAGAGAGCATCCTGCCCGAAGATAGACACAGGAACTTTAAGAGGGCACCTTGCAGGATTGAGAAATGAATAAACCCACGAACAATGATGTTGGAGCCAGGTTTCTCAGTGCTAGGGAAGGAACTAAGAAGGCTGGGAAGAGCCGGTGGTGCTGAAATGGAACTGGGGATATTAGGATTAATGCATGATTTTTTAATATATGTGTGTAGAAATAGTTATAGATATGTACGAGTGTATATAACCCAGCTGTGCTCAGTCAGAGAGCCTAGAAGCAATGTACCCAGTAGCAATGAACACATTCAAACCTTTGTTTCTAAATACTAGTCCCCACTGGCCAGGCACGGTGGCTCACGCCTGTAATCCCAGCACTTTGGGAGGCCAATGTGGGCAGATCACGAGGTCAGGAGAGTGAGACCATCCTGGCTAACATGGTGAAACCCCGTCAAAAATACAAACAATTAGCTGGGCGAGGTGGCGGCACCTGTAGTCCCAGCTACTCGGGAGGCTGAGGCAGGAGAATGGTGTGAACCAGGGAGGCGGAGCTTGCAGTGAGCTGAGATCCGGCCACTGCACTCCAGCCTGGGCGACAGAGCAAGACTCCGTCTCAAAAACAAACAAACAAACAAACAAAACAACAACAACAACAATAACAAAAGCAATGTCCGCGCGCAGTGGCTCACGCCTGTAATCCCCACACTTCGGGAGGCCTAGGTGGGAGGATCACCTGAGGTCAGGAGTTTGAGACCAGTCTGGCCAACATGGTGAAACCCTGTCTGTACTAAAAATACAATAATTAGCCAGGCTTGGTGGCGTGCACCTGTAATCCCAGCTACTTGGAGGCTGAGACAGGAGAATCGCTTGAACCCAAAAGGCAGAGGTTGCAGTGAACCGAGATCACACCACTTCACTCCAGCCTGGGCGACAAAGCAAGACTCCATCTCAAAAACAAAACAAAACAGAAGGAATAAGAGTTAGAAGACTCACTATTTGCAACTATTGTAGGAATAAGCCAAGAATCATCAATGGATGACAAAACTAGTAAAGTCTGATAAGGAGCGGAATAACCCGATTCTAATAACCAAGCCTAATCATGAGGAAGTATTAGACAAACCCAGATTGAAAGACATTCTACAAAATAAATGCCCTGTACTTTTCAAAAGTGCCAATGTCATAAAAGACCAAGAGAGACTAAAGAACAGCTTCAATTCAGAGACTTGAAAATCATGAAAACTAAATGCTATGCATCACTGCGGATTAGGGGAAATATTCTATAATGGAAATTGTTGGTATGATCAGTAAAACTGAATAAGGTCTGCAGAAAAGATCTGTACAACAGGATTGTGTCAATGTTAAATTTTCTGATTTTGGCAACTGTACTGTGGTTATGTAGGTGAATGCCCTTATTCTTAGAAAATACATTCTGAAATATTTTACTTTCAAACGGTTCAAGGGGAAAATATACACACCTGTCTCTCTGTGTGTGTCTGAACGTGTAGAGAATTACGAAGTAAATGAGGGTGGGTTCTTTGAACAATTCTTGCAACTTTTCAGTTTGCTGTTATTCCAAAACGGAAAATCAGTAAAAAAAAAAAAAAAAAAAAAAAAAAAGACAATTCTGGCTCCCTCTGCTGGCTGTCTCACCAATGACAACATGTATGAGGACAGCCAAAGTGTTCCATCTCTCAATTCAGGAATACAGAAGACACCCTGGTCTTTTAACTCCAATCTCTTGGAAAAACGTAACTAATATTAAAAATCCACTTACAAGAACATACTCTCCTCCCTTCCTTTCATTTACATTTGTCATTTTATCTTTGCATTTTCTGAATAGTAATGAGTCTTATTTGGAGCTTCACTGAGCAGGAAGCAAGGGCACCCACATTGATTACTTTGTGAGAGAATGTCTGACTCTGTCGCCCAGGCTGGAGTGAAGTGGCACAATCTCGGCTCACTGTAACCTCCAACTCCCAGGCTCAAGTGATTCTCCTGCTTCAGCCTAATGAGTAGCTGGGCTAACAGGCAAGGGTCACCACACCTGGCTAATTTTTGTATTTTTGGTAGAGACGGGGTTTTGCCATGTTGGCCAGGCTGGTCCTCAACTCCTGACCTCAGGTGATCCACTCACCTCAGCCTCCCAAAGTGCTGGGATTACAGGTGCGAGCCACCACACCTGGTGAGAATTAATTTTGAACTTCACTTGCTGCTTTAATTTTAGAGCAAATTTGAGCCTTAATCCCAGAGAGTTTCAAGGTTCTCTGGCTCCCAGCTCACTTAGTGCTCTGGGTATTGTGGGGGGCAAACATAACGGGTGGATGAGATTCTGGGAGCTGAGTCTGACTCACCCCCTCGGCAGCATCAATGAAAAGAACCACTCCATCTGAGATGCGCAAGCCAGCTGTGACCTCATCAGAGAAGTTCACATGTCCTGAAAAGCAAATACTAAGTAAGTCATCACTTGGCGCAGGATAAAGCACAATTAACTGGTACGGTGAACTGAGGGGGCACTTCAAAGCCTGTGAACCTCGAAATACCCTCTTTCCCTCCTCGCCATAACCCGCTGCAGGGTAAAAATATCCCCCATTAGAATCATATCCTTGCATTAAGCTTTTCTACGGGAGGCTCCCTACATAAAAAGAGGGAAGTGCCCAGGAGAGCATGAGTCCACATCACACACCAGCTTAGCCTAAGCAGCAGTGAGCAGAGTTCTGTGGGACTCAAGACAATCTGGAGGCAGGAGAAAAGGCAAAGGAGGGCCTGGAGCACAGTGTGCTGTTCGAGGAAGGCAGTTCCTGGCGAGGTGCTATGGGGGCAGGGGCTGAGAGGTATCACAACACTGGGCATCAGATGGTTCCCAGAAGACAAATCAGCCAAAACCTAAAACCTTCCAGTTTTTAAAAACTCTGCCCCAGTTAGTCCTTTCAATAGGAGGAAGAGTCAGCCAAGGGGTGCTGCTCCCAAGGTCATCTGTATGTTCACCAGTCTCCTTCGAAAGACTGAGAGTACTCGAGGCCAGGAACTGGCTCTGACTCACCTCTAGCTCCCCAGCAGATAGCATGGGGCCTGACGGGCTGAAATGAATAAATGAATACAATTCCCTAACATTTTTAAATATTCAAAAGAGTAAAGACATGAATAGGAGGCCTGGAGTACGATGCTTGCTAAATTAACAGTCAGAAACAAAGGAGAGAGTCAAAACTGAAAATGGTGTCAAAGAAGGTGAGGGAATGTAAAAACAAAGATGCACTGCTCCGTTCTGCTCTGGAAAGTGAGAGGACACACACAAAACCAAGACAAGGTTCCAATAACCAAAAGCCAAAGGATGTCCTACCTGGAGTGTCCATGATATTGAAGAGGTAAGATTTTCCTTTGGTGTCTGGCAAGACCACCGTCACAGGAGTGCTTTTGATGCCTACACCTCTCTGAAAGAAACAAAGAGTGGTCAAGACCTCTTTCTATGCAAGAGGGGTTCATTTTGCTTTTGGGGCTCCCCAATAGCTAGTAAATTACAATGATGGCTCTCCTTATAGTGGGTGATTTTTATCTAGGCTTCTAGCCAGCATGACCTTGAAGATAAAATATCTCGGTGTTAGATAGCATTTTTGGGGGGCTTGTTTCAAGTATGAAAAGATGAAAATGATTTACTGCAAACAAAACAGTATTAAGCCTTATCAGAGAATCCAGGGTCCTAGAATCTCATCTTCTTTATACATGAGAAACAAAAATAGCCGAGCACCTTGAAAGTAAAAAGAAACAATCTGGGGTATTTTAGGTTTTTTTAAAAAAAGAAATATAAAAGCTATAACAGGAATAAACATTTGTTTAAAACTCCAGTCAAACAAATATATAAATGCATTATAAAACAGTAACAGCTAACATTGACTGACTGTCTATCTATCTTTACTAATTCCAAGTGCCTTTAGTTAACCATACTTATTTATACTTAAAACTTCCATTAGGAAAAAGGGACAGAAATAAGAGGGGGGAAAGAGAAGGGGTCAGAGAGTAGAGAGAAAGATCCGGATGGAAAGACAAAAAAAGGAACACAAAGATATAGGAACCCATTTTCAAAGAGAAGCTACTCCTAGAAAGAGGTCATCATATGGATGGAGTCATCCTGCGGGTTTTTAAAGAATGATGTCATTTTAAAAAAATCACGTTGAGCTTCTGTGTAACTTAAAGCACAAATGCAGACATCACCTCTTAGTATTTGCCCTATATTAGGCCAAATTTAATCTAGTCAAGAACAGGAGGGTTCCCCTCCTAACCTACAGCTGCCTACCCAGTTCTTTTTTAAGTTATAACCCTGGAGTAACTGGGGGAAGAAGGAGATGGGATGTGAGAAGTGGAGAGAAAGGAGTAGGGTATGAACTAAAATGCTATCATAAAGGCTCCTCTACATTCCCTACAAAACTTACTGCTGGGTCTGGTGTAGGCAACAATCGGATTGCACAAGGCATGCTTACCTCTTGCTCTGTGAAGAGGATGTCAGTATAGCACAGCTGAAAAAAATTAACTGTTGTTACCACCAGAGTTCAATTAACTGTTGTTACCACCAGAGTGCAATTAACTGTTACCACCTGAGTTCAATTGACTGTTGTTACCACCTGAGTTCAATTAACTGTTGTTACCACCTGAGTTCAGACTCCTCTCCCATAAACGAACCATCAATCACTTTCCCTCACCACCTCCCAGCTCAAGGGTTTCTTTGAGATTAAAGAGAGACAGAGAGCAGGGTGTCCCCACAGCAATTCCAGACAATGAGACCAGTGCCCTCCCAGCTGGAAATGCTCCCGGGTGTGTGGAGGGATTTTTTTATTTTTATTTTTTTGGAGACAGAGTTTCACTCTTGTTGCCCAGGCTGGAGTGCAATGGCGCAATCTTGGCTCACTGCAACCTCCTTTGCCTCCCGGGTTCAAGAGATTCTCCTGCCTCAGCCTCCCAAGTACCTGGGATTGCAGACGTGCGCCACCACGCCCAGCTAATTTTGTATTTTCAGTAGACACAGGGTTTCACCATGTTGGTCAGGCTGGTCTTGAACTCCTGACCTCATGTGATCCACCCAGCTCGGCCACCCAAAGTGCTGGGATTACAGGTGTGAGCCACCATGCCCGGCCGGGTTTTTTGGTTGTGGTTTTGTCTTTTTTTGAGACAGAGTCTCACTCGGTCACCCAGGCTAGAGTGCAGTGGTGTAATCTTGGCTGACTGCAACCTCTGCCTCCCAGGTTCAAGCGATTCTCCTGCCTCAGCCCCTCGAGTAGCTGGGACTACAGGTGCACACCACCGTGCCCACCCAGCTACATTTTGCATTTTTAGTAGACATGGGGTTTCGCCATGTTGGCCAGGCTGGTCTCAAACTCCTGACCTCAAGTGATCCTCCTGTCCTGGTCTCTCAAAGTGCTGGGATTACAGGCATGAGCCACCGCTATTTTTGAGTTGGGGGAGGTCACTAAAGACTAGGTATAGCTGAGAGCTAATTTATATCAAATGCACAGAATTCTTAGCACGGTAAAGGGAGACACATGTCAGCCTTCATGCCAGAGTGTTAAAACAATCAATCTGGCAGGGATTGAACATTTATTGCACTGAGACTTGCAGCCACAGTTGGCCTCATTCACAGGCATTTAAATTTACCATGAAAACCAGGTACAATTGTATCATATTTATAGAGCGGGCTATTAATACTAGGACAGCAAAGAATAGACTATAAAAGTCAGGACATATCATAACAGAGGAGGGATCCCAAGTGCAAAACGGATCATCCAAAAATACTGCAGCTCAATCTTCTCTATGCTCCTGAGAAAGTTGAAATTATTTTCTTACAGCCTATTAATAGAGATCACAATTATAAAGCTGCACTTTGGAGGCGTCATTATTTATGGAGAACAGGAAGGGTGAAGGAAGGAGGAGAGAGACATCTCTATCTGTTCTGAATGGTTCATCCTAAACCCTCAACAGAAGTTCTACTTACATCTTGGTCATAGCGCTTTCTGATTTCCGGGTGAGTCTGCTCAATTAAACAATCTACAAAACATGTCTAAAAGGGAAGAAACAGTTAACACCTGCCAACCACAGAGGTAAATTGACTGTGCCCTTCCCCCAGCTCCCAATACACCACATAATTTAGGGATAAGGAGAGAAAAAGGAGAGCAAGGAGGGTTATGGGACAGCAAAGAATTAACACTGAAGCCACAGGATTATTTTCAAATAAAAGATGAAATCTTTCTTAGACAGGCATCCCTCAGGAAATGAAAACTTATAAAAATCAGATAAGGCTCAATTTCCCATCTTCTGTCCAGATGTAGACACAAGGCTCAGGAACAGGCTCCACCTGCTGCTTCGGAAAAGCCAGAATTTCACAGTATGGCTCCATACCAGGCATGCAGTACCCCGAGTCAGTAGGTTGAGCCTTGTGACCTCAAACCTCAACCGCTGTGACTCTAAGGGCTAAAACATGAGCAGGCACAAAAGAGAAATCCTATTCCAAGTAGTTGAAAGTTCTCTCTTACCTTGCCATGGTGGAGATGTCCACAAAGCGTCACATTTCTGATGAGCTCTGAGTTATCCATCAGATCTGCCAAGAAACTGAAAGGACAAAGGAAAAGAAAAAAGAGACATTGGCAAAAGTTTCCAAATGAGGAGTGGAGTTGAAGATTCAGGTATTTTTAGCCAGGAACAACTTTCAGACCAATTGGAGAGCCCTCAGGCAGGTGTGAATGTCTATACTTACATAGCTCCGGCTTTGGGAATGCAAGAAACTTATCCAAGAGGTAACACGATCTGTGAATGGACTATCACAGGGATTTAACAGTAAAATAGCAAGACTAAAAAAGGAAGAGGCTGGGCATGGTGGCTCATGCCTGTGATCCCAGCACTTTGGGAGGCCGAGGTGGGCAGATCACCTGAGGTCAGGAGTTCAAGACCAGCCTGGCCAACATGGTGAAACCCTGTCTCTACTAAAAATACAAAAAAATTAG
>NW_012115010.1:1751070-1783111 GCF_000951035.1 Colobus angolensis palliatus
CACTTTGGGAGGCCAAGGCGGACAGATCACCTGAGGTCAGGAGTTCAAGACCAGCCTGGCCAACATGGTGAAACCCTGTCTCTACTAAAAATACAAAAAAATTAGGCCAGGAGCAGTGGCTCATGTCTGTAATCCCAACACTTTGGGAGGCCGAGGCCACCATGACCAACTAATTTTTGCATTTTCAGCAGAGACAGGGTTTCACCATGTTGGTCAGGCTGGTCTCAAACTCCTGACCCCAGGTGATCCACCCGCCCCGACCTCCCAAAGTGCTGGGATTACAAGCATGAGCCACCGCACTCAGCCAGGACTTCCAACATGGTGAAACCCCATCTCTACTAACAATACAAAAATTAGCTGAATGTGGTGGCATGTGCCTGTAATCCCAGCTACTCAGGAGGCTGAGACAGGAGAATCACTTGAACCTGGAAGGTGGAAGTTGTAGAGAGCTGAGACCACCCCACTGCTCTCTGGCCTGGGCAACAAAGTGAGACTCCGCATCGGAAAAAGAAAAAAAAAAAAGAGAGAGAGAGCACCTAAATGATCCTACACACATATCTACCTGCTTTTGCTCTCCTTTTCAAAATAAAGAGTTGAGGGCCAGGTATGGTGGCTCACGCCTGTAATCTCAGCACTTTAGGAAACTAAGGCAGGAGAATCATTTAAGCCCAGGAGTTTGAGACCAACTTGGGCAACATAGTGAAACCGTACAAAAAACACAAAAATTAGCCAGGCGTGGTGGTATGTTCCTATAGTCCCAGCTCAGGAGGCTGAGGCAGACACATCTATTGAGCCTGGGAGGTCAAGGCTGCAATGAGCTGTGATTGTGCCACTGCACTCCCGCCTGAGCAACAAAACGAGACCTTATCTCAAAACAACAGCAACAAAAACAAAATAAAAAGCTAACATGTTCCTAAAATACTCAGCAGTCTTACTAAGTCCAAACAGGCTCTGGTGGACCCAACAATGATAACTGTAATACCCAGATCTGTCTTAAAGGCTGGCTTTCAACATCAAACTAAAGATCTGGAAGAAGAGGAAATAGCTAACATCTGGATGAACAAAGAGAAAAGTTAAGATTGAGCCCAAATATCCCAGCAGCCACACAAGCTGAAGGAGAATTTGAGAGCTATGTATTGCCACAATTTACTGGCTACTTCAGCCACAAACCACCTCCTATCTCTACAAAAACATGAACCCACAGCATTCCTGCAGAGAAGCTGAGAAACCTTGTAACTTACTCCATCTCATACACTGTAACAGGTAATGTCTGCTCCATCAGAGTGAATTTCTTGGTTTTTACTGGCTTAATAATGGGTTCTAGAAGCAAAAAAAAAAAGGTAGTGATGTGTAGGTGGGCATAAAACATAAAAATACGGAGCACTATTCCATTAGATTGACCTTTCGGAATGTATGATGTATGACATCAATTTATTTTACTCTCAAGGATCACTCACGTTGAGAAAGTTTTGGAAATGCTGTTTGGCATGAGACAGTGAAGGACCTCGAATTGTGGAAAGAGAAGTCTGGGCATCATTTTGAGCAAGAGTGGGAGGGAGGGAGAGGGAATGGATGTAGGTTGAGGTCAATGTCAGTTCAAGATCTTTCCTTGCATTTATAAGATGCAATTACTTTCCAAAAGATCAATGAAAACTTTTTTTTTTTTGGGACACAGGGTTTCACCCTGTTACCCAGGCTGAAGCGTACACATGGCACGATCAAGTGATCCTCCCACCTCAGTCTCCCGAGATGCTGGGAGGCGTCCACCATCGTGCTTGGCTAATTTCTGTACTTTTTTGTAGAGATGGGGTTTCACCATGTTGCCCAGGTTGGTCTCGAACTGCTGGGCTCAAGCGATCCTCCCGCTCTGGCCTCCAAAAGTGCTGGGATTACAGGCATGAGCCACCACTTCCAGCCTATGAAAACTATTAAGAAATGAACAATAAAGCTGGGTGCAGTGGCTCACGCTTGTAATTCCAGCTCTTTGGGAGGACAGGGCAGGCAGATCACTTGAGGTCAGGAGTTCAAGACAAGCCTGGCCAACATGGTGAAACCCCGTTTCTACTAAAAATACAAAAATTAGCCAAGCGTGGTGGCAGACGCCTATAATCCCAGCTACTAGGGAAGGTGAGGCAGGAAAACTGCTTGAACCAGGGAGGGGGAGGTTGCAGTGAGCCAAGACTATGCCACTACAATCCAGCATGGGCGACAGAGCAAGACTTCGTCTCAAAAAAAGAAAAAGAAATGGACAATACACATTATGAGAACTGGTTAAAAGGGTTGGAGTTATTTGGATGGAAAAACGTATCAGGCCACAGGGTAAATAAACTTAATTAGTCTTCATGCACCTAAACTGATAGCATATAAATAAGAAATAACTCTTATTTACCTAGAAACTAGTTAAGAGCTTTACTGAATATTAAAAGACGATTAACTGCATCTTAAACCAGAAACAGTACCTGAAGGTAGTAAAGAAAAACTGATCAATTCATTTACTGAACTCTTAAGGTTTGCTGAGAGCTATGAAACGAAGTTTCCAGGTTTCAATTTCACCTCCTCACAGCCCAGCCCCTCTTAACGTACCTGTGAGAGGCTGAGTATCTTCCTCTTGAACTATGGTCTCCACCTCAGGGCCGTACACCTCCTCGGCTGTCGGGTAGTACTTCTTGTCCTCATGCAGCACCACCTCCATCCCGGGGTGGTCATCGTCATGATCTCCTATGTCATCGTCATCGTCATCATCATCCATCTGAAAGCAAGAGGGAGAAGGAGAATCCAAGAGGCACACGCCTTTCCTGTTTGATGTCTGACCACCTCCATGAGTGAGAGCCCTGACTGTGCATGCTGGCCAGCTTCTTATTCTGAGTTCTATGCCAGTGGGGTAGGTTCCACTCCTTTGAGACCGTTCACAAAGAGAAGACTCTAAGCCGAGGCCATGGACAGTGCTCCTGATTCAAACTTGCCCCTTCCTGAATGTGGGCCACTGGTCACAAGTGGGTTGAGACTGGAGAAAACAAATCACAGCACCGCCCTTTAGGGGGAAAAAAAGCAACTTTCTCCAAGGGCAGAAACCACAAGACAGAGGTAAAAACTGGGGATAAGCCCATACCTTTAACATTTTCACTTATATCCACAGAATTGTTGTTGGAAAATAACTTTGTGACAGATAATAACAGGTGCCGGTAAGGATGTGGAGAAACTGAAACCTCACACACTGCTGATGGGAAAGAGGTGCAGCTGCTTTGGAAAATAGTTTGGCAGTTCCTCAAAATGTTCAACACAGTTACATATGACCCAGCAAGTCCACTCCTAAGTATATACCCAAGACAAATGAAAACTTATGGCCACACAAAAACTTAGTAATCAGTGTTCATAGTGGCATTATTTACAACAGGCAAAAAATGGGAACAACCAAATGTTGATGAACTGATAACTGGATAAATGAAATGTGGTCCATCCATACAAAGGATTCGGCAGCAAAAACAAACAAAATACCTGTACTTGCTACAGGTATACACATGCTACAACACAGATGAGCCTTGAAAACATGATGTGAGTAAAGAGGCCAGACTGAAAAACCTGCATATTATATGATTCCATTTATATGAAAATATTCAGAATAAGCAAATCTATACAGACAGAAAGCAGATTGCCCAAGGCTGGCAGGGTAGGTGTGGGTGGGAGGGCAACAAGGTTAAGGGGTACGGAGTTTTTTCTGAGATAATGAAAATGTTCTAAAATTGATTGTGATGACAGTTGCGTGACTCTATGAATACCCTAAAAGCCATTAAATTGTACACTTTACAATTAAACAACTTCAATTCTACCTCCTTACAAATTAATCCATAGTCACATGCAACATTAATGAAGTCATTCTCGCTTCTGCTAAAAACTTTTCGAAATAATCTAAGGTGGCTACCAGATCACCCTTTATGTCCTAAAACACTTACTGAGCATGTAATATGTGCAAAGCACTGTTCCAGGTGTTAGAACTAAGGCAACGAAGGAAAAAGAGGTACTACTGGAGCAAAAAATCTGCAGAGAGAGAATAAGCTCTACAGGTATCTGGGGAAGAGCATTCTAGTCGGCTGATGAAACAGAGAATGCAAAGGCCCAGAGCCAAGAGCATGTGGCAACTTTGAGGTTTAGCAAGAAAGCCAACATGGCGAGAATGGAGCGAAGGATTGGGGAACAGGAAGCTGTGATCACACGGGAGGCAAATACACAGGATCTTCGAGACCACTCTAAGAAATTGGACTTTACTTTTACTCTAGAGCAAAAGTAGTGAGGCAGGCGCCATTAGCATCCAGTGGGTAGAGGCCATGGATGCTGCTAAACATTCTACAACACACAGAATCCTCACAGAATTATCTGGCCCCAATGTCAAAAGTACCGAGATGAAGAAACTCTGCACCAGGGGTCTGGAGCAGAGAAGTGATACGATCAGATTTGTTTTAAAAGAACCACTCCGGACCCTAGGCTGAGACACCAGAAACAAGGAGATTAGTTAGGGGGCTACTGCAGTAATTCAGGAAAGAAGGAACAGTGATGGTGGCTTGGACTAGACAGAGTAGGAACTGGGAAGGTGGTGAGGAGAGGCTGAATTCTGGATACATTACAAAGGTAGAGTCAAAACTGTTTTCTACTGAACTGAAAGGAGGTATGAGAAAAAAGAGAAGCAGCAAGGTTTTTGATCTGAGCACTGGAAAACAGCCTTGCCTTTATTGAGATGAGGAAGAAAGACTGTAAGAACAGGTTGGGAGAGCAGGGCAGGGAAAGCTCAGTACTTAATGTGTGAGATAACGCCAGGTTTGAGATTCCCTGTCAGACATTAAGTAGAGACGCCATGTAGGAAGGTGGACATACAAACGTGACATTCAAGAGGAAAGTCCAGATTGGAGATACAAATCTGAGTCGTCGTGAATGCAAGTTATTTGATAGACTAGATGAGATCCCCAGAGGAGTGAGTGTAGACAGAGAAGAGGTCTAAGGAATGGAGCCCTGGGCCTGCTGACATTTGGAGGTCAGGGAGATGATGAGGAAGCAGCAGCAAAGGCTGAGAAGGGATGGTCAGTGAGGAGGAAAAGCAGGGGTTCTCTGAAAGCCAAAGGAAGAGAGTATTTTAAAGAGGGAATGATCAGCTGGGTCAGACGATGCAGGCAGGTCATGTGGGATAAGGGCTGGGAACTGACCTTGGGATTCAGCAAGGCAGAGGTCACTAGTGACCTTGACAAGAGCAGTCTGTGGAATGGGAGAGGCAAAAGGATGGAAGTGGGTTTGAAGGAAAAAGGGAGGAGAGGATCTGGAGACAGTAACTATGAACAACTCATTTGAGATGTGCTGCACTGGAAAGCAGGAAAAATCTGGAGGTAAATGAAGAGGGATATGGGGTCAAGAGAGTTTTAGGATGAAATGATACTTTTTCTGTGTATGCTGACCGGGATGATCCAGTAGGGAAAACTGATGACACAGCAGAGAACTGCCAAAGGTCAGTTCTCTCAAGAACTGCCAAAGGTCTTGAGAGGTGAGAAGGGATGGGATTAGTTTCTAGTAGACAGAAGCATGAACAAATAATTCATAAGAATGGAAGGGAAGGCATTGTATATGAGTACAGGTGTAGGCAGGTGGGTAGAGGGACTGCTGGGTGATTGTTTTCCTTCACACAAATTCCAGCATGCCAACCTCTTCCTTAAGAACACAAAGCCCCCCAGTGATAAGACTGGCTACCTCCTACCATCTTACACTCTACTTCTACTAAAGTGGCCTAAGATTACATTAGCTCTTTTGGCAGCCACATATATCCTACTGGTGGTGGCTCCAAAATAGTTATCAAGCCAGTTTTCTCCTGCCCCATACTGCTGAATATATTATGAATCTAACTGCAGGATTTTATATAATCACTTCTGACTGCCTGTAATTACCTCTACTGAGTCTACAGTAGCTCAACAAGTCTAAAATAAAACTAAACCAATATTCTTTTATCATTGTTTTTTAAATTTTTAATTTTTTTTATTTTTTTGAGATGGAGTTTCACTGCAATCTCCACCTGGGTTCAAGAGATTCTCCTGCCTTAGGCTCCGGAGTAGCTGGGGCTACAGGTGCATGCCACCATGCCCAGCTAATTTTTGTATTTTTAATAGAGATGGGGTTTCATCATGTTGGCCAGACTGGTGTCAAACTCTTGACCTCAGGTCATCCGCCCACCTCAGCCTCCCAAAGTGCTGGGATTACAGACATGAGCCAATGCGCCCAGTCTTAGAATGGACATCTTTCTTTCCTGTCTCCATTACCAAAATCTATGCATCTCTGTTATACCTCAATGTAATTAAAAAAAATAAATCTGTCCAGGTGCAGTGGCTCACACCTGTAATCCCAACACTCTGGGAGGCCGAGGCATGTGCATTGCTTGAAGTCAGGAGTTCAAGACCAGCCTGGACAACATAGTGAAATCCCGTCTCTACTAAAAATACAAAAAACATTAGCCAGGCATTGTGGCACACACCTGTAATCCCAGCTACTTAGGAGGCGGAGGCATGAGAATCGCTTGGATCCGGGAGGCAGAGGCTGCAGTGAGCCAAGATGGTGCCACTGTGCTCCTGCCTGGGCAACAGGGTGAGGCTGTCTCAAAAAAAAAAAAAAGAAAGAAAAAAGAAAAGAGGGGGCTGGGCATGGTGGCTCATGCCTGTAATCCCAGCACTTTGGGAGGCCAAGGTGGGTGGATTCTTGAGCTCAGGAGTTCGAGACCAGCCTGGGCAACATTTTGTCTCTATGAAAAATAAAAAAATTAGCTGGGCATGGTGTTGCATGCCTGTAGTCCCAGCTACTTGGGAGGCCAAGATGGGAGGATCACTTAAGCCCAGGAGGTGGAGGTTGCAGTGAGCTGAGATTGCGTCACTGCACTCCAGCCTGGCAACAGAGTGAGACCTTGTCTTAAATAAAAATAAGTAAGAGCGAGATGAAAAGAGCAATATATTTGCTTTACCTCATCAAGATCTTTGGTCTCTCTACCCAATTCATCGTCATCTTCATCAGAATCAAGCTCTGGTCCAATATAATTCCCAAACTCATCATATAAGTCGGTGTCCATGATGCTAAAATTCAAGGAGAGGAGTTAGATTCTGGCAAGGTAATCAAGGCCTCCATGTGGTGGCCCCACCTACCTAGTCTTATGGTTGGCCATCCCCCTTTCACATGCCTCCTCCCAGTGACATCAATCTGCTGAAGGCTCCTCCCAAAGACCAGTACTTTACCCAAGTCTCTGCCCTACTTGTCTCTATTTATGTAGTCTTCCCTCCACTTTTTGTTTTTTTTTTTGGTTTCAAGCAGAGCTTAACGGGCAAGAAGGAAAGAAGACAGAAGGAAGAAGCTCCCCCTACAGAGACGGGGCGGGGCGCTCCAAAGCCAAAAGAGGAGATCCCCTTCCTCCACTTTTAATACCAAATTTAATTTTAAGATAACTCAATGTCAAAAAGTGGCAAGAATAGTACAAACAACTTACTTTTTCCTAAATTATTTGAAAGTGAGCAGTTGACACAGTGGCTCATCACCTCCTAATACTTTAGTGTAAGGAGGAAACTCTGGCCTGTGGCCAAATCTGGCCCCTCCAGCTGTTTCTGCATGGCCCTCTAGCTAAGAATGCTTTTCAACATTTTTAAGTTGTCAAAAGAAAAATATTTCACGATACATGAAAATTAATTATAAGGAATTCAAATGTCTGTGTCTACTTAAAAAATTTCATTGGGAGGCCTGGCACGGTGGCTCACAACTGCAATCCCACCACTTTGGGAGGCCAAGGCGGACAGATCACCTGAGGTCAGGAGTTCGAGACCAGCCTAGTCAACATGGCAAAACCCTGTCTCTACTAAAAATACAAAAATTAGCTGGGTATGGTGGCATATGCCTGTAATTCCAGCTACTCAGGAGGCTGATGTAGGAGAATCCCTTGAACCCAGGGGGTGGAGGTTGCAGTGAGCTGAGGTGGCGCCACTGCACTCCAGCCTGGGAGACAAAACGAGACTCCATCTCAAAAAAAAAAAAAAAAGCTTCACTGGAAAACAGCCATGCATATTCATTTACATCATCTACAGTTGCCTTTACACTGTAATAGCGGAGTTGAGTAGTTGGGACTGAAACCATATGGCTCACAAAGTCTAAAATATTATCCAGTCCTTAACAGACAAAGTTTGCCAACCTCTCCCTCACCTTGTGTGACTCCTACAAACAGGAACATTCTCCTACATAACCACAGTACAACCATCAAAATCAGAAAATTAATATTCACACATTACTACCACCTAATTTACAGATCCCATTCAAGTTTCACAGATTGTTCCAATAATATCTTACACGCCCAAGGATCCAATCCAGGATCATGTTTGCATTTGGTTGTCATGTCTTTAGTCTCTTTGGATTTACAATCTTCAGTCTTTGGATCTACAATCTTCAGTCTTTCCTTCCAAGGACTGTCATGACATCCTTAAGGATGTCCCTTGATTTGAGGTTGTCTGATGTTACCTTATGATAATATTCGGGTTATGTGTTTTAGGCAGGAATATCATAGAAGTGATGCTGTGAGAACATGTGAGAACTGTGCTTCTCAAAGCATTTCCTATCAGGTGATACATGATTTCAATTTGCCCCATTGGTGGTAACGTTAACTTTGATCACTTCCTTAAGGTGATGTTTGCCAGGCCTCTCTATTGTAAAGTTACTCATTTTCCCTTTGTAAGTAAGTAGTGTTTTGTGGGTTTTTTCCATAATTCCACAATTATTGAAATTCTATTCAAAGAAACAGTTAGAATGCCACCACCTCCTTCAAGCTTTCCTAGCTCCTCAATTTCTCATTCCCCTATCCTACTAGAGCTTTTTGCATCTTTATCAGTGTTTAACCTTGTCTTAAATACTAGTTAACTGGCTGGGTGCAGTGGCTCACACCTGTAATTCCAGCACTTTGGGAGGGCAAGGTGGGCAGATCACAAGGTCAGGAGATCGAAACCATCCTGCCTAACACAGTGAAACCCCGTCTCTACTAAAAATACAAAAAATTAGCCAGGTGTGGTGGCACGCACCAGTAGTCCCAGCTACTCAGGAGGCTGAGGCAGGAGAATTACCTGAATCCAGGAGGCAGAGGTTGCAGTGAGCTGAGATTGCACCACTGCACTTCAGCCTGGGCAACGGAGCAAGACTCTGTCTCAAAAAATAAATAAATAAAATAAATAAACAAATAGTAGTTAACTGTACTAATTACCATCACCACCTATAGTTTATAAGCAATAAATAACAGACTAGAGCATCAGGGCTCTGGAGTTGGAAGACTTAGATTCAAATCCTAACTTTGTCACTAACAACTATGTAACTTCAGGTAAGTTGCTTCATCTCTCCAAACCTGATTCTTATTCCTCAACTGGAAAATGGAATGAATAATCCTCACTGAACAAATGTTTATGAGGATTACAAAAAACACCCTGTGTAAAGAATCTACCAGAGTCCCAGGCTCAATAAACAGCTAGCATTATTTTTTGTCATCCTTGATCATGAGAACCCTGTGTTCCAAGCACCCGCTTCTTCCCTTCACTTCTTTTATGATACTAAATTTAATTTTAAAATAATACCAAAAAGTGGCAAGAACAGTACAAATAACTTTCTTTTCCCCAAATATTTGACAGTAAGCTGCTGACACAATGCCTCTTCACCTCCTAATATTTTAGGGCAAGAATTGACAAACTCTGACCTGTGGCCAAATCTGGCCCCTCCACCTGTTTTTGCATGGTCCTCCAGCTAAGAATGCATTTTACTTTTTTATTTTTTTGAGACAGAGTCCCACTCTGTTGCCCAGGCTGGAGTGCAGTGGCACGATCTTGACTCACTGCAACCTCCGCCTCACAGGTTCAAGCAATTCTCCTGCCTCAACCTCCCAAGTAGCTGGGATTACAGGCACCCACCAACTCACCTGGCTAATTTTTGTATTTATTTAGTAGAGATGGGGTTTCACCACGTTGGCCAGGCTAGTTTCGAACTTCTGACCTCAGGAGATTCGCCTGCCTCGGCCTCCCAAAGTGCTGAGATTACAGCTGTGAGCCACTGCACCCAGCTGCATTTTACATTTTTAAATAGTTGAGAAAAAAGTACCAATGCTAACACAGTCAACAGCCAAGACAGCACCTTGCATAAGTAGAAATTGGATAAATGTTAACTGAATGGGATATTTAATTTTAAGATGCTGATATTTCTTGGATTAGACTGATACCTCCACCTCCCTCAATGCCACCTGCTGGGTGCTGAATGTAGAGAGAGAATCGGAGCTCCAAGGACCAATAACTAAATGTAAATTATTATGGAAACTTTCACATGCATACAGATTCTTTTTACTTCCAAAAAGCTATTATTGCATTTATGCTTATCCCAAGACCCCAGTCAAGTGCTTGAAGAAATTATTTATCTATTTATTTTGTATATATTTTTTGAGACAGAGTTTTGCTCTTGTTGCCCAGGCTGGAGTGCAACGGCACGATCTCGGTTCACTGCAACCTCCGCCTCCTGGGTTCAAGAGATTCTCCTGCCTCAGCCTCCCGAGTAGCTGGGACTACAGGCGTGCACCACTACGCCCGACTAATTTTTTTGTATTTTTAGTAGAGAGGGGGTTTTACCATTTCGGCCAGGCTGGTCTCCAATTCCTGACCTCTGGTGATCTGCCCGCGTCCGCCTCCCAAAGTGCTAGGATTATAGGCATGAGCCACCCCGCCCGGCCGATTGAAAAAATTTTTATATAAAGCTGTTCATGGAAAAAACCAAGTTCAGTTCTGCCTCAGGGCCATTGCACTTGCCATTCTCTTTGTCCAAAACGCTCTTCCCTTTGATATTTTCACCTTGTCCCTTTATTTCAATCAGGTTTCCACTAAAATGTCACCTTCTCTGTCACTCTAAAAGTCCCCCATACATACTCTCCAATTCCCCACTTTCACTGTTTTATTGTTATTCACAAATGTTATACATTTATCACTAGCTGACTTATATCTAGTTGTTTACTGTTCATTACCCCAACTACAGTTTAAGCAAGGGCTTGTTTTGTTCACTTAGAACAGTGCCTAGCGTAGACTAAGCCCTCAATAAGTATTTATCGAAATAATGAGTGACTCTAACATGGTACAGAGAATATAGCTGATTTGCCCACAGTTACACAAAACTAGCGACTCATGGTAACAAACCTCACTGCCGCTTCCCACTACAATGCAGGCGCTCAAAGGGAACGTCGGAGGGAACTTGGCAGACAACGGCTGAAGGCGGCACAGATGGAAAAGGGAGTGAGCGAGGGGACTGGACAGTTAGAGCAACATTCCTTCCTAGGGATACGATTTTACGGACTGAGGCTATAGAGGCAGCCCCGAAATCGAGGTGTGTGCGTGCGTGCGCGCTTCGAAAGCTTTGGGGAGGCACGCGGAAGAGAGGATCTTCCATTATTTTTTCCGCTCCCGGCCTCAATTTACCCATCCGTAAAGAGAAAAGGGCAGATAGCATATAAGGCCTCTTCCAGATCTGACGCTTTTTAATTTCCTATCCCACCTGGAGCAACCATTCCCTGCCGCTGACCCGCTTCAACTTACCTCCAGCCTGCTCAGCCAAGAGTTCCCAGGCCGCCGCCGGAGAACGCGCTTCCGCCCCACGCCAAAGAAACGTCTGCGCCCGCCGCCAGGAAGGACCCCGCAGACGCCGCTGTCGCCTTTCTGCCCGGGAGGACAACGCTCCGCCTGAGGACTAGTTCCGAGGTATGCCCTCGCGGAGACAGGAGCTGGCAAGGCGGAGTAGCGGGTCCCCAAGACGAGTAGCCCAAGACGTGGGCTGCTCCAAAGAGGGTGAGACCTGAGGATGAACGAATCTGATCAGGCGCCTCGGGACTACCCTGAAATGGGGGGCCTTCCGGCAGATCACGTGGCCAGGCTGTTAGCGCAGTTGCTGGGCAACCACAGCTGTGGGCGTGGTCCGCGCGGGGCTGCCTTCCTGTTGACTTATCAGGGGATCGCCAAAGAAAACAAGGGGACCAAGGCCGGGGCTGCTGGAGTGAAGGTCCGGGAGCCTGAGTAAGGGGACGGAAGGGTTAGTAAATGCCTGGGGAGGGCTGAGAACTGGACACTTGAGTTCGGTTACTGGCCAGCCCAGCCCCTTCTTGGCGTTCAGATTCCCCACGTTGGGGTAGGGTGGCCGTGGAATTGGTTAGGGACCTCCTGCTTCCTTGCGCTAGGGCTGTTGATGATGACCCCGCCACAAAATCTAACTCAACTCACTAGGAGTTTGCAGTTCAGAGAGGTTCCACAACAAGTAAATGCCAGAGCCACAACTAGAACCCACGTAGAGAATCTCTCTGCAGGTGGCTCACGCCTGTAATCCTAGCACTTTGAGAGGCCGAGGCACGTGGATCACTTGAGGTCGGGAGTTCGAGACCAGCCTCGCCAACATGATGAAACCCCGTCTCTCCTAAAAATACAAAAATTAGCCGGGCGTGGTGGTGCACGCCTATAGTCCCAGCTCCTCGGGAGGCTGAGGCACGAAAGTTGCTTGAACCCCAGAGGCAGAGGCTGCAATGAGCCGAGATCATGCCACTGCACTCCAGCCTGGGCAACAGAGCAAGACCCTGTCTAAAAAAGAGAAAAGGATATCTCTAGAAATCAGTCAGCCTCAGATATGCAGAAGCTACAGAAGTACAGTGGTAGAACCAAAGACATTGCCCAGGTACCTAGGGACCTCTGTTCCAGCCCTGGGCTGGACAGAGGGATTTGGGGATAGGGTCATTGAGCTCCTTCCTCTGCCCCTTCTGCTTGATTTCCTGCTCAGTCGTTGCGTGTGGTTTGGGTGAAAGTCTCCTTCCTCACTAAAGACATTCAATGAAGAATGAAACTTTATCCCTGAGCTCAAAGGTACCTAAGAAGAGTTCTGCTTTTGTGTGAGGTCCCCTGTTGAAACAACTTGCTGTAGAACAATCCTATGGGGGAAGAGTGAAGAAACTGAATTCTGAGATCCAAATGCCTCCTCGACTGAAGCACCAAAGTTAAAAGTATTTTTAGAGGCACAGAGCAAAATTAAGACAGAACTCCAAATTGAAAGTTAGGACTCTGTATTCTATTTTCAGGGACAAGTCTTGTGTAAGTCCTCACTGTGAAATTCAACTTGTCTGTATAAAATAGAAAACCAGATTTTTGTAACACCTCCCAGTGTGAGTGACAATGTCCAGAGTGCTTTGGGGTCATTTGTGTTCTGGCGAATAATCCAATAACCCTCTTTCCCCTGATATTGACCGTCCACTGACGTGTATTCCCTTTGCCTTCCCAGGCACAGGCCATGGAAAGGAATGACATCATCGACTTCAAGGCTTTGGAGAAAGAGCTGCAGGCTGCACTCACTGCTGATGAGAAGTACAAACGGGAGAATGCTGCCAAGTTACGGGCAGTGGAACAGAGGGTGGCTTCCTATGAGGAGTTCAGGTTGGCTCACTGCCGTTTTTCTCAGGCCCTCCTGTTATGGTGGACTATAGTAGTTAACCCTGAAATCAAACCATTCTGGGCTTCAGTCCTGGCCCCACCCCCTACTATTTGATCTTATGCAATTTCCTTAACCTCTCTGAGTCTCAATTATTTATCTGGAAAACAGTAACTGTTATAATTAAATGAGTTCTTGTACGTAAGACTGAGCAAGTGTCTGACACGTGTGAAGTGCTTGAAAGCAGTCAGCTATCGCTGTGGTTATTGTTATTATTATGGCCATGTTGGTCTGTAACAGGTTCATCCTATACCATGCAAAGTCTATCTGCCTCACGCCCACAGACACAGCATTAAGTCCATTGCCTAATTTCTGTCCTTTGCCCACAGGGGTATTGTCCTTGCATCACATCTGAAGCCACTGGAGCGGAAGGACAAGATGGGAGGAAAGAGAACTGTGCCCTGGAACTGTCACACTATTCAGGGAAGGACCTTCCAGGATGTGGCCACTGAAATCTCCCCGGTAGGTGAGGCCCTGCCTCTTTAGTCCAGCAGGATTCTCTGCCCTAAAGCTTCAATCCTGTTTTTTCGTTTTGTTTTGTTTTGTTTTAACCACACATACATCGTCTTTATTTGTCATGTTAAACCTACAGATAGGTTTCTGCCTCCAATCCCAGAAAGAAAAACAAACAGCAGATGGCGAAGCTGAGTTGAACTGGGCAGAATGAGTCGGAAAGTTGGGCTAGGAAGCTCCACTTCCCTTAGACCTTTGACCTTCATTCTCAGATCAGATTTGGGTTGCTCTGCCTCTGGGTTGTATGGTGTCTAGTGCAATGATCCTGTGACAGTGTTGAGAGAGAGACCCCGACATTCAGATCCTTGAGTTCCTTTCTCTCTTCCTGAGATTTCCAATCAACCCATCCGTACAACTTACAGTTAACCCCAACTTACTCTTGAAGGCCAGAGCTATGTCTCTATTCTTGAATAGGAAAATTCCAGTATAAATGAGAATCTCAAATCATGGTGTGGATTCCTTGGGGGCCCTCCCTGTCTCATCCCCAGCTTCCTCATCTGAAAATGAGGCCCCCAAGGACCACAGCCTTCCCAGTGCTCAGAGAGTAGTAGGATGAAGAGAGTAAGATGAAGACCGACAGGTTCTCCTCACTGTCACTGTTGCAGAGCAACTGGAAGAGCTCCTGACTCCCTTTCCTTCCTTTGTGATTCAGGAGAAAACCCCCGTCCAGCCTGAGACCTCTGCTGACTTCTACCGTGATTGGCGACGACACTTGCTAAGTGGGCCAAAGCGCTACCAGACTCTACTGCAGCTTGGGGGTCCAAAGCTGGGCCGCCTCTTCCAGACAGATGTGGGGTTTGGACTTCTCGGGGAGCTGCTGGTGGCACTGGCTGATCACGTGGGGCCGGCTGACCGGGCAGCGGTGCTGGGGATCCTACGCAGCCTGGCGAGCACTGGGCGCTTCACACTGAACCTGAGCCTGCTGAGCCAGGCAGAGAGAGAGAGCTGCAAGGGCTTGTTTCAGAAGCTGAAAGCCATGGGCGTCCCCAGATCCATGAAGGAGGGGCTCAGCTGGGAGGAGCAGGGTCTGGAGGAGCAGTCTGGTGGGCTCCAGGAGGAGGAGAGGCTCCTGCAGGAGCTGCTGGAGCTATACCAGGTTGACTGATGCGACAAGCTACTCTCAGAGGTCCCGTTGGTCACTGGAGCCAGTTTTTTGGTTGTTGTCTTGGGGGTTCTGCAGGACCGTAATAAGAAACCTTAGGGAACTAAGGTTCCCTACTCACTTGGAATTTTCAGAGCAAAAATAGGAATCAAGTCTTCCCCATTTCTCCAGTCTCTCAGTGTCTCGCTATTTTGAACTGTGTGTATCCACGGGACAGTCAAGAACTCAGGAAGTTGAAAGCAGTTTTTTTCCCACTCTTAGAGTCTGCCAAGCCTCTAGCCCACTGGCCTTGAGAGATGAGTGTGTGCCCAACCAAATGCTGGCTATACCAGTTACAGCCTCCACTCAGAAAAAGAAAAAGCAAAATCTTTATGGTAAACAAACACTGATCTCCACAGCTCTTAACAAGAATGTTTATAGCCCCAAACCAATGAATGGACATGTAATCAACAAATGATCAAATGCTACCTCATTGGAGGGGTTGAATTTTCCCCCAGAGACTCAGTTCTTGTGCAGGTTGGGCCTGGGAAAGTCCCAAGCCATCAGCTCAGGTCCAGCCAGCCTCCTGAATGGCCAGATATGCAGGACAGCGGGTTTCCTCCATTTCCCGGATTGATGAAAGGGAAGACTTTCCCACCAGGCTGGCAGGGCAGGCCCTGGAGCACTGAGGTAGAGACTTCCCTGCCTGAGCACCTCGGCCCGCCCGCCCTCATTCCGGTTTCCTTTGACCCGTTCTTGGGTGAGTGCCAGTGTTCTAGAAAGGGGAGTGAAGGCCAGGTTCTAGAATGGCTTTCCCCCCAAGATCGGGTCTGGAATGTTAGAAGGGCATCTTGTACATCCACTGGGCATAGATTGCCTTGCATTTGGCAACTTCCTCTGCAGGTTGTTGCTGCTTTTCCTGGCTGCATAATCCTTTCCTCATCCAGAGGCCTCGGCTCATCAGTGCTTTCTAGGAGCCCCATGAGCCTTTAATGCCTTGGTTTTGCCCTGCCCCTCTGACCCCTCACTCCTTCAGGCATGCACCTGGCCCTCACCACTGTGCTCCTGTGGGCATGGGGGGGTCTCCAGGCCTTTGAAATTGTAGAGAAGGAAAACATTTTTCAGAAGACCCCCTGCCCTGCTTTCCTGATGTTTGAAAATGCAGCCTACTTGGCCGACATGAGCTTTGAGCTTCCCTGTCACTGCAAACCCGAAGAGGTGCCAGCTGTAGTCTGGTTCTACCAAAAGCACCTAGGTAGCAGCCACACCACAGTGCTGACGGACTTCGATGGGCGGGTGCTGACGGAGGCAGCCCAGGTACGTGTGGGCAGCGACATGCTGACCCGCTTCAGCATCCGCATGTTCAGCCTGTTGGTTTTCAGGGCTCAGCCTGAGGACTCGGGCCTGTACTTCTGTGGCACCCGCAAGGGGGACTACTTTTACGCCTACGACGTGGACATCCAGAACAGTGAGGGAATGGTGGCCACCTTCCAGGACGAGGGCCAGGAGCCCTTTGCAGATGAATACTATGGGCACCTCCATGTCTTCACCACCTTCTGGGAATGGACCCCCTGTGACCGCTGCGGGGTGCGTGGGGAGCAGTGGCGCATCGGCCTCTGCTACCTGCAGAGCCCAGACCTCTCCCCACGCTACCTCAAGGCGGTGCCCGATGTGGTGTCCTGTGGTTCAAGGGCTGTGCCAAGGAAGCTGCAGACCAAGGCCAGGCACCACACCCCTGAGCTGCTGGTTCGGAGCTGCATAGTACCCTGTGAGAAGACGAAGACCATCCGGGAGGGTGTGCTGGCCATCATTAACTATGTGTCCAAAGTGGGCAGCCGGCCCTGGGTGCCCCAGGTGCCCATTCAGTTCCACCAGCAGAGACTGGGCCATGGACTCATCATCTCCTGTCCCGGGGCCCGGCCAGAGCATGCGGTGGCCTGGGACAAAGACCGCCAGCACCTCTACCGCACACAGTACCTGAAGGGTGTCAACAGGTCCATGAGGGTGTTCATTGACCACGGCAACCAGCTCCACATCCGCTTCACCCAGCTGGATGACCGGGGCATCTACTATTGCTGGAGGCAGGGTGTGCGAGTTGCTGGCTTCCGGCTGGGCGTGACATCTCGTGGGCGCTACCCAGCCTCGTTGTCAGATCCCGAGACTCGCTCGGCCGTGGAGCTCACCCTGATAGGCTACCTGTTCATCACGGCAGTCTTCGTCACCATTCACCTCTGTCGTTGCTGCTGTTACTTATTTCAGTGTTGTCCCAACTTCTCCCCCTAGGATCTCTCTTTGCCCAGCTCTGACGACCAGTTGTCCTTCAATGTCTTTGTTAAATGATACCAGATGTCTCGGTGGGTACCCGGGGTGGGACGTGTGGTAGGAACATGTGGACAAATCTGTTAGTTATAGCCTGCTCCCCGTTTTCATGGGCAGGTCTGGGGCCTGATCTGAGAAGTGGAGGGGCTTGAGGCTGGTGGGAGATTGGGGACTGAGGTCAGGATGGAAGTAGTTAGGGTACATGTGTTTCCTGACTTCACACTTAGGTCAGAGAAGGAAGGCGTGAACTCACATTTATCCAGTGGTAAACACTGATCAGTGTTGAATCGTGTTTGAGCTGCTTTACTTTCTTGCCTCTGAGGATTGTGCTGGTTGAGTTGCAAGTAGCAGGGAAAGGAAGGAAGAAGAGAGTGGAGGGAGCTGGTGTATGTCCTCTTTGGCTGCGGGTGGGATTTGATGAGGGCATGGGCTCCAGAGATGATCAGTAATAAGAAGTGAGTTGGTCTTGTCAAAGGCTACACTTGGCCCCAGTCCCACCCTCTCATAAACAGATCCGAGTCCACTCTGGGGAAGGGCGCAGCATGTGTCTTTATTTTTCCTCAGCGACTAAAGGCAGCAGCAGTGCCCTGAAGATTAGCAGCAGCAGCAGCAGGCGGCAGGAAGGAGTGGAGGGAAAGGACACCAAGTCTTGGGGAGAGGGGAAGGACCCTTCTTCAGTCTTAGAGGGGAGAGGAGAACCCTGAAGTGGGCCCTCCCAGTCCCATTTCTGGGCACAGATCCCACCAGTCTGCTTACCGGTCTGCCCAGTTAAAAAGCAGAGTGGGTGTACTAGGGTGGACATGTCAGCCCTGAGCACCCGGCCTCCAGGCTGCAGGAATATGAGCCAGTGTCTTCATTTTGCTCGTGCCTGTTTTACAAATTGTAAAATATGGCGCTACCTAAAATACTGGGTACATTTTGTGTGTGAGTAAGAAGGGACCGCAAGAGGCCCTTGGCTTAAGGAAAAGCAGCCGCTCACTATGGGGTGGAGAGGGTCAGACGTGTGGCAGTGGCTTACGGGGGTCAAGAAGCAGCAGTCCCAGGGGCTCAGAGGCTGGGGTGGCCTGGGATGACACAGCAAGGAAGAGGCCTTTAGAACTGGGACAAAGTCATGCCCTGCCCCCATGGATACATCCCCTTTCTCTCCTGTTTCAGCATCTTCAAGAGGATAAGTCACTTCCTTAATTCCCACAACCCAGAGGCCAAGTGCAACTGGTCACCCACAACCCCTACTTGGATGCCTAGCGCCGTCCCAATTGCCTCCTCCACCATCTCTACCAGCGTCCCTTCCAGTCTGCACGGGGCAGTCCTCCTGGGCTTGACCTCTCTGTACCCACCACTGGGGACCAGGCAGCCCCCCTGTATCCCTCCCAGCACCCCATCCCTCTCCACGTACACGACAGATCCCCCAAGTGCTGAGAATCAAGCCCCCACCTGCCCGCAGCATGCCCACAGACAGGGCCCCTGGATGGCAGCTCAGGTAGACTGAGACACTTGAGTCATCGCTCAGGAGGTCCCTCTGGGATCTGGGCAGGTGACTGCCCCATGTGGCAGGACGTCCCCACCCATCTTAGACTGATCAGGGTCAGTCTAGAAGAACAACCCTCTGAGCTGGGCATGGTGGCTCGAGCCTGTAATCCCAGCTACACAGGAGGCTGAGGTGGGAAGACTGCTTGAGCCCAGGAGTTCAAGGTCAGCCTGGGCAGCATAGGAGACCTCGCCTCATAAAAACCAAAAAACAAAACAAGCCTCTGGCCAAGGATACATTGTCTGTGGGGCCTTGCCTTTCCTGTCTGAGTCTCAGTTTTCCTCCAGCAGCCTGAGGAAACTCAGAGGCACAGTTCCCAGATACCCTGAGAGAACCTCCAGCTCTGGCAACAGTTTCCATAACAACAGGTATCAGGGATGTGGAGGGCGACGTAGTAGGTTCCCCCTCCAACCCTCCTCCCCTTCTCTCCTTCCTCCTCATTCTAACCCAAGCTGCTGGCCATGCCCCTCCAGACTGCCCCTTGGGGGTGAGTTTCTTGTTAGTTGGAGTTGCTGGGTGCTGGGTGGGTGCCGTCTGGCAGGCCTAATACTGACGGAGCCTAGGGCAGCAAGCTGGCCTAGGGATAGAGGAGGGAGGGGAGCAGCTGGGGTGGCAGGGAGCTCAGGTCTGGGGAAATGCACCAGCAGAGGTGGAGCAACTATCCTGCTTCTGCTCGGGCTCCTCATGAGATGGGACAGAGGCCACCAGCTGGGTCCTGCCTCACATCACATCCTTGTGCTCCTGCTTGGACTCCTTAATGACCTGCAGGGGACAGGGAACATGCACAGTGCAACAGTTAGGAGTTCACGCAGACCCCAGGTCCACCACCATGAAGCTGTGTAACCTTGGGCAAGTCCCCCGCTTCCCAGGTCTTTCTTTTCTTGATAGTAACCACAGCTGCCTTGCGTGGTGGTCAGAGCGGGTGGTGAGATAACACTGGGAAAGCATTTAGCATCGTGCCTGGCACGTGGTAAGCTGCTGCAGTAAGATGAGTTCCCACTGTGGTTGAAGTGGCCTGGGGGATACGCCAAATCCCCTCTTCCCATTCCCCTGGTAGTTTCCTTTTACCAAGCTGGAAATGGAAAGCCATCCCCATCTCCAACCGTCTCTGCTAGAGTTGGAAGTGAAAGCTGCTAACTTTAATTCTCTTTTTATCCCTGGCAAGCCAGGCCCCTGAGTTTGAGGGTGAGAAAGAGACAGCGTGTGTTAGGACCCAATCTAGTGGCTTTGGTACCAAGGCTCCCCTTAGAACAGCCTATGAAGGGACTGAAGAAACGGAATTACATTCAGGTTCCTTGCTCTCCTCCAGAATTCCTTAGGGGGCTCCTGGGAGTTATTGGGGACCTTCTATGTGCCAGTCCCAGGCTTTCCTCCACTGCCTGGCCTTGAGAATCCCTGGGGCCAGCCAGAGCCTGACTGGGCCTGAATCCCTCCGTACCTCTCCATCCCGCATCTCCACAGTCTTCACCACGATGTTCCTCTTGAGGTGGCCTTCTGACACAGACTTGGTGTCCAGGCTGGTTTCTGCAGATGTGAGGAGAGGAGGCCTCTCATGGACTTTCAGGGCATGAGTCATCCTCTCCCACGCCCGGCTTCCCCATCGCACCCCGCCATCATGAGTATGAGAACCTATGCAACTGGTCAGAGAGAGCCTAGGCTCTTCCAAATGGGCTGGAGAGCCCCCAAATCCCAATAGTGCTGCTGCCCAAGTCCTAGCTGCTCTGTCCAGTTAGAGTCCTGGCTGCTCTGTCTTCTGGCCTGGCTTCATTTCAGCCCCTCTGCAAGCCCTGGCCTGGCACCTAGGTTTCTGAAAATCCAGCACGGCATCGAGGAAGGACACGCAGGCTTTGAAATCAGGAGACCAGGCAGGGTGCGGTGGCTCACGCCTGTAATGCCAGCACTTTGGGAGGTCAAGACGGATGGATCACTTGAGGCCAGGAGTTTGAGACCACCCTGGCCAACATGGTGAAACCTCTACTAAAAATACAAAAAATAGGCCAGGCATGGTAGCTCACACCTGTTATCCCAGCACTTTGGGAAACATAGGCAGGTGGATCGCCTGAGGTCAGGAGTTTGAGACCAGCCTGATCAATATGGTGAAACCCCGTCTCTACTAAAAATACAAAAATTAGCCGGGTATAGTGACGGGTGCCTGTAGTCCCAGCTACTCAGGAGGCTGACACAGGAGAATCACTTGAACCTGGGAGGCGGAGGTTGCAGTGAGCTGAGATCACGCCACTGCACTCCAGTCTGAGCAACAGAGTAAGACTCTGTTTCAAAAAAGAAAAGAAAAGAAAAAAGAAAGAAAGAAAGAAAAAGTAGCCAGATGTGGTAGCTCACACCTATAATCCCCGCTACTCGGGAGACTGAGGACCAAGAATTGCTTGAACCTGGGAGGTGGAGGTTGCAGTGAGCCGAGATTGCACCACTGCACTCCAGCCTGGGTGACAGAGGGATGCTCTGTGGAAGGAAGGAAGGGGAGGGGAGGGGAGGGAAGAGATCAGAAGACCAGAGCTCAAGAAGTCCCAACTTGGCCGGGCGCGGTGGCTTAAGCCTGTAATCCCAGCACTTTGGGAGGCCAAGACGGTGGATCACAAGGTCAGGAGATTGAGACCATCCTGGATAACACGGTGAAACCCCGTCTCTACTAAAAAATACAAAAAAAAAAAACTAGCCGGGTGAGGTGGCGGGCGCCTGTAGTCCCAGCTACTCGGGAGGCTGAGGCCGGAGAATGGCATAAACCCAGGAGGCGGAGCTTGCAGTGAGCTGAGATCCGGCCACTGCACTCCAGCCTGGGCGACAGAGCGAGACTCCGTCTCAAAAGAAAAAAAAAAGAAGTCCCAGCTCAGCCACCAACCAGCCACATGACTCTGGGCAAGTTAATTGACCTCTCCCAGCCTCAGGTTCCTCATCTATAAAATAAGGATGATGGGGCCTACTTCTGTAGGTGGGAGAGAGGAGACAATTAACTAAAATAAAGGCTGTTAAACATGTGGCACATATTAGTGCTCAATACACATAGGTCCCTTTCCTGTCCCCTTTCCTCTTTCCTACTTCTCTCTGCCACTTATCTGTACCTTAGTGACCTGTGACTATCTAGGATTTGGCAATATTACCTCTACTAGTCAGCCTGGTTAACCTTTCTGATGCTAAATTAAGCCCTGGGACATGCATATCTAGTGGTCCTAAATATTCTAGCCTAGAAGAAGAGGAATTTTGTTCTTTAGCTAAGAATCATTTGAGGGCCACATGCAAGTAAAAAGTAATTTAGCTCTTCTCCCCACCTCAGAGAGAAAAATATAACATGTCACATTCACTAACATTTAACATTAAGAGCAGGGAACATAAAACTTTATTCACTGCACGAGCAGCGGTCCTGAGGGAAAAATCCTCTGGACTGAGTCAGCACTGAGCTGAGCCATGGAGCCTCAGGGATGAAAGAATAAAGCAGAGAGCCTGGCCCCCAGGCACAGCGAGACCCAAGGGGCCCTCCCAGTGACGGGAAGAGGTGAGACAGAGGCTGCTGCTTGCTCAGAGGCCCCGGAGCAGCTCAGCTGCGCACCCAAGGACTCACCACCTTTATCACTAACCAGCTCTGCCGGTTTAATGTAAGTTACTCTGTACCACGTCCTGGCCTGGGCCCTGTGGTTCCTGGGAAAATGATGCAGTCCAGGCCCTTTAGGGGAACCCTGGGAGGAGGGAGCTCAGTAGGATTAGGAGGATGAGGTGCGTTAGGCTCACTCCCTGTCAAGCTGGGCAAAGCGCCGTGTCTGAGAGGCAGGCAGCTAACCGCGAGCTGGCGGTGCTCCATTTACAATCTGGTGAGCCTGTATTGGTATAACTCGTATTGTGAGGCTTTTGAGATGTCTTGTGACCTTGTGATTTTCCCCGTCTTTGGTGCTTTTGCCCCCTGTAGTGACAAGCAGTTAAAAAAACAAAAACAGAAAACACTCAGAAGGGCAGTGCTTGCTCAGGGATCTGCAGACAGGGCAGATGTGGAGATCTCACCCAGTTCTGCTGTGGAATGAGGTGCAGGGAGGGGAAGAGGGACCCAGGGCCTAGCAGGACAGGGGCAGCGGCAAGTCTCGCCTAGAAGTACCCTGGGATGATAGGCTCCGGCTAGGAGCGCTGCGGCGTCACGAAGACTGCCAGGGAGAGCGTGGATCCCTTTGCCCTGGTCCTCAGTCCCAGTCCGGAGCAACCTACAGGCCCTGGAGGAGGGGGCAGGACTCCGGTGCCCTTCCCACGAGACCCTGCTCTACTGACCTCGGATCTGCAGGTTGGAGAAGGTCTGCACAGGAATGGTGATCCTGAAAGAAAGCAGAGGGAAAAGGCTGCCCAGGCTGCCTGGGACACCCCTAGGCTGGGTCTTGGTCCAGGGCCATCATAACAACTTAAACACCCTTTTCCTTGCCAGGAAAGTCTAACTCCATCTCCTAGCTTTCCCCAGCAGCCAACATGATATCTGGAATTCCAAAAGTCTGCAAGAGGCTTGAGTGTTATCTGGGAGGGGCGCACGTCTATCTGAAGGAAGATGGAAGAGGGAGGAGAAAGTGGTGAAAAACATTCCAAGGAGGCAGAAGAGATGGGTGAGGTGCGGAGTCTAATCTTGGCTGGGAGGGTGGGGAGTAAGCCTCTTAGTTTGGAGGGTGACCCAAGTCCTTGGCCTTGAGGCCTATTCAGTATTGGTCGAATCCATCCATCCATTCATTCATCAAACATCTAGTGACTGCCTGCTGTGTGTGAGGCAGGCACTGTGCTGGGCATTGAGGTAGGAAGGGATCTGGACACAAGGCTGAAAAAGACTCAGTCCATGAAGGGGGCAAGGGGAGCTCTACGAAGAGGCCACAGGGAGACGTCCCCAGAGCTGTGATCAGGGCTCACCGGTTCTCCTCGCCCTCCAGCAGCTTCCTGTAGGTGGCGATCTCGATGTCCAGGGCCAGCTTGACGTTGAGCAGCTCCTGGTACTCCTGCAAGTGGCGGGCCATCTCGTCCTTGAGGCTCTGCCCCTCTTCCTCCAGCCGCGCCAGCGCCTCTTGGTAACTGGCCGCCTCCCGCGCGTGGCGCTCCTCCTGCTCGCGCATCTGCCTCTCCAGGGACTCGTTCTGTGGGATGGAGCTGGCCAGTCCCGCCGAGCCCCGACCCGACTTGGCGAGGCTTCGAGGCCCCGCCCCCGGCCCCAGGCCCCTCCTCTAGCCCGAGGGTAACGTTCGGGCCCCGCCCTCGACCCAGGTCCTCGCCCCGGTCCTTCTCCCCTGGCATCTCCTGGGGTGGCCGTCGCCGCTCCGCCTGTCCCCGTCCTGCCCTGGCCACGCTCACCGTGCCTCGCAGAGACTCCAGGTCGCAGGTCAAGGACTGCAACTGGCGCCGGTAGTCGTTGGCCTCGTGCTTGGCCTGGCGGAGCAGCTCCGCGTTGCGGGCAGCAGCGTCTGTCAGGTCTGCAAACTAGATGGGGAGAGGGGCCATAGACTGAGGGCGGCCTGGGGCCGCGGGGCTGCGGGTGGGAGACACATATAGGGCACTGTGTGGGCCCATGGGCAGGCACAGGCTCTGGAAGATCAGGGAGGTGACCAGCACGCCAGTCAACCCCAGGACGTTGGCCCTAGCTGGGACTTTTCCCAACAACTGTGACCCAGGGATGCGGGCAAGGTAGCGGCTGCCAGACCTCAGCACCTAGCACAACATCTGGTCAGCAAGCGAATGAATGAATAGTGCCACAGAATCCAGAACCTTCCACACTGACAGCTGTATCTGTGGACTGAACGCTGTCGTCTGCCACAGTGGACAGTGGGTTTTGGCGAGCGAAGCCCTGGGTGTTTTTTTTTTTTTGTTTTTTGTTTTTTGTTTTTTGTTTTTTTGTTTTTGAGACAGAGTCTCGCTCTTGTAGTCCAGGTTGGAGTGCAGTGGCACAATTTCGGGTCACTGCAACCTCTGTCTCCCAGGTTCAAGCAGTTCTTTTGCCCCAGCCTCCCAAGTAGCTGGGATTACACAGGTGCATGCCTCCATGTCCGGCTAATTTTGTGTTTTTAGTAGAGACAGGGTTTCGCCATATCAGCCAGGCTAGTCTTGAACTGCTGACCTCAGGTGATCCACCTGCCTCAGCCTCCCAAAGTGCTGGGATTACAGGTGTGAACCACCATGCCTGGCCTCACCCTGGGTTCTAATAGCCCTTTCTCCCCCGCCTGCAGGGAGGTCCTCCCAGCCCCATTGGGCCTTCACCCTGCTCAGACGCCAGTGGCTTCTACTACTTACACTCCTCAGCTAGGTACACTGGCTAGGCCAGCATCTTCGGGCTCTGCTTCTCTGTGCTTTTCTGACTCCAGGCTCTGTCCTCCACCAGAAATGGCCCTCCCTTCTTCTCTTCCTGTCCACAGCCTGCCTGTCCTGCCTAGCCCAAATGCCCCACCTACAGCGTCTTTCCTGGCTCCCACACTACATGTAAGCTCCGAGCTGTGGTGTTCTCTACGAGCACTATGTTTGGGTGCACGTCAACATCACACCTTCCAGCTCAGACACCTCTCTGTGTTCTGGGGGGTGCCTGGCATACGGTAGAGGCTCAGTAACCCAAAACAGACTGGCAGAGGCATGGAATGCAGGCTCCCAAGTGAGATGGGCTACAGTTGGAAATCCAACTCTACCACTTAGGAGCTGTGTGACTTTGAGCAAATTAGTTAACCTCTCTGGACTTCAGCTCTCTCGTCTGTCAAAGAACAGCACCTACTTCATAGTAGGGTGATGCATGAAAAGCACAGAGCTTAGCACAGAACAGTATCAGCTACTACTAATAATAGCAATAGTAGCAGTAATAATAACGGGCACTTTTGAAAGCAGTAGTGCCTGTGTGGCCCTGGGCAAGTCATCTCACTTCTCTGGTGAAGGTCAGTCACCTGGAGAGGATATTCTCCCAGCTTCTTCCACCCTCCTTCCCCCATTCTCTTGTATGGAGCAAGAAGGGCTGCCTGGAGGAGGCAGGCTGGCCCACAGACAGGGCTACCTTGGAACGGTACCACTCCTCAGCTTCATGCATGTTGCTGGACGCCATTGCCTCATACTGCGTGCGGATCTCTTTCAGGGCTGCGGTGAGGTCTGGCTTGGCCACGTCCAGCTCCACATGGACCTGCTGTCGGGCCAGTTGCTCCTGGAGTTCCCGAACCTCCTGGCCAGAGTGAGAGAAGGGGTACCAGGCCTCAGGGTACAGGCCACAGCTGCGGTTCCTCACAGCATCATGTCTCCTTCTTCCTGCCCCTCGGCCAGGGGTTAGAATGTTCTCTCATCTCTTTCTGTCTCCCTTACTGCCTTTCTCTCTGTCTTTCATTTCCTGTCTCTACCTGCCAATCTTTGTTTCTCTCCCCTCTCTGAGTGTCTCTCTCAGAGACTACAAGGGGCTTGAGTGTTATCTGGGAGGGGCGCGTGTCTATCTGAAGGAAGATGGAAGAGGGAGGGCAAAGTGGTGACAAAAGTTCCAAGGAAGCAGAAGAGATGGGGGAGGTGAGGAGTCCAATCTTGACTGGGAGGGTGGGGAGTAAGCCTGTTAAGCCTTGGACACAGGATAGCCTCTCTGTCTCTGTCTCTCCCTCTCTCAGTTGCAGTCTCTGTGTTGAGCTTTTCTTCCTCTGCCCTGGCCTCACCTCCTCGTGGATCTTCCTCAAGAACCGGATCTCCTCCTCCAGCGACTCAATCTTCCTCTCCAGATCCAGACGGGCCAGGGTGGCTTCATCTGCTTCCTGGAGTGGCAGGAGGGGTGAGGAGTAGAGGGCCACTCGGACCCCAGGCTCCTCCTCCTCATTCCTCAGCCTTGCCTTACCCCTCCTTCTGGGTCAGTGGGGAGCAGCACATTGCTGTGGAGGGCTGAGCTTGGGGGCTGTGTTTGGATGAGTGGCCATCAACCCTTTCCTCCCTCCCTTGCCCCTCCCCTCCACCTCCCTGACCTGTCTATAGGCAGCCAGGTTGTTCTCGGCTTCCAGCCTCAGGTTGGTTTCATCCTGGAGCCTGGAGTGGGGGGACACATTCCTGGGTCCAGGCTCTTCTGAGGACACTTGGCTACCCGCCTCAATCTCCCTGGAGGCAGCTGTCACAGAGACCACCCCCAGCCAGGACCAGTAGAGCAGCAGGAGGAGTAAGGGTTGGGGGGCCTTAGACAGAGGCCTTGTCTGGAGGATGAGCAGATGTGGGCTTTTGCCTTAACTCATTACTAAGGTGCCTTATCAGGGTTGGTGCACCTGCTTCTCACACAGGCGCATCCACCAGCGTACACACACTGCTGCACACACACACACACACACACACATCCTCTTGCACTTGAAGGCACACACGCATGTCCTGTCAGCTCAGTGAAGCGCCATGCCCCTGGGGATTCCTCTGATCCCAGGTAACCACCTTTTGAAATGAATTTTATTATGAGCTCCGCTTCACAGCTGTGCAAGTCAAAGTGACTTGACAGGGGTCACAAGCTGGTGGCAGGGAGTCACCTGTGCTCTGCACCTAGGCCTGCCTGCTCTTTCCCTCACTTCCTTTACCCCAGAACCCAATCTCCCTCATGGACACCAACCTTCTCTGCTTCCAACTCCTCCTTTATATGGACCCAGGCTCACAATAGGTGAGCTCGCTGCCCACAGTCACAAAGCCCAGCCATGAATGAAACACAAGGGCCCAGCTGCTGGGGACCCAGCGCTCCTGCACTGCTTTCCCCAGTGGGGAGGTGCTGAGGGGACCCTGGCTCCCTGGCAGAAGGCATGTGGGAATCAGATCCCTGGGGTCCTGGGGCTGTTTCTGGTCCCTGCCATCATGTTGGGGGGCAAGGATAGTGCCCCATCAAGAGGTAGGGAGACCCAGGGAGCAGGGAGGCTCAGCCCTTGCCTGAGACTTCTCGGGCACTCTCTCTCGGGGATTCAGCCCCCTCTGCTCACAAGGCCCCCTTTCCCCATCCCCTCCTCACTTCTGCCTCACGGTGCCCAGGTCCTGTGCCAGATTGTCCCTCTCGACCTCCAGCCGGGCACTGTTGGCGGTGAGTTGATCGAGCCGCAGTCGCAGCTCTCTCAGCTCAGCCTGGTAGACGTCGGCCAGCTTGGTGGGCTCCTTGGCCCGCAGCTGATTCAGCTCCGCAGCCAGCGCCTTGTTTTGCTGTTCCAGGAAGCGAACCTTCTCGATGTAGCTGGCGAAGCGGTCATTGAGCTCCATCATCTCTGCCCGCTCACTGGCCCGGGTCTCCTTGAAGCCAGCATTGAGTGCTCCGGCCAGGGAGAAGTCCACCCGGGTCGGGAGTGGAGGGGGCATTCGAGCCAGGGAGAGGCGGGTGCCAGGACCCAGACGGCGGCCAGGAGCCAGGCCCCCCACCATCATCTCCCCCGAGGAGACGTAGGAGCGGCGAGCAGCAGAGGTGATGCGTCTCCTCTCCATCCTACCCTGGCTCTGCTCGCTCCTGGGATGCGAGGGCTTTATGAAGGAGTGGGCTGGACTGGCGATGCCCGGCTGCCCCTGGCAACGCCCCCTGGCATAGCCTGAGGGGGTGGGGTTGGGCCGCTGCCCAGCTATGGGGAGAGCTCCCCTCACCCCATTGAGGTAACTGTGCCCAGAGGCAGAGCTTCCTGGGCACGCCAACTCCTGCATGAGGCAGGTGGTGCCTGGAGCCAGACCATGGGTCTGGGGCCCTGACCACTGAAGCAAGAGGACCCTCTCTCTAGGAAGCTGGGTCAAGAAGGGGTTGGTTGGACCATGATGAATACTTACAATCATTATGCATCAATTAAAAAGGAAGAAAAGGGCTGGGTGGGGTGGCTCATGCTTGTAATCCAAGCACTTTGGGAGGCTGAGGCTGAAGGATTGCTTGAGCCCAGTAGGTTGAGGCTGCAGTGAGCTGTGTTTGCGCCACTCCAGCCTGGGCAACAGAGAGAGACCCTGTCTCAAGAGGGGAAAAAAAAAAAAGGAAGGAAGGGCTGTACAGATGACCTCTGACCTGCTTTCCAACTTTTTGATTTCATAACCCAGGCCTTCTCTCACTCAGCTGTAAGTACCTGCAAGGTGCTGGGAATTTGGCGAAGAATGAACCTGTTCAGTACCCTCAAGGGGTGCCTATATTATCATTTCCTACTAGTCCGCATTCCCAGGACTCCTGGTGTCCTCCCCTCGAACACAGATATCCCATATTCCTGCTCTCTGCCCATTCATTCCCTGGAGTTCTGGGGCTGGGGGCTGGGATTGACACCAGCCCTTTGTCTAAGCATCAATCATGGCCTGTATGTGGCAGTGGAGGTCTTTATAGGGCAAGAGGGGGCTGGCACTCTCTTGCCCTATCAGGACTTTAGCCCCTGGGTCTGTCCCTCCGGGTCACTCCTTCCTTGCCTGGCCTCCCTGTGCCTCTCTCCCAGAGCCCAGGCCTTGACAGCTCCACAAAGCAGTTACGCATGAGCTGGCTGTGCTGGCTTGAGTCTTTATCCTTCCGTCTCCCACTGGAGATTTATTTCCTCGAGTTCCCACACATCAACCTGGGGAGATAGGAAGGACCTCTGGGGATTGATGGGTTTGGAAATGCAGGAGCCACTGAGCCCAACTGGGAGCCTGAGACCTGGGCCCTGTTGTCCCTGGAGACTTCAGGTCCATCTACGCCCTCCACTCTGGTCCCACAGGGTCAGAACCCTGCCCAGTCCCCTCACCCATTTGTGTACTTGGACTTCTGGGAAGCAGACAGCTCTCCTCTTCCCGCCTGCCACCCACTGTCCACGCCTGGGCCTCCCCTGATCCCCTTTCCCGGGCACTTGCTGAATAGAGCCTTGTTCTCCACCGCCAGTGGCGCCACACAGCAAGGGCAGCCCCTAGGGGGCTGTGCTGCTTTTATCCCAAGATGCCAGGCTGTCAGGCTGGGGTGCAATGCAAGCCCCCTGCTCAATGGGCTTCTCGGAAGGCATTTGAGGGGGACTGGGGTGCGGCGGGAAGCAGGCAGTGTGCCCACCCCTGACCATTGTGTCTGTGCCAAGGTGAGTCATTCACTGGGCATGAAGAGGAGGCCCTGGGGGGCAGCCAGCCCAGCGCTGCCAGGTCTGCTTGCAGACAAGGCCTGGCTGTCTGCCTCCTCCCCAGCTCACAGAGCCAGCTCAGGCTCCCAAGCCTGTGAGAGCAATGTCCCCTACTCCATACCAGGATATGTTCTTTTTTTTTTTTTTTGTCTTTTGAGACAGGGTCTCACTGTCACCCTGGCTGGAGTGCAATGGTGCAACCATGACTCACTGCAGCCTCAACCTCCCAGCGTCAAGCAATCCTCTCACCTCAGCCTCCTGAATAGCTGGGACTACAGGTGTGCATCACCATACCAGGCTAATTTTTTAACTTTTTTTGTAGAGATAGGGTCTTGCCATGTCACCCAGGCTGGTCTAGAACTTCTGGGCTTAAGCGATCCTCCCACATCAGCCTCCCAAAGTGCTGGGATTACAGTTGTGCGCCACTGTGCCCAGCCCAGGGCATGCTCTTCATTTGGGCATGTGACGGACAGACTGCCTGCTGAGGTCCCCCTTGTGAGTCCCAGCACAGAGAGGGAGGTGAGAGCCCCTTAGGCTCTAGTCACATCTGACTCTGGGCCTGAGCAGTGACATAGGGAGAGAAATCTTGAAGAGGGGGCAAGCGCCCAGTGACCTTTGATCCTGCTATAAATTGGGGACCTGGAGAAGGACAGGAGGCTTTAAAGGAAGAGCAAGGCTGGGCGTAGTGGCTCATGTGTGTGATGCTAGCACTTTGGGAGGCCAAGGTGGGCGGATTGCTTGAGTCCAGGAGTTCGAGACCAGCCTGGGCAATGTGGTGAACCAAAAAATTAGCCAGGTATGGTAGTGCATTCCTGTGGTCCCAGCTATTCGGGAGGCTGAGGTGGGAGGATCACCTGAGCCCAGGAAGTGGAGACTGCAGTGAGCCAAGGTCGCATCACTGCACTCCGGCCTGGGTGACAGAGTGAGACTCTGTCTCAATAAATAAAAAAATAAAATAAACAAAATAGAAAAGGAAGACTAGGGATGAGCTCTTGTCTCAACTCTCATCTCTGTGGCTAGGAGTGGCCCGCCTTTCCAGGCTGCCTAGCAAGTCACAGCATGTGGTTTTCCCTTTTGGTTCAAGGGAAGTCTAGTTAAAATGAGAGCAAAGCTGTCCTGGAGAGAAAAGATGTGATGAGCAGGAGGTGCTTGTCATTGAAGCTCAGTTAACTGTCCCTATGTATGTGAAACACAAGCTTGTTTCAGCATCAGCAGTTGGAGTCCCCCAGCCTTTGCCATCAGCCACCTCCATGGGCCCCTGTCACAGGCCCAGGTGCATCCTCCACTCCCTCTCAACCCTCAGACCTTTCCTCACACTCAACCCTTAACTATCTTGTTTTTGCTTTTTGAGACAGGGTCTTGCTCTGTTGCCCAGGCTAGAGTGCAGTGGTGCTATCACAGCTCACTGCAGCCTCAACCTCCCTGGCTGAAGCGATCCACCCACCTCAGCCTCCCAAGTAGCTGGGACCACAGAAGTACACCACCATGCCCAGCTCATTTTTGACAAGGTTTCGCCATGTTGCCCAGGCTGGTCTCGAACTGCTGGGCTCAAGCGACCCTCCAACCTCTTCCTCCCAAAGTGCTGGGATTATAGGCATGACTTGTACAACCGGTACACATAGATCATGCCTGGCCAACCCTTAACGATATAAAGATGTCTGCACAGAGAACCAAAGATACAGACAGATTTGATCATGGTTGTTTTCCAAACTTTCATTATCTTTTTAATTAAATATTCACTGTAGAAAAGTCAGAAACTATAGATAAGCAATACAAAAAAATGTAATTAGCCATCATTTTGCCACCTGGAGGTAAACACTACCAGATTTTTTCCACACATATAAAATCATGTTTTTCAAAATGGGCTCATGCTGTACAAATTATTTTGTAATTTGCTTTTCTCACTCAACAATATGTTGTGAACATCTTTCCATATCAATAAATATTTGTCTGCATCATCATTTAACAGCTGCATGATTTTCCACTATATGCATTCATGTACCAAGCCCTAGTGGTGGACAGTATGACAGTATGTTCTCTCTCTCTCTCTCTTTTTTTTTTTTT
>NW_012115010.1:1789954-1792632 GCF_000951035.1 Colobus angolensis palliatus
GTGTTAGCCAGGATGGTCTGGATCTCCTGACCTCGTGATCTGCCCGCCTCGGCCTCCCAAAGTGCTGGGATTACAGGCGTGAGCCACGGCGCCCGGCCTGGAAGACCCCAACTTCTAAAGCCTCAGGCCAAACCCTAGACTGGTGCCTAGACTGCACAACAGGATAGTACCAGCCATGGAGAGAGATGCCTGGATGCCCTTTCAAGGAGCCTACAGCCAAGCTGTTCCTGCTTCAAGCCGAGGTGGGGACAAGATGACCTCCCCATGCCCTTCCCTTGCATCAGAATCTGCTAGATGACCTTCTGCTTACAGGGTAAAGCCCAGATGCCTCCTGGGACAGACCAATCCCATATGTGGCATCAACCCACACACAAGGTGCCTGGTGTTTGCAAATAGGCCAGGCTCTAATTCAAACGGCAGTTTTACCACGTAACTGCTGCCCACTGGTTCTGCTTGGGCCCTTGGCCCTGGCCCAGTGCCTGGCACGGCGTGGTGGTCAGCAAGCTGGGTGAAGAGAACACAGTGTCTCTGGCTGAGCCTTGGTGACCAGCAAGTCTGTTCATCCATGACCCGTTCCTGTGGAAGGGAACTGAGCCTAGTGGCCACTAGATGGCAGTGCTCAGCTGGTCAGGTGTGAGCGGCCACAGCCACTGCAGTTTAGAGGCAGGGAGAAAGCCTGTCTGGTAGCTGCAGGTGGAGTTTTCTAAAACTCAGATTTGTTTCACCCAGAGGCATCACCCCCTTTGTTCTCTAGACTTGACTCTGACTGCTATAGCACTGTCCTCAAGGAGAAGGAGCAAAGCCTTGACCACTCAATAGCTGTGCAGTCTTTGACGACTTCAAGAACCTTGCCTGAGTCTTCATTTCCATGTCTGTAAAATGGGGATTCAGCCATGCTTGCTCCCCAGGTAGTTGTAAGAATAAAATCAGTGAAAGCTGGACACAGCAGGTGCTTGACAAATTAGAGCTTCCGTTTCTTTTTTTTTTTTTTTTTTTGAGACGGAGTCTCGCTCTGTCGCCCAGGCTGGAGTGCAGAGGTGCGATCTCTGCTCACTGCAAGCTCCGCCTCCCAGGTTCAAGTGATTCTCCTGCCTCAGCTTCCCAAATAGCTGGGATTACACCATGCCCGGCTAAATTTTTGTATTTTTAGTGGAGATGGGGTTTCACCATGTTGGCCAGGCTGGTCGTAAGCTCCTGACCTCAAGTGATCCTCCCACCTCGGCCTCCCAAAGTGCTGGGATTACAGGTGTGAACCACCATGCCGGCCCCCACATTCTTTATCTCAAGCCCTCCTGGATCCTTCTTCACAAAGAACCATGGAAGAAGGGAAGATGACCATGAACCAAATTCTGCCTGGGAGCTGGGATATTCCAGACATGACCAAGAGCCAAGGGGACATTCCTAGGGGAATCTGGGGATCTGGGAGGCAGCACTCCTGAGTTAGTAGCCACCAAAGAGGCTCCCCAGGTGGTGATGAAGTCCCCTTTGTGGGCCAAGCTGATAGCCATGTGTAAGGGGGACACAGAGAGAAAACCCAACCCCTTCTCCTTGGCAGATACCAACACTGATTGAGATTTTGGCTTACACTCAGGTGATAGGAATAGGTGCCATCCTGATTTCGTGCATGGAGGGACCATGTCTTGTTCTGTTTTCAGCCTCTGGCACTGAGCCTGGTTCTTTGAACTGGGCAGGATTTGTACCCCAGGGTGGGGACCCAGGTGTGAGCTGTGGGGACTGAGTCAAGCAAGGAGGTTGGCATAAAAGGCCTGGGGCACGAGGATTTCTAAACTCATAGAGGTGGAGTGAGAGGCTCTGCCAGGCCTTCGGGGTGGAAGAGGCAGGATGAGGCAGGGAGAGGGGGACATTAGACAAGGCTGGGTCCTCAGCGGATGGGGAGCCATCGATCGCCGCTTCTCATGGATGACTCTTTATGTAAGAACAATCCAATCTGAGTCTCATCGCCGCCCACGGAGGTCATCTGGGAGCTGGCTGTCAGCTTGCTGCCCCCTGGAGCCCCTGCCAGCTCCCTGCGAAGCTCAAAGCTCAGACCAGCCAAGCTGCCTCCTGGCGTGGGGGACGCCACACCGCGAGCGGGCACTCTCAGCCCGACCTCCTGTGATTGAGGGCAGGAGCCGCACATGCTTGACTCCATCAGCACAGAGTCTTTGTGAATTTAATGGGTCACCTGGGAGCACATTTTGCACCACAGAGCCACAAATGTTTGCAGAGTGAATGACCGGCTGTAGAACACGCTTGTCAAGAGTGACCTCTTCCACTTGAGCTGCCCCCGGCCCAGGCAAAATTCTGCCCCATGCAACGGACCCTATTGGGTGAAGGTTGCCCTCCTGGCCCTCGTTACCAGCTGCCTTGCCCTGTGCCTGTTGCCTCCTCACTTGCAGGGGTGATACTGATGATCAAATAAGATAATATATGTGAAAGCCCCGGGAAATGGCGGATGTTATTCAATTTGAATCCAACCAACACTCAGCGAGGCCTCCTGAGGTCAGGGCACCATGCCAGGGTGCTGGGGGCTATGATGATGTGAATCTGTGACTGCTTCTCTGGAAATCATGGTACATAGTCGGGGGAAACCTCATTAAGACTAATTGGAAAGGAGGGAACCCCAAGCACATGAAATGTCTGTCCTTTTCACTTCCCTCTAGAAGTGAGCAGACAGT
>NW_012115010.1:1799447-1801467 GCF_000951035.1 Colobus angolensis palliatus
CATGGCAAAACCCCATCTCTATTAAACAGATGAAAATTAGCTGGGCATAGTGGCAGGCACCTGTAATCCCAGCTACTTGGAAAGCTGAGGCAGGAGAATTTCTTGAACCCAGGAGGCGGAGGTTGCAGTGAGCCGAGATCGTACCACTGCACTCCAGCCTGGGCGACAGAGTGAGACTCCATCTCAAAAACAAAACCAGAACCAAAACCAAAAACAAAAAATAGCAGCACGTTAACACTCACAAATGAATATGTACATGCCAAGAAGCTGAGTGTAACAGGAGATTAACAGAGGGTGACGAGCAGGATGATGTCTGGGAAGGGATGTTAATACAGCGAAGGTGTGTTGGCACTAACTGCTCCCAGGTAAGGAAGGCAGGTCCAGCTCCTGGTACAGGTGGCTCCAGGTCTATCCAGCATAGAGGGGCCGGTGGGTTAGGACACCTTGGTGATCAGGACATTCTGGCGGTCAGGACACCTTGGTGACGCCGTTCCCCGCTGACAGCGCTCTCCCCACCCTGATGAGGTCTTTTCCACTCCTCTGGTTGCTAGGGCACAGGGGACTCAAGGGCAGCTCTGCAGGCCAGTTGGATGGGTGGCGGGGAGTACAGCGAGGAAGGAAAGTGAGGCTCTGTCCCCATCCTCCAGCCCACCTCCCACCTGTCTCATCAGCAGTATCCCTGAGATGCTTGGCAATACCCTAGGCCCTCCTTTCTTCTGGGTCTCAGCACCGCCCTGCGCCCTCCTGCTTCTTGTCTTCATTGGCCTCCATGGCCCAGGCTATCCCTGTCCCTAGTGCCAGTCACCTGGGAGTACAAGGGGCCCAGCTGGCCTCTTCAAAGTGCTGCTGGGGAGGCAGGCGATGCGGCTGCGGCCACGGGAGACTGAGGAACTGAGGGAGGAAAGGAGGGAAGGTGGACGGTTACGGCCCTGTCTCTGGACTATGGGTGTGCATTGAGTGGGGCAGGTAAATACTCGACACTAAGCTCTGAGAGCAAAGGATTCTGGGCGCCAGCAGGAGCTTCCAGAGCCGGATCTAAGGGCGGGGAGGTAGTGTCTAGGGTTGGGGATGAGAGGGAAGTAGCGGTGAGGATGGAGAGTCCCTTTGCTGGATTAATGGTGTGCAGCACCTCTCTCATGGACCAATGGGTGCTGATCCCTCGTGGATCAGCTCCGGGTGATCCTGGGATAGCAAGGGCCAAGGAAACCTCAGGTGGAGAACTAGATGTGCGCCATGCTCACAGGACCTCAGCTGCTTGCTTGGGGGGTCCAGAGTTGGCCCAGGTGTCTGCTGCCCTGGTGAGAGCGAGCTCCTTCTCCCAGACAACCCACCCCTCCCAAATCTCACCTCGCAATGCGCTTCTTCTGGCAGGCAGAGGTCCCAGGGAGGGAAGATGTTGGCTTGGGACCCTTCATGGTGAACAGGGGCATGGGTCCCCTAGGGAGGAAGTGGGGAGGGGGAAACAGGCCGATCAGCAGGGAACCAGAAGCAGGGCCAGCCGCTTCCTCCCTCCAGCCCCCAGCTCAGGCACGGGGGAGGGTGGTTGGACAAGATGACCTCTGAGGTTTCTTCTATAAAGAGGTGGATTCCTCTCCCTGCCTCACTCTGCCTGGCTGACAGCTGAGTGACAGGCCTGCTCTGGGAGGACATCCAGATGTCAGTTTCTGGTGCACCCAGGGAACTGGAGTTCAAACACTTTCACCCTTCCACCTGCCCGGCTCTGCGCTTGTTACCAAGAGCTGCTTCTTGGGCTGTAAAGGGGCGGGGCACAGGTGGGCAGAGCCTGCCAGCCTCTGCACCACAGGTGCAGGTCAGTCTGCCACTGGTTCTTGGCCTTGGACTGTCCTGAGCGGGCTGCTGTTCCCCTTCCCTGCCATGTGTGTGGAAAGGGGGAGTGAGAGCTTCATCTTCTCACTGGAAAATACTGAACTGAGTTTTCTAAGGACCCCCTTTCCTGTTTCAGATACTGGGCCGGAGGCCAAAATCTGGAGTAGAAGTGGCAGAAAGAGGTATTTCCTAG
>NW_012115010.1:1802172-1804125 GCF_000951035.1 Colobus angolensis palliatus
GGGGTGGAGCAGTTCTGCATGGCAGAAGGGCCTAGGGGCACCCGACTTTTGATGACTGTGGTTGGGCAAAAGTGAGGGGAATGGCAGGGGGAGGAGGCCCTTTCTCCTTTGGGGGTGCTGGGCCCCTGTGAAGGTTGGGCGTCAGGCAGAGACCCTCTCCTCAGGCAGGGCAGGAAGGACTGGCGCTGGCGCTTGGTGCCCCGCTTTGGGGCCATGGGACTGTCTGGCTCCAAGGGGCTTGGTCTCCTCCTCTTCTTCTTCTCCATGGGCCATCGGGATTCCTGGGCTGGTGTGCAGTTAGGTCCAGATGGGATCCCCAGCGTGTGCAGGGGGCCACTCAGTCGCCTTGCCATGGTCCGGGTCACAGGGCCAGTGTATGCTGGAGGCTCTGGGTGGAGAGGAGACTGCACAGGGACTACACAGAAGGAAGGAGAATTTGTAGAACTTGAGGAGCCAGACACCGGAGACATGAAGGAGCCCATAACCCCTCAGGTCTCCTGGCGCCTCTCTGTGTGCAGAAGTCTAGGATCCCAGGGTCCCAGCCTCCTACAGCAGCAAAACCCAGTAACTGAGACCCCTGGACACCCCTCAGCCCCAGTGGGGCCTTGAACACAGCACCCATAGGCAGGGGAGGGCAGGATGAGACTCACTTGACTCTGAACACAGCTCCTGAGTCAGAGGTGCCCCCCTGGCCAGGCCAGAAGTGCTAGAGGCCTCTGCCCCAGGCTCAGTTTTTTCCTCTTGCACCAGCTGCTGTAGGGTCTCAAACTCTGTGATCATGTCGGGGGTCAGGAGGTTGGCTGCTTGGAGCAGGGAGTACTGCCGCTGGGCCAGGCACAGCACCTTAAGGGCCAACCTGAAACAGAAGAAAGGGGATTCCCAACCCTGCTCAGACTCAGCCTGATCAGGAGCCTCTATGCCATGCACCTGTCCTCATCACTCCAGCTGTGACTGAGGAGCCTGAACTGGTCCCCTGGCTCCCTCCTGCCTCGCCCCAGACGGGCTGGCCAGACTCAGCACCCTCCCAGCCTGCTCTGCTCCTGCTCCTGCTCTGCTATACTTTTGCTGAAGGCCAAGACTGGCCAGGATGGCCACAGGTAATGGTGGGAGGTGTCGCCCACTAAACACGTCCCACGACAAAGACAGCGATCTGAGAAATAAGGAAAGGGCACTGAATGGCCCTGGACTCAGAAGGTCTGAGTCTCCTCTTGGCTCTGCCACTTATTAGCGCTGTAATCATGAGTTCATCTACCCTAAGGGCAGTGCAAGGGAGCAGTTAAGAGCCCAGCTCCAGTCAGACTGCCAGTTTCCCGCTCACATCCTGGCTCCAATACCTCCCAGATTTGTGATCTTGGATGCACTGGTTAACCTCAGTCTCCACAACCTGAGAATGGGGATAACAAATGCACCCACCTCATAGGGTTATTGGAAAGACAGAAAGAGTTACTTTACAGACAAAATGTTTAAAGAATACCTGGCATGTAATAAGCGCTGTAGGCCTAGCTAACTATTGTTTCCTGTAAAACGGAAATAATACCATCTTGCTGGTTAGGATAAGAGATTATGTAAGATAGGGTATGTTCATCGTGGTTCTAAGAAAACCCTCAAAAACACATTCAGTCCATGCTTTCTATTTAATGATTGGGATCCTGAAAAAGTATGTGTGAATCAAGGTGTATTTCACAGGCACTGGGGGGCTATTTAAAGGAAATGATGAGGGTAATGAGATTACTGAGGTTGTAAATTTAGATTCTAATAAAGCATATTTTCTTTCTGTAAGGCACACCTATGATAAAAGAATAAACACAATTATCTCAGTGGGAATTATCCATGGAAAATGATTTATCCTCAGGTAGTTCTACCAGCCTGGACATCTCTGAAGCCCCTTCCACTGCCCTCAGTCAGGGTGTGCTCAGGGAACACAAACTCATTTTATAAAGCAGCCTCAAGGCC
>NW_012115010.1:1808500-1815530 GCF_000951035.1 Colobus angolensis palliatus
TAGCAGCATCTTTCTATGAAGCATAGAAAGAATGGTCCAAAATCCATTTTTCTTTGGCTTTGAGTAGTGGTTTATATTTACTTCTGAGAATAAATAGCCACAGTCAATCCGTTGATGAAGACACATGATAAACACTGGCTCAGGAAGGCTGTCCTTTCCCCAGCCTGACGTTCAGCTTCCCTTGGCTGCCCCCTCCTCGCTGTAGATGGGCAGCCTGGCCTCAGACTGGAAAGCAAAGCACGAGTCCCAGTCGCCCTGCCCTGACCCAGGGCCTGCTGGCTGCCTGGATGGATTCTGGCGTTTTGCTTCCCTCTCCTGCTGGGCAGCCAGCTATGTAGAGGAATACGTAGAGGTGATAAGCTAATTGAGTAGGTGATGATAACATCAAGGAGGTGAAACCCGGTAAAGGACAGTGCTGATGAAGAAAGAGAGCTTTTGTGATGTGCTTAACACCAATTCCCACCTCCAGGGAGGCTGAACCCGTCACTTCCCACCTGGATTCCAGAATAGAGCAAGAAGATACCTACTGCTTAGAACGATCCCGTTCCAGTTCCTGTGCTGAGAGGTGGCCCACGACTGGGTTGGGCTGCAGGGTCAGGCCAGGGGACTCTGGCAGTGCATGTGTGGGGTTCTGCTCTGGCATCTGTGTTGGAACCTAAAGAGGAAGGAGAAGGCACAAGTAGAGGGGCCAGGATGGCCTCCCCACCTTTATACACAGTTTCTAAAATCCTTCCCTCCTACAAGAGTGGAAGTGACAGCTCCTAGAATGACCAGGTCTTGGTCACTTCCAAACACACAAGGATCCAATAGATCCATTTCTTTTTCCTGCCCAGAATCTGAAATCCTCCTAATGACTAAGGTGCAAGACATCCACGTAGAGAGACAGGACTGAAGGGACTCTGAGTCAGGGAGAGGCATTTTTTCCAATATCCCACCAGCTCCAAGCCCTTCTGTTACCCAGGCCTCACACCCCCAAGTCCTACCTCCTTAGCTGGGCCTTCACCCTGGTCCTTTGGGGACTGCTCCTGGTCTGAAGAGTTCCCTTCCATGGCCCTCTCCACCTGGGCCTCTGTCCCCAGACTCTCCTCTTGAAGGGCTCTAGGCCCTGCAGGGAGCTTTGGGGTGCAGGGCTGGCTGGGAGGGTGGAGTGGCAAGGGGGAGCTGGGAAGGCTAAGAGGGAAAGGAGGGTTTGAGAGGCAGGATGTGGGCCAGGTGGGAGATCAGGGAGCGGGTGGGATCTCTGTGGCACCCAGGTCATATAGAGTCCATAAGGGACAGATGCTTAGGTGACAAATAGGCAGTAGCTGAGGGTAGGAGGAGTCAGGGATTTTCTGGTTTGAGAACACCCCTAAGTTCACCTTCTCTCAAATAGTAGGCCCTGCTCTTATGGGCTGGGGTGCCATTTACTCACTGGACACAGCACTGGGTGCGAACCCTTAACCCTAGGGATTGGAGCAGAAGCAAGGAGTCCTATTTTTCCGGAAACTGGAGAAGGGGCCTGGCTCCCCATCCTGGCTGAGCTGCAGGGTGGGGGCGGGAATGGGCAGTGGAACTCACTGTTGTGGTGGTGGTCCCGACTTGGGGGATCTTGGGAGGTACTGTTTTGGGGGTTGGCCTCCCCCTTCATATACTTGGAGCTTCTGCCTCAGAGCGGCTACCTGGAACAGAAGCAGCCCAGCTCAGCCCCTGAGAGCCTCAGCTAAGCACAGGAGGGGAGGGGCGGGAATGGGCAGTGGAACTCACTGTTGTGGTGGTGGTCCCGACTTGGGGGATCTTGGGAGGTACGGTTTTGGGGGTTGGCCTCCCCCTTCATATACTTGGAGCTTCTTCCTCAGAGCGGCTACCTGGAACAGAAGCAGCCCAGCTCAGCCCCTGAGAGCCTCAGCTAAGCACAGGAGGGGAGGGGCAGACAGAGCCCTGGCCACACCCTCAAGCTCCTGCCTCTGGCTCTCTGCCCCCTAGCCTGCCCCCAGGGCAGGCTCCTCACCTCAGCCTGGAGCTGCTGGCAGATGGTAGCATACTGGCTGATGTGACAGTCCAGGGTGGTCACGTTGCTCTTCAGCTGAGACGGGGAACAGGAGAGAGATTTATTTATTCATTCAAAGCAGCTTTTATCAGCCACCTCCGACGGCCAGGCACTGCGCTAGGTCTCACCCATGTCCCCATGACCCACCCTCGCAAGTGGGGAGACACAGCAGAGAAGGTCAGTATCGTGCCTAAGACCACAGCGAGGGGCAGAAGACCCCCAACTCCACGAATAAGACCTTCTTGCCAGGGTTAGGGTGTTCTTGCAGTGGTCCCAGGAGAGCCAGGGCTCCCTAGGGGAGGGAGGGAGAGAGGGGTCAAGCAGATGTGGCAGAAAGCATATATTGGTGTTTATGTTTTGCTGAAAATATGCTCCTGCTGCTAAAAACAAGTCTGAACTAGACCACTGGCCAATGAGAGGCCACCCTCCTGCTGTCTCCCTTGGTTTTGGAAACCATCTTGCCCCTCTCAGCTGGTGACTTCCCACCCAGGGATGAGGACTGTGTTGCTTCTATCACAAAGACTCTCTGAAGACAGAGGAACTTCTTTTTTTTTGAGACAGAGTCTAGCTCTGTTGCCCAGGCTGGAGTGCAGTGGCATTATCCTAGCTCATTGCAACCGTCACCTCTTAGGTTCAAATGATTCTTCTGCCTCAGCCTCCGGAGTAGCTGGGATTACAGGCGCCCACCACCATGACCGGCAAAGTTTTGTATTTTTAGTAGAGATGGGGTTTCACCATGCTGCCCAGGCTGGTGTCGAACTCCTGACCTCTGGTGATCTGCCCACCTCGGCCTCCCAGGGTGCTGGGATTTCAGGCATAAGCCACCATGCCTAGGCCAGAGGAACTTCTTTCCTCCTCCTTGGGGACACTTGGCCCAGGGATCTGTGGGAGCTGCTTGGGTCCCACCCTTCCCTGCTTCCCGGCTGGAGCACGCACCGAAAGCCTGATCTCCTTGGCCCGGTCGGCATATTTGAGGGTGTTGTACGTGTCCTCGTAGGCCAGGCTGGAGGGGCTGATGGCAGCGATCATCACTGTGCGGCAGTTGCCCCCAAGGGAGTCTTTGAGCAGGCGGGTCAGTTTGCTGTCCCGGTAGGGCACATGGGTCTTGCGGCCCTGGGGGGTGCAGTGAGCGGGTGTGGGGTGAGGAGGCTGATGGCACTGACTCAGGATGGGGTCCTGTGGCCTTTGGCCCTAGGTTCAGGTGCTCAGTTGCTATCCTAGGGGGAATGCTGGCCTGCGCTGCTTTACCTTTGCGTCGGCCAAGGCGTTGAGGACGTTGATGAGAGCCAGCAGAGATCGGTTGATGTTGGCCCCCTCCCGCAGCCGCTCCCCCTTTGCATGGGTGCTGGATGCCCGCTCTGAGCCAGCTAGGTCAATCAGGCTCATCTTGGCCCTCTGGACAGCCTGGGTCAGTCCTGGAACCCTGTCCTGCTGCTTCACAAAGATCTGAAGAGAGATGGTAGGGGTGAGGGGGAGCTAGGCATCAGGAGCCCTGGTTTCAGGCTCTGACCCATGACCTCACCTGGAAGATGGCATGGGAGCGGGAGGAAGTCGCGTTGGCATCAGTGGGGTGCTGTGTGCGGTTACGGTTCCCCCTGGTCAGCATCTCCAGCAGCTGCTCGGCTGAGGCTGGCTACAGAGGAGAGGCCCAGGAACGGGGCTGTGGGTTCCCCGACCAGGACTTTTCCCCTAACAGGAAGGGCTGGTCTTTAGAACCTACATCACCCCCTTGCTACCACCACCACTGCCACCACCATCACAGGACCTAGGGCATCCCCAAACAGTTTTGTGAGGGAACCCCGAGGACCCATGGGGCCGATCATCCTACCCAAGCCCAATCCCACACCTGGTGGAAAGAAAGTCCTTGCACCACCACCCCCTTGTCGGGGTCCTCGCGGATGGCAAGGGGCCCCTTGGGTTCCAGGAGGTCGTGGATCTGCTCATTGTACACCTGAGAAACGAAGAAAGGAAGAGGCCTGAGGGAGAGCGGCCCATCAGGAAACCTCTCCCTAGCGGCTGGACAGAGGAGCTGAGGCCAGGGTGTATCTGAGACACCCACAGGAGTGGCGCTTCCCAGGACTGTGTTACACGACCACAGCAGGGTGAACGGGCAGGTGTCTCCAGTGCAGCATCTCACTGAGCTGTATCTATCTCCTTGAGGGGCCCCAGCTCTCCATTTCCTGCCACCCTGTCCCACATCAGCTCATTCAACCCCATGGGCTCGCTTCCTCCCAGGTGGTTGTGAGAATGAGGCCCAGGGCAGGGGCAGCCAACCTCCTGGTAGCTGATGAGCACCTCGAAGCACTTCTCCTGCTGGCGGGCCTCCAGGCGCCTGTACAGTTCCACGGTGGTCAGGTACATGATGCCGGGGTCTCCCTCCCTTCCCAGCATGGTGTGTGTCTTCCCAGCCCCGGTAGCCCCGTAGGCAAACACTGCAGAGGACAGAGTAAGGAGGAGGACCCCAGTGCCTTGCCACCCAGCTCAGACCTTCCCTCCTCCCTCAAGCCCCTTCCCTTTGCCTCCTGTGTTTCCTGGTCCACTGCTCCCACTAATTGCACCCTCCATGTTCTCACTGCAGGGTTGGAGTTCTCTGTGTGTTTGTTCTGCTCCCCCATAGGCCAGTGGATTTGGGATAACCGGATTTCCACTATGGGGGCGGGCTATGCCTTCCTTCTGTAGGCGAGGCAGCTTTTGGTGTTGAAGGCCCACAGTTATCTCCGTCTTACCATTACCCTGGTTTATCGCCACACACCGTGGATGTGATCTGTGAGTGGTGTCTTCTCCCCTCTAGACTGTGAGCACCAAGTGGACAGGTCCTGTCTGATTTGCTGTTGCAGCCCTGGGCCCAGTAGAGTGCCTCCCCCATAGACTGAATGAATGAATGGGGGTCCCACAGAGCATGATGGGACATTGTACAGAACTCCTTAGTAAATCGTGCCCAGCCTGGGGGAGGCAGGCACATGCCAGAAGACACATGAAACCCTTCCCTTAGGAGGAGGCAGGGAGGCCAGGCCACTGCCAGGCAGGGCTGAGGTTGTCACCTGAGCAGTTGTAGCCCTGAAGGAAGCTGTCCAGGATGCTGTGCGTGGTGTGCTGGAACACGTCCTGTTGGGTGGCTGCCTCACCAAAGATCCGGTCAAAGACAAATGTCAGGTCTTTGCCCTTCTTCTTGGGGCCATCATTGGTGCCACCCCACTTCAGGCCAGGGAGCCCTCCATCAGGCTCCTCAGGGTTAAACACCAGCACCCGCTCGTCCACCACCTGAACCACTGGCCGCCGCTGACCATCCACCTCCCGAGGGGTGGGGGGCCGCACCCGCACCACCACTTGCAGTGTGCTGTCCTCTACTGCCATCACCGTGGCGACACCTGGGCGAGACATGGTGGAGCTGAGGACCAATCTCACCCCAGGCCTGACCAGGTGCCCCCTAAGCTCTCCCAGGCCCCCTCCACCCACTCCCAATGACTGGTCTCTGTTTTATGCCTCAAGAGAGTAAAAATATTGGTGCCAAAACCAATTATCTCTCTTTTGCACTTGAAATACCATCTTTGTCATACTCAAATGACTATATATATATATATATTTGAGACGGACTCTTGCTCTGTCGCCCAGGCTGGAGTGCAATGGTGTGATCTCGGCTCACTGCAACCTCCGTCTCCCAGGTTCAAGCGATTCCCCTGCCTCAGCCTCCTGAGTAGCTGGGATTACAGGCGTGTGCCACCATGCCCAGCTAATTTTTTGTGTGTATTTTCAGTAGAGATGGGATTTCACCATGTTGGTCAGGCTGGTCTCGAAATCCTGACCTTGTGATCCGCTCACCTCGGCCTTCCAAAGTGTTGGGAGTATAGGCGTGAGCCACCACGCCAGGCCTCAAATGACTATATTGTTGGAGGCCTCTTACTGGGCTTTCTACTATGTTCCACCAATCCATTTGTCTATTCTTTTTTTTTTTTTCTTACTTTTCATAACCCTTATGTAGCTCTGTCTATCCTTAGGCCAGTGCCACACTGTTTCCATGATATTACTTTACAGTATGCTTTCCAGCTAGTAAGGCGAGAACCTCTTCATTACTCTTTCTTTTCTGTAACTTTCTTGGCTATTTTCAGGCATTTATCATGCTGCTTGATTTTAAGAAAATTTTATCAATTCTACCCCCAACCTGGAGCCCTCCCCTCCCTCAAAAACCCTATTGGGACTACAGTTTGAACTGTATTACATTTACATATTTATTATACTGAGCCTTTTTTTTTTACTTTACAAAAGCCTTTAGCAGCCAAGTGTATTAAACCGTTTCAGGCAAGATTGTGGCTACTGCCTTTCTTTTTGTTCAGATATTTTTTATGTCCCTCAATAAGATTTTATAGTTTTCTATCTCTTCAGTTAGTTCTGTAATTGTCCTTTTAATATATTTCTCAGGTGTTTTATGTACTTAATTGCTCCTGTGGATGGAACACTTTTCCCCATTTACATTTCCAGCTGATAATTACTAGTATGGAGGAACACAACTAATTTTATATATTCACGCTATATCTACCACCCTCAAACTCTCTTATTAATTTCATTTATTTTTGTTATTTTTGTTATTTTGTTATACTGGGTTTTCCAAGTATACAATTATGTATCAGAAGAGGAAACAATTTTTACCTTTTCTTCTCTATATTCATACCCAATATTTCATTTCTTGTCTATTGCAGTCTCTAGAATTTCTAAAACAATGTTGAATAATAATTATGATAATGTGCATTCCTGTTTTGCTTCTGATTCTAAAGGAAATGGCTTTAGTGCTTCCCTATTTAGACATTACTTTTATGCAAGTAGTCTTTATCACATTAGCAATTTCTTCTATTCTTGTTTTACTTGGGGTTATTATTAGGAAAGTCTAGAACTTTATCAATGCTCTTTTAGCATCTCCATATATACACACACACACACACATATATATATGTATTTTTTTTTTTTTTTTGAGATGGAGTTTCACTCTTGTTGCCCAGGCTGGAGTGCAGT
>NW_012115010.1:1816025-1826951 GCF_000951035.1 Colobus angolensis palliatus
GAATAGTGCATTCATCCTCTACCAATTTGAAATGCCAAATTTAACATAACTAAAGTCTCATAGAAACATGAATTTGTAGCTGGGTGTGGTAGCTCACACCTGTAATCCTAGAACTTTGGGAGGCCAAGGTGGGAGGATCACCTGTGGTTGGAAGTTCGAGACCAGCTTGACCAACATGAAGGAACCCCGTCTCTACAAAAAATACAAAATTAGCTGGGTGTGGTGGCACATACCTGTAGTCCCAGCTACTTGGGAGGCTGAGGCAGAAGAATCACTTGAACCTGGGAGGTGGAGGTTATGGTAAGCTTAGATCATGCCACTGCACTCCAGCCTGGGCAACAAGAGTGAAACTCCATCTCAAAAAGAAAAAAAAAAAAAAAAAAAAAAAAAAAAAAAAAAAAAAAAAAAAAAAAAAAGGAAGGGTGTTTGGGGGGGGGGGGGGGGGCTTCTTCCCTGTAATCCTAGCACTTTGGGAGGCTGAGGCTGGCAGATCACCTGAGGTCAGGAGTTTGAGACCAGCCTGGCCAATGTGGTGAAACTCCGTCTCTACTAAAAATACAAAAATTAGTCGGGCATGGTGGCAGGCGCCTGTAATCCCAGCTACTCGGGAGGCCGAGGTAGGAGAACCACTTGAACTTGGGAGGCGGAGGTTGCAGTGAGCTGAGATCCCGCCATTGTAATCCAGCTTGGGTGACAGAGACAGACTCCATCTCAAAAAAAAAAAAAAAGAAACGTGAATTTGTTTCTGGACTTTCTCTTCTGTTTCATTATGTCCATTCCTTTTCCAGTACCTCACTCTTGTAATTACTGTGGTTTTATCATATATCACCTCATTGCTCTTTTTCTTGGCTATTTTTAGGCATCTTGTCTTACATATGGTTTTAGAATCAGCTTACGAACTTCTATGAAAAATCCTGCTAAGATTTTAATTTGGATTATTTTGAATTTATAGATTAATATGAGGAAAATTGGCATCTTTATAATGTCAAGTGTTCCCACCTAGGAACCGATATCTCTTTCCATTTATTCACACCTTTACAGTCTTAAGTAAAATTTTATAATTTTCCTCACATGGGTATTATATATTTCTTGATAGGCTTATTACCAGTTATTACATGATCTTTGCTATATTATGAATAGGCTCCTTGTTTTATTTTTATTTATTTATTTTTTTGAGACTCAGTCTCGCTGTCGCTCAGGCTGGAGTGCAGTGGCACGATCTCGGCTCACTGCAACCTCCACCTCCCAGGTTCTCTTGCCTCAACCTTCTGAGCAGCTGGGATTACGGGTGTGCACCACCACACCCAGCTAATTTTTGTATTTTTAGTAGAGGTGGGGGCTCCAACTCCTGACCTCAAGTGATCCACCCACCTTGGCCTCCCAAAGTGCTGGGATTACAGGCGTGAGCCACTGCACCCACCCACTCCTTTTAAAATTACATTTTCAAACTCCTTTTTTCCAGAAGATAGGAAAGCTACTGATTTCTGCATGCAGATCTTGTATCTGGACCACAATGCTCAACTCCCTTATTGGTGCTAATAGATTGTCATTGATTCTCTTAAGTCTTTCAATTAAATGATGATATCGTTTACAAATAATGACAGTTACTTTCTATTTTTAGCTCTTCTATGTTTAGTTCCCCACCTCCACTGCCCATTAGGAAGGTAGGAATGGGTGTTGAATTTTATAAAATGCTTTTTGGCACTTGCTGAAGTGATCACACATATTTCTTCTTTAATCTATTAATGTAGAGTGTGACTCAACAGATTTCCTAATGTTGACTGGGTAATAATTCCAAACACATATTTACTCATATCTTATATCTTACTTATATCTCCCCCAGACCTCTCTCCTTGGTTTTTCATTTCTCTTTCGAAACAATGTACCAAGGGTAGGGATGGAATTCTTGGAATGCAGCGTACCAAGGGTAGGGATGGAATTTTGGAATGCATCCTGGAAAAGTTCAGCCCAACTCCAGGGATATATTGACAGAGGTGAGGAACAGGGGCTGTTCCTGGGCATTCTGAATAGATGCATGCCTTCCAGGTAAAGACTAGCTTCCACTGGTGGGTCACAAATACCAAGGTCATTCAGCAAAGGAAAGTGGGGTTTCTACCTGACACTCTAGCAAATAGCTAAGGTTTTCCTTGGGGAATGAGACAGAACTGAGCTGATTTGAAACTCCTGTTCCCGAACACCCCTAAACTTCTTAACTTCTTCCTCATATAAAATAAGAGAAAGATCTCAACCAACCATAATCCTTTTGCATGTATGTAATTCTATTCCTCTCCCAGCAATCAGATTGCCATAGTAAGCATATTAGCTAAGTGCTCACTGTGTCAGGAACTGTTCAAAGCACCTTACACACATTATCTCCTTTTATCCCCATGGCAATCTCACAAGATGGATACTATTATTATACTCATTTTTCAATGAAGAAATTGAGACAAGGAGGGTTAAGCATTTTGCCCAAGGTCTCAATGCTAGTGAGTGATGGAGCCCGATTCCAATCCAGGCAGTCTGACTACACACCGGGCCATACTGCCTTATAGTGATATTACATATTATGCTACAATGATCACATTGTTGTAATAGTCCCTTATGTTTGTATAATAATTATAATCCCTTTTATGGAATTAGCATTCTGTATTCTACAAACACTTTCAAATATATGGACTGTATCTAATTTTCTTCTTCTTTCTTTTTATTTTTTTTTTTTTGAGACAGAGTCTCGCTCTGTCACCCAGACTGGAGTGGAATGGCGTGATCTCAGCTCACTGCAAAACCTTTGCCTCCCGGGTTCAAGCAATTCTCCTGCTTCAGCCTCCCGAGTAGCTGGGATTACAGGCGCCCACCAGCACAGCCACGTAATTTTTGGATTTTTAGTAGAGACGAGGTTTCACCATGTTGGCCAGCTGGTCTCGAACTCCTGACCTCAGGTGATTTGCCTGCCTTGGCCTCCCAAAATGTTGGGATTACAGTCGTGAGCCACTGCGCCCGGCTGTACCTAATTTTCTTTTTTTTTTTTTTGAGGCGGAGTTTTGCTCTGTCGCGGTAGCCAGATCTCAGCTCACTGCAAGCTCCGCCTCCTGGGTTTACGCCATTCTCCTGGCTCAGCCTCCCGAGTAGCTGGGACTACAGGCGCCCGCCACCTCGCCGGGCTAGTTTTTTGTATTTTTAGTAGAGACAGGGTTTCACCGTTTTAGCCGGGATGGTCTCGATCTCCTGACCTCGTGATCCGCCCGTCTCGGCCTCCCAAAGTGCTGGGATTACAGGCTTGAGCCACTGCGCCCGGCCCTGTACCTAATTTTCCACAAAGAGGGTTGCCGTCTCCTACTCTTGCAGACCTACCCCCAGGAAACCCCACTTTGGCACCCGGGGAAGTGAAGGCAGAGGATGCCTGGGTCCACATTTCCCGGCAGTCGCAGCTTCCCACGGGGAGGGCTTTAGCTGAGCAGGAGCCACAGAGCAGCCTAACATTCTAAGCAGGAAATTAAAAAGGGCACTGGCAAAGCAGTGCTCATAACCTTTACAGTTCTCTCCTCCCGCCTCCTGAGGGCCAGGGTGGCTGAGTCTGTTTGCCTAATGAGATGTTTTCCTTCTTGCTGAGATGATGCTGGGGGCATGGGCACAAAGTGTAGTGACACTTGGCATAGCCGCTGCTAGGATGCCTGGGTCCTTGTCCCTGTTCAGCATCTGACCAAGGCGGAGGTCTTTCCACAAGCCACACCAGGTCAATGTCGCATCAGCTTCCCCCTTTGAGAACCAGAGAAAACAGCTACCGAGCTGCTCCCGCCCCAGGGGATGGGGAGATTAATGAGAGAACGTGTGTCAAGTTTGCTTTGATCCTTGGTTGGAAAGAGCATTTCAGCCCAAAGTACAAGGGAGATGATTCTTTAATAAGATCTTCAGGATTCTCAGCCAGTCACAGTCACGTCCTGTTTCTAACCCAGGGCAGCTCATTAAAACCCAGAGGCTAGTGCTCTGCCAGGCAGGGGCTGGAAAGCCAAGATTCTGTTGTTTTGGGGATGGCCTGCTCTGCCCACCCTATTAGAGACAGGCCCAGTGAGCCCATGCTCCTCAGAAGTCCCTGGAGAAAAATTTCAGAGGACTTGAGGGAATCTCCCTGCAGACACTGGGAGCTGAAGAAGGTAGTAAGGGTGAGGGGATAGGGGAAGAAACCCAACCCCTGGATGTCCTAGTTTTACAGGTGATGCTATAGCCCCCTTCATCTCTCCTTCACAACCCTCATACACTTGTTTTTTTGTCCTTAAGCTCCAAGAGCAGGACCTTCTTCTGACATAGTCTGTGTACCCCAGGTGCCTGGGCACCCAGCCCAGCATGCAGCAGATACTGAATTTGTCCTATGAATAAATAAGGGCCAGAGAAGAGCAGAGTCTGAATCCAAAAGTCTAAAAATAATTATTATTACAGCTAACATTTACTCAGTGCTTACTATGAATTAGACACTATGCTAAGTGCTTCACAAATGGTGTTTAACTTTCATAACAATTGTTACATCCCTACCCTACAAAAGGAACAGGAGGCACAGGAACTTGTCTCCCAAACGTGAAGTAGCAAGGCTAGAACTTGACCTTCTGTCACTGGGGGCACTACCCCATCCTTAGGCTGTTCTGCTCTGCAATTGGGCTTGGGCAGCTCCCATCTCCTCCTCACCTTGGTACCCACAAAAGAACAGCACCCCCGGGCCACTGGTTCTTCCCACATGTGGTCATGCAGAGGAAGAAATTGTGTTCTTTTGTTTTTTTAAATAGACAATCATAAGGCTGTAATTGATGATAGTGTTCTGAGTTTCTTCCTAATCTTAATTTATTTTTATTTATTTTTCTTGTCTTACATTTCCAGTTAGGACCTCCAGCACGATATTGAATAAAAGCAGTAATAGTGAGTATCCTCATCTCTTTCCTGATTTTATAAAGAATGTTTCTACTATTTCACACTTTGTTTGTTTAAGGAAATTTGTCTCCATTTCTAGTTTACCTATATATATTTAAAAGTCATGAATGGATATTGAATGTTATTAAATTCAATTTTCTTTTTCTTTTCCTTTTTTATTTTTTTAGACCGGGTCTCACATTGTTGCCCAGGCTGAAGTGCAGTGGTGGGATCACTGCTCATAGCAGCCTTGAACTCCTGGGCTTAAGCCACCTTCCCACTTCATCACGTCACCTACCTCCCCAGTAGCTAGGACCACAGGTGTGCCACCATCCCTGGCTAATTTTTAAATTTTTCGTAGAAATGATGTCTCACTATGCTGCCCAGGTGGATCTCCAACTCCTGGGCTCAAGCGATCCTCACACCTCAGCCTCCCAAAGTGCTGGGAATATAGGAGTGAGCCACCACACCTGCTCCTATTGAATTGTATTTCTGTGCCTAATGGGATATGTTTGCTCTTTAAATCTCTAAATGTGTAAATTGTATTAATAGATTTTCCAATGTTAAACCATTCTTTCATTCTTGGGATAAATTCAACTTTGTCATAATCTAGTTTTTAAATACATAACTGGTTTCTGATTGCTAATATTTTATTAAGATTTTTGCAACTACATTAATGAAACAGATTGATTGTAGTTTTTTTTTTCTTTTCTGAAATGGAGTTTTGCTCTTGTTGCCCAGCAGGATGGACTGCAATGGCGTGGTCTCAGCTCACTGCAACCTCTGCCTCCCTGGTCCAAGCAATTCTCCTACCTCAGTCCCCCGAGTAGCTGGGATTACAGGTGCCTGCCACCACACCTGGCTATTTTTTGTATTTTTAGTAGAGATGGGGTTTCACCATGTTGGTCAAGCTGGTCTCAAACTCCTGACCTCAGGTGATCCACCTGCCTTGGCCTCCCAAAGTGCTGGGATTACAGGCATGAGCCACTACACCTGGCCTGACTTGTAATTTTCTTTGTGTCATTTTTTATCTCAAAAATACACTCACATGTTTTATCTTTTTTATAGGGAGAATTTGCATAAGGTAGAATCATCTTTTTTAATTGCCTGTAAGTTTTTGGTGGAATTTGGTATAGATTTTTCATGCCTGTGAAGATACATTTTAAACTAACTCAATTTCTTCTATGGAAAATTGAATTCCTCAGTGGAATAGTCCTAGATCTAGTCAAAATTTCCATAACTTCTTGAGTCAGTTTTGGCAAGTTGTTTTTTCCTAGAAAATTTTCCAAAGGCATTGTCAAAAAGAATGTTCCACTGCGTTTCTCTCTTTTAATCTCTGTAACTGAAGTATGTACCTATTTTTGCTCCTAAGATCTTTTTTTGTGTGTTTTATTTATTTATTTCTCCATCAGTATTGCCAGAGGTTTTTTTATTAGTCTTTTCTAGATACAGCTTTTGACTAAAATAATCCTCTCTATTATATGATAAAATGCTATTTCATTGATTCTACTTTTAGTTTATTTATTTATTTATTTATTGAGACAGTGTCACTCTGATGCCTACGGTGGAATGCAGTGGCGTGATCACGGCTCACGGTAGCCTTGACCTCCTAAGGCTCAAAAGATCCTCCCACCTCAGCCTCCTGAGTAGCTGGGATCACAGGCACACGCCACCATACTCCCCTAATTTTACATTTTTAAAAAGAGATGGGGTTTCACCATATTGCCCAGGCTGGTCTTGAACTCCTGGGCTCAAGCTGTCCACACACCTTGGTCTCCCAAAATGCTGGGATTACAGGTGTGAGCCATCACACCCAGTCTTATCTTCTTTTATATTCTACATATGTTCTCTACTGTTCTGTCTTATTAAAGTTTGGTATTTGCCTCATTAACTTTCAGTTTCTTAAACAAAATGTTCTAATATAAGCATTTAAGACTATAAATTGCCCTCTGAGTATCGCTTTAACTGCGTCTCACAAGTTTTATAAATAGTATTTTTATAATTGTTCCATGCTAATTATCTTTTAATTACAATTATGAATTCCTATCTGACTGACTTAAGTGTATTTTTAAAAAATTTCAGGCCAGGCATGGTGGCTCACGCCTGTAATCTTAGCACTTTGGGAGGCCGAGGCTGGTGGATCACCTGATGTCAGGATTTTGAGACCAGCCTGGCCAACATAGTGAAACCCCATCTCTACTAAAAATACAAAAAATTAGCCGGGTGTGGTGGCGGGTGCCTGTAATGCTAGCTACTCCAGAGGCTGAGGCAGGAGAATTGCTTAAACCTGGGAGGCGGAGGTTGTAGTGAGCCAAAGTGGTGCCGTTGCACTCTAGCGCGGGCAACAAGAGCGAAACTCTGTCTCAGGGGAAAAAAAAAAAAAAAAAATCCAAACATGAGCTGGGCACAGTAGCTCATGCCTGTAATCCCAGGACTTTGGGAGGCTGAGGTAGGAGAATAGCTTGAGGTCAGGAGTTCAAGACCAGCCTGGGCAACATAGGGAGAACTTGTCTCTACTTCCAAAAAAAAAAAATTGTAAATGTGGTATTTATAACTTAATTGCTTACATAAAGAGATTATCTTTTATACAATATTCTGATAGTTGTTTAGATTTGTTTTGTGGCCAGGTATAAAAACAATTTATAAATTTATAAAATATGCTACATGTATACTTTTTTTTTAACTTCTATTTTATTTTATTTTTTGCAACAGTATACATGTATACTTTTTTAAAAAGGTATAAATGGAATTGGGTTAGATAATATAAAGACCAACATCTTAAAATAACTCTCTGGGGTGGGGAAATTCAACAATGAAATAGGCAGAGAATGACTGGACACCTTTGTACTTGCTGAAGCATAGGATGCAGTGATTGGAGAAGAAATAGAATAGGGAGAAGATTGGAGAAAGAAATATAACATTGAGATGTTCTCCTCTAAACTAGGCTTAACATCTCTGAGCCTCAGTTTTCCAACCTGTAAATTGTAAATAATATTAGTATATATCCCATATATTTGTGAAGACTAAATGAGTTCATTCAAACCTGGTAAGTGCTCAATAGATATTAGCATTACTGTTAGAATTATATGACATATGGCATTTTCCCATGATGCTAGAGGAACCAACGTCTTCAATAAAATCCCTTAAGTTCTGTGGCACAGACCAGGCTTAATCTTTTCCATGTCACTTCAGTTCCTTAGAAGGTCAAAGCTAAGGGGAGATGCATCCTAGGAGCAGTAACAGAGGCCTGGTCTTCTGTCATATAAATGTTCTTTCACTTGTTCCTTCATTCACTCAAATATTTGGCTAGGCGCAGTGGCTCACATCTGTAATCCCAGCACTTTGGGAGGCCGAGGCAGGCGGATCACCTGAGGTCAGAAGTTCGAGACCAGCCCAGCCAACCCTGTCTCTACTAAAAATACAAAAATTAGCTGAGTGTGGTGGTAGGCGCCTTTAATCCCAGCTACTCGGGAGGCTGAGGTAGGAGAATCTCTTGAACCCGGGAGGCGGAGGTTGCAGTGAGCCAAGATCGTCCCATTGCACTCCAGCCTAAGAGACAGACATACTCCAACTCCAAAAAAAATTAAAAAAAAAAAAAATTGCGTGCTACAGCCACTGGCACGTGCAGCTCTGCAATCGGTTCAGTAAAGACGGGTGGAGAGGGGCTTACTTACTCCACACTGACATGCAGGGAGTCCCAGGCCTTTAGTTCTAGTGTGCGTAAGAGCCCCATTCTTCCTCACTTGCGAGCAGGAGGACCTTTCACGCGGCCGACGTACAGAAGGCCAGGCCCCCGTGGCAGATGTGCAGGCCCAGTCTAGGTCCAGCATAGATGAGCAGAGGGGTCCCGACCACCCGTACGGGTGTGTAAGGAAGCGCCCTGCTTTCCGCCCAGTTTAAAGGGGTCCATGCAGGGCCTGCCGGGGCGGCGGCAAAGCTCGGTCTCCGCGCCGCACCTTGACGTTCAGCACAAAAGAGGCCTGGCTCAGGCCACCGCCCGGAGCAGCTGGGTCTGCGCGTCTGAGACCTGAGAGCAGGCGTTCGCGGGGTCGGCTCCGCCGTGGGCCAGGGCTTACCTTTTGTCGGTTCTCCGCCGCTGGCGTCGCTGCTTGCTCGCGGGTCCCACTGCCACAACACAGACAGGAGTATCCACCCCAGGGGAGTGCGCCCCACACCCTCCCCTACCCGCGCCACCCTCCACCTGGCGCCTCGCGTTCAAATTAGCCGGGCCGGCAAGACCGTGCTTCCCATTGGTCAGCTACCGGATCGCTGATTGGCTGTTTCCTAAGTAACAAAGTGTTGCGCGAGCCGTTCACAGTGCGCTTGCGCACTTCCTCTTCCTGACTGCTAGAGGTTCCCAGGCGGTGTCTCCGGGGTTGGGCACACGCGAGTAGCGGGCAGAAGCCATCCCAGGGTTCTGTTACGTGGGGCCATAGTCTCTGTGGTCCCCGGAGCTAGGCTTAGCACCAGTTACAGCAACCAGACATCCAACAGGTGTTTAAACCTGTTTTTTCTGTAGGCTAAATTCACATCCGTTTGTCAAGAGGGGATTGTCAACCGCTGTCGGCAGCGTCTTTCCGCTGCGGGACCATCCCAAGATGAACAAGATGAACTTAAAGGACAGCCTTGATGTGGCAAAGCCGGCGGACGCCAAGAATGGCAATTCCATCCTCTTGGCTTTGACAGTGTGAGAAGCATGGTGCCTGATGATTGCGTGTGAGGGTCGGCCTCTTAGGCAGCGGTGGGGTGCACTGCCTCCATAATGCACCGCTGCCCGCTGCTTGGATTCTGGTGGGCTCACCTCATACTGATCTCCAACACCAGAGGTTGTGGGAGTCGAAGTGTTTCCAGCTGTGGCTCAGTCACTAACTAGTGCTGAGACCGCGAGGCACTTCAGCTCTCTGAGTGTCAGTTTTCTCATCTATAAAATGGGGCCGATATCCTGCTCTTCCTACTCACCTAGGAGAGCGTGGGAATGAAAGCCCTCCAACGTCCCCAGCATATGTAAGGGACAACTTTTATGCATTTGATTAGAACCAAATAGGTGAAGGCTGCAAAGAGCCAGATGCTCATTACTTTCAGTAAATCTTCAGTACATCGGTTCCCACACTGGGACTATGAGCTGATTTGGGGCGTGTAAGATAAGGGGGAGGCAAAACTCCCTCATCAGACTTGCTATCACGATAAGGGTTACTATAATACCTAGTTGACTTGGCCCAAACTCATTCACCTCCCTGGACCCCAGCTGACCCCTATACAATAGAATAGCATTGCTGGTTTGCTGAGTTTAAAACCAGAAAATTACGTGCAGGTGCTGGTCATTGTAAAGCTACAAGAAATTTGGAGTACTCTTGCCATCTCCACTACCCATGATAAATAAAAACAAAAAATAAAGGATGGCTTACAGCGTAAGGGTCTCTTCCTCTCTTACTGGGATGTGTATTTTAACAGAGGTTTTGGCTCCCCAGGAGCCATCAGGGGAGCTTCTTGTGCCTTGTAAGCCAGATCTTGCCCTGGGCCTCTTCTGGTTCAGACAATTAACTGTAGGTTAGGTGAACCAGGGTAAGGCAAGGGGCAGAGTCTGGCCCTGCTGCAGGTAGGGGACAGGGGACACTTACTTGCTGGATAATCTTGGGTAAGTCACCAAGTCTCTCGGAGCATCAGTTTTTGAAGTTATAAAATAGGGAACAAAAGAATACTTAGCTTGTTACAAAGATTAGAAAAAAATGTAGATAAAGTACCTTGCTAACATTCAATAAAATGGTAATGGGTGTTCTCATATTCATTTATTCAACAACTACTTACTAATATGAGACAGGTGGGCTCAGAGAATAGGCTGCTCAGTGATCAACACCCTCCTCCTACCCTTGTGGAGCTTGCAGCCTTTGGGAGAAATTAGACAATTAAATATGAACAATGATGTGAGATACAGACTATAATGAGAACATGCAGGGGGAAGCGGAGCTGGGAACTGGCATGCTAGCTGAGGGCTGAAGGGAGATTGGGAGCTTGCCTGGCAGGGGAGGCTGT
>NW_012115010.1:1827716-1828434 GCF_000951035.1 Colobus angolensis palliatus
ATAATGAGAACATGCAGGGGGAAGCGGAGCTGGGAACTGGCATGCTAGCTGAGGGCTGAAGGGAGATTGGGAGCTTGCCTGGCAGGGGAGGCTGTTCCTTGAATCTCAGAAGACAAGGGAAGACAGTCTCATAGGTGAGAGGGTCAGCCTTGCCCAATAGTGCTGAGGGGTCTTGGTAGGGCCTCGCCAGGCCTGCCTTACTGAACACAAATGGAAAATTTCTGGGGCCTATACCACAGATGCTGATAAGGGGAGCTTGGTTTGGAGTTGGCCTAACAAGAATTTCAAGGCCTAGAACCCTAACTTGAGGGCTGGGTGCAGAATTTTTTTTCTTGTGTGGAGGCAGAAGGTGATTCTAGGCTGATGTGACTGGGGGTGTGAAAGGCAGCAGGCTCTGTCTTCTTACAAGGTATGTGGACGTCTCACTACCTGTGATTTCTGAGACCACCGACCCCAGGTGCTCAAAGAAAGCAGAGGGAAGGCACATCCTCCCATCCTCCCACCTGTACCCTTATCATTGCAGAGCCTTTACTGTACCCTTATCATTGCAGAGTGTTTGCACCATGGTATGGCATTAGCTACTTTGTGTTTTTTTGTTTTGCTTTTTTTAATTTTTAATTTATTTCTTTATTTTTTTGAGATAGTCTCGCTCTGTCGCCCAGGCTGGAGTGCAGTGGCGTGATCTCAACTCACTGCAGCCTCCGCCTCCCAGGTTCAA
>NW_012115010.1:1835138-1835509 GCF_000951035.1 Colobus angolensis palliatus
TTTTTTTTTTTTTTGAGACAGGGATCTCACTATGTCTCAGAGGCTGGTCTCAAACTTCTGGGCTCAAGCAATCCTCCCACCTTGGCCTCCCAAAGTGTTAAGATTACAAGCATGAGCCACTGCACCTGGCCAAATTAATACCTGTGGAAGAGAAGGAAACAGGATTGGGCAGAGAGAGAAGTTGAACTGGGAACTCTGAGGTAGGGAAGACACTTCAGAGCTGCCCTGAGTAGGGGGTGGAGGGCCCGGCAGATAAAACCCATGCTGATCAGTTATGGGAAGCAGGCTGCTCTGAGAAAGGGGCAGGACATTGAGGAAGGCAGCTCACATCAGCAGGGGAAATCCTGAAAGGGGGCTGGTAGCCGAGAGCC
>NW_012115010.1:1840394-1841768 GCF_000951035.1 Colobus angolensis palliatus
CATTCTGTGGCATTGATTCTCAATTTTGGCAGATGGCACAAATGCATGGAGAGCATGGGGTAGGTAGCCCAATGGCCCCTTTCTCCAGCCCCCATCTGCCCCCTCTTAGTATCCCTTCCAATCCCTTCCAGTTCCAAACATGTGTAGACTTTTCACTTCCACTTTATCACCTCATCTGTAGGATTTTAAGTTTTATTACCTAGACGGGAATGAGGAACTCACACTTTCAGTTCCGCTTTTCAAATATACGGTTATCATGTGTGAAAATAACCTTAATAACAGCATCTAACCTGCTATAGTTTTGTCTGGGGGGCATCCACATAAATAAATGCAGAAGGAACCAGGGCATGGGCAACAACACAGCTAGCTGGGGTAGTGCGGCCTCTGGACCCCTGGAACTTTCTTCTAGCCCTTGGGGGTCCTGGAGCTGTTGTCAGGGTCAGCAGAACTCAGACGAGACCCAGAGCAGCTTTGAGCAATTGGCCGCCTTGTCTGGGTCTCCGCCTCCTGCCTCCTCTGATGCTCAGAGCTCCTTCAGGAAACGGCTCCTGGGTCTCCCCAGTTCCCCTGTCTCCTGGATGCTTGTCTAGGATTGATTCTCTGGGCAGCTCCCCTCCAAGCAGTAAATGAAATATTGGTTACCAGGAGTGAGGAGGGAGGCAATTAACCCTTAGACCTCACCATGGCAGATGTGTCTGTAGCAAGCTGAAGTGGAGAGCCAGGCACACCTGCCTTGGCCTTCCTGCAAAGTCATCCAATTAGGGCAGCCCCCAGCAGTGGGCTCACTGCCCCCTCTGGTTCTCATAACCTTAGAAACCAGGGCAGCACCAGCTCCTAGGGCTGGTGGCTGCCCCAGCATAAGATGGCTTGCCATTTCTCGTGTGGAAGAGCTCCAGGGGCACCTCCGTCCTCACACCCCTCCTGGTAGGGACATTATTCATTAATTAATCACACATCTTCCTAAAGGGGAGGCAGCCTGGGGAGGTTTGTTGCTTCTCCTCCAGAGTGGACATGCCCTTCTGTCTGTCCGGCTCCTTCCCACCCCCACACAGTCCTGACCCCTGGAATGTTCCTGTGCCAGAAAAGAATCCTGACTGAAGAAGGGGGAGACAAATGCCCTGCTTTCAGGGAGCCCTCATTAGAAAAGACAGACACAGCCTCTGCTCTCAAAGTGCTCACAGTTAGATAAGAAGCCAGTCTCTCCTTCAGGCAGCCCCCAGTCTGGGGGTGGAGACTGTCCCTTTCTCAGAAAGTCCTAGTTTAATAGAAGAAGCACAGTATCGGCCAGGCGCAGTGACTCATGCCTGTAATCCCAGCACTTTGGTAGGCCAAGATGGGCAGCTCACTTGAGGCCAGGAGTTCAAGACGAGACTG
>NW_012115010.1:1842668-1844299 GCF_000951035.1 Colobus angolensis palliatus
AAAGAAAGAAAGAAAAAAAAAGTCCTTGGTTTCAGTCCAGCCCCAGTTGTGCCACAGCATTACTGCATGACTGTGGGCAAGTCACGAATCTTCTTCAGACTATGATTTCTTCACCTACAAAATGGAGATGTTAGCCCCATCTCTCAAAATGACATGAGGATTGTCAAGTTACCAGAAAGAAAAGAAACCAGGCCAGCCAGTCAGCCAGCCTGCACGCACTACAGAAAAGATTAACATGGTTTTTCTTGTAACAGAGGTCATGGATCAGTCCCAGTGGCCTCTGGGAAGGGTGGGGAGCCCCTCAGGTGTGGTGGCTGGATAATTCCAGGCCCGAATGGCCATTAGAGAACCCGGGGCTGTGGGTAGCACTGGGGGGCCAGAGGAGTGCCTTCTAACCTAATCACTCTTCCCACCGAGATTCTCATTCCAGCCAGACCTGCCAGGGGTTTTATTGGGTTTGTGGGGACCCGCAGATTTCAATCTCCAGACCCCACAGGGAAGGAACAAGCATTAAACTAATTTTATTAAACGGCCACAGCTGGCAGTGGGGGAAGTAGGGAAGAGAAGGGAGGATAAAGAAAGTCATTCAAGTCTGCCAGCAATGACAAGGGTCTATACATGAGGCCTGGCCAGGAGGGAGGCCACCCCTCCTTCCTGTCTCTCCAGCTGAGCTAGACTGGGGAGGGGAGGCCAGATGGGACCTTTCCTCAATGTAGAGCTTTGGGATTCTCCAAGAGTCTCACCCCATGGCTGCTGCCCAGGGCAGATGCTTGTAAATACATCAGGCCTCTGCAGGGCAGGGGTGGGAGTGGAAGGGCTGGGCTCAGGCTGCCCTGGTGCCATCCTCAGATCTGCTCTAGAGATCCCAACTCTATGAAATATGGTGTGCCAGGTAAGAGCATGGTCTTTGGTTCAAATACTGGCATGTGCCTGTTTTTAGCTCTGTGATCTTGGCAAGTTGTGTGACCTCTCTGAGCCTGTTTCCTCATCTAAAATGGATAAAATAACAGCATAATTTTAAAGGGCATGAGATAATTTCCTGTAGATCTACTGCCCACCCCTGCACACATATCCATGAGATAATATTTATCAAGTTCTTACACAGTGCCTGACATATAGTGGGTACTCTCTCAATATTAGCTGTTGTTATCTAGAAATGCCCTGTGTGACATGGCCCCTAGTTGCAGGAAGTGAGGATGGCAGTGGTGGGGTAAGGGGACTTGGTATGTCTTGGATTTTCTTTCTTTCTCTTTTTGAGATGGAGTCTTGCTCTGTCGCCTAGGCTGCAGTGCAATGGCGCGATCTCAGCTCACTACAACCTCCGCTTCCAGAATTCCAGCGATTCTGCCTCAGCCTCACAAGTAGGAGGGATTACAGGCACCTGCCACCATGCCTAACTAATTTTTGTATTTTTAGTAGAGACAGGTTTTCACCATGTTGGCCAGGCTGGTCTCAAACTCCTGACCTCGGTGATCCTCCCACCTCCCAGCCTCCCAAAGTGCTGGGATTACAGGCGTGAGCCACCGAGATGGCATACTTGAAAGCATTTTGCAACAGTCACAGATAAATAATAAAAGCTATGTTTATCGAGCACTTAACAATATACCTCACTAATCCTCAATCAAGTGAGG
>NW_012115010.1:1845674-1847901 GCF_000951035.1 Colobus angolensis palliatus
CCAGAGAACGTGCTGTATTTGTTGCTGTTGCCGCCGTGTGCTTTGCCTCCATCGAGCTTGATGAAGACCTCGTCGCCGGCGTCCAGGTGCAAGATCACGCTGTTGCTGGCGTAGTCATAGTTCTGATCCGCGTCCTGGGCAATAGCACTGGCCCGCACCTGCGGGTGGGGGACACGGGAGGGAGGGCGAGAGAGGAGGGAGGATGAGAAGGGAGGGAGGTGAGGCAGTCTCGTGGGGAGGACCAGCAGACCCTGAAACCTGGCCTGCAGCCTCGCCTCATCCCACCCGGTCCCCTTCCAATCATACAGAACTTGTTTCAGGAGAGGGGCGGAGAGAAGCCCTGGATTTCTAGGGCAGGTCTGATCTGGGCCTGAATTGGGAGTCAAGGCAGTCTTCCTCCTTCACTCCTATAGGGCTTTCCATCCAGCTGGCCCAGAACCTCGATACCTCCAGGAAGCCTGAAAGCCCGTCCTTGCAAAGAGGAATTCTCTGGACCTCCAGGGGATGGAGGGCCTTCCCTTCTCTCATCATTCTTTCCTCTCTGCTTTCATAATGATGCCATCGTTTCAGCCACACCCGCTGGATCGTATGTCAGTGGATGGACACAAGGGCACACCTTGGCCCCACAGGTCAGGCAGCTGGATCAATGCCAGGCTGCCAGTCAGCAACCACCCTGGAACCAGGGCCAGGTCTTTGGTCTGAAGTGCATTCCAGAGTCTCCCCTGCTGCAGCAGTGAGACAGAAGGCCTGGTAATGCTTTCCCCTCCCAGGGCTTAGAAGGGGTATGGGTGCCAGCCTCCATGGAGCTATAGCTATATACCTGTCACTACCCACCCAAAGAGGACTTGTAGCTCCTCCTATCTCACCTCAGGGTGGTAGAAAGGAACTGGGTGGGAAGAAGGGAATCCAAGCCTTACTTCCCTCTGGGATTCTCAGTCTGAAGTGACATCCTTGCTGGTCCCTGCCTTGATGGGGGATGGGGAGGGACAGGCAGGATAATGGGTCAAGGGAGCACCAGCATTTGGGTTTGGAGCCTGCTGTCACTTTTGGAGGCTCTGACTATAATCATAAGAGATTGTGTGGTGGCTGGGCATGGTGGCTCATGCCTGTAATCCCAGCACTTTGGGAGGCCCAGGTCGGTGAAAAATTTGAGGTCAGGAGTTCGAGACCAGACTGGCCAACACGGTGAGACCCCCATCTCTACTAAAAATACAAAAATTAGCTAGGTGTAGTGGCGCATGCCTGTAATCCTAGTTCCTGGGGAGGCTGAGGCAGAATCACTTAAACCCGGGAGATGGAGGCTGCAGTGAGCCAAGATCACGCCACTGCACTCCAGCCTGGGTGACACAGTGAGACTCAGCCTCAAAAAAAAAAAGAGAGAGAGAGATTGTATGGTGGTGAACAAATGATCTACAGACATTCTTCTAATAGGGATGGAAACATAAGTCCTGACTTTGAGGATCGGGGCCTCTCCAGTGTATCCTGGGTAGAGACCTGGAAGAGAAGCGCCCTCTCCAGGATTGTGGCTTGTGGTGTGGGGAGGCTGCACTGAGTGGAGTTCTCTCAGTCAGGTTTCTCCACAGCCCCTCTCTATCCTGTCCCTTCACGGAAGGCAGCTCACCATCCCACCCTCCAGGGCTGAAGTCTGGGTAGAACCAAGCCAAATTAGGGAAGGGGCCCATCCTCTCTCCTGGACTGGAGGCAGCACTGCAGGTCAGCTGTGCCAGAGCTGCTGACTCAGCCGCGATGCTGCAATGAAGAGGACCCGACATATTTGCATGAGGACCCGCCTTTAAAGCCCATCTCCAACCCCTTCTTCTCCCTCAACCTCTTCTTCCCAACCAGAGAAGAAATTCTTTGTGCTCTTAGCTGGGAAAACTGGTCTAGTTAAAGGTGGGAGGGAATAAATGAGAGGGGAGATGCTGTCTGCCAAGGAGCTCAGTTTCTGTATCTAGAAAATGGATGAGAAGACTTTGCCTCACCACTGCCACCTCTGTAAAAGTCTTTTGACGATGAAGAAAAAAAACATTTAGATCTCGATGGGGCTTTGCGTTATTAGGGAAGAGCTGAAAGCAAACAGCCAACTTCTGTATTGTTCCCTGAGCCCTAATCCTGGTAGTATTTATTATTACGCACGCATTTCATTATCTTTGCTAGTAAATTACTACTAATAACAATTATTTTTATTGCCCAGATTAATTTAGCCTTAACTCATTAAAACAGTGTA
>NW_012115010.1:1848781-1850139 GCF_000951035.1 Colobus angolensis palliatus
CAGGCTGGTCTCGAACTCCTGCCCTCTGGTGATCTGCCCGCCTCGGCCTCCCAAAGTGCTGAAAGCCACCATGCCCAGCCTTCTTAGATCTGTATACCACCACCTTCAATTTATATACGCGCCAGCACCTCTCGCTGCAGTCAGACTCTGTTGTCAAACCCCTTGCCCATTGGTGATACTCACCTCCCCACAGTCTGCTACCCTGGATAAGCAGCACCCTGACCACAGGCCCTGACATCCTCACAAAGCCCCCTGCCCAGTTTTTTAATTTTGTGTCCTCTCCAACCCACCTGAACTGTGGATCTTGGAGGCAGGCTGCAGGCAACTCACCACACCCAGGGCCCCACTGCCAACCCAGAGTCCTTTCCCCAGGCTCCTCCCATCCTAATGGCCAGGACTTGGTGCCATCAGGGGTGTTGATGCAAGGCTACCCCTAAGGACAGGGGCCAGTGGGCCTCAGATAAGGACAGAGGGAGCCTCAGTGCCAGGCATGAAGGTGGCACTCCCCATCCTGAACTTACCTGGAGAAGAGGCAGAGCCCAGATTCAGCTCTGCCTCCCTAAAGAAATTCTGGAAGCCTCTCTACAGGCAGGAAGCCAGGAAGGAAAAGCGCAGTGCTCAGCATGGCCCCTGGTTCTGAAGTCACGGGAGATACAAGCTTCTCTCTTTTGTTCCCATCCATTGCCCAGTCCTGCCATTTTTTTTCTCTGCTTATTTAAATGTCCTCATCCACCTCTGAGCTGGCTTTCCCCTACACTTGACCTTTCATTTTCTCCCTAGCGGTATCTCCTCACGTTGGGGACCAAGGTTCACCATCTTCTTCGCTGCATCAGGTTGGTCTGCACCAGGGTAGGCCCTACTGAAGCACTCCCTCCCAGCCAACACATTTGGGGACCGAAGTCATCAATTGGGCTCCCAGCCCACCTTTAACACAGTACTCGCTGGGGTGTGTGATTGTATGTTATGAATGTTCCCCCTGCATAGGCCATGAGGTCTTGGAGGGCAAGTGGACTGAACTCCTACAAAGCCTCAAACCTGGTTCCTAGTAGGGGCTCAAAACTAACAAGTGGGATGACTAGTGAGATCAAATGAGTCTCTTGGGCAATTTGGAAGAAGTCATAAAGGACACGGGAGAGGGGGCTATAGGCCCCACTATTTCTCCTGGTTTTCTTTCCTTTTTTTTTTTTTTTTTTTGACAGAGTCTCACACTGTTGCCCAGGCTAGAGTACAGTGGTGAGATCTCACCTCACTGCAACCTCTACCTCCTGGGTTCAAGTGATTCTCTTGCCTCAGCCTCCCAAGTAACTGGGATTACAGGCATGCACCATCACACCCAGCTAATTTTTGTATTTTTTTTT
>NW_012115010.1:1851290-1852712 GCF_000951035.1 Colobus angolensis palliatus
AAGAGAAGAGGGGCTGACTTACAAGAACCTGGCAGGCTATCTGCTCACTTTCCCTGCTTGCCCCTGTCCCTGCCCCCAAGACTTGCAGACCCGCAGGCTGGCAGAGTTTCAGGGCAGTGCTGCCGTGGGAAGGGTTCCAACAAGGTCTTGCATCTCAATCGTGGGAGATTCTTTCTCAACTTCCACTAGCTCAGTTTTGGTTCTGACCAGCGGTCCCCTTCTTCCAAGAGAATGCTCGGCCTGACCACACCCCCAGTCCGCAGGCCACCATGAGTGGGAGCACTGGGAAGGGAGGTGGTATCAAGATAGCTGGCTAAAATTGTCACCCCGGGGCGGGGCTGGGTGGAGGGTGGTCCTGGGGTCGGCCATTCCAAGGAGGGCTACACGTACATGCAAGTCCCGGTACCAGAGTCCCCGACACACTCAGCGCTTTCCAGCTCCAGCGTCTTAGGTGGGGACAGAGAATGGAGAAGATCCCACATATCCCAGAGTCAGGAGGGGCTGGAGCGGGAGACTAAGAGGAGGGGGAGTTTCCATTTCTTCCCCCGCCTCAGGAGGAAAAACTCCCCCTCCCCCCAGGCTGCCTTCTTGTTGGGGCAGCTCTGCTACAGTGGGAAAGAGCTCCCAACTCCCGGATTTTGCAAAGGGTGTCAGATCCGCCCAATGGTCCCTTCTCGAGGGCAGGGGACGCACTGCAGCCAGGGCTGTAAGCACCGGGCTCCCTTTGCCTTTGTGCCCCAAACATTTCCTGCAGCCACCCTTCTCCGCGTGCGCCCATGGCCAAGCGCCTAGGCGCCCGTGGGCGCGGATGCTGCTTCTCCCTATTCCATGCGCCAGAGCTCATCCTTGCCCTCCCCTTATCGCACGCTGGTGTCGGTCCTAATCCACTTCCCAAGGGGCAAGCCCCCAAGGGCAAGTCCATGCACCTGGGAGCCCTGCGCTCTGACTAGTTGGGTTCGTTTCCCGCATTTCCAGCAGCGTTGCAGACGGTGCCCAGCAGCGTCTGTCTTGGAGCGGGAGCCCAGGAACTGAGGATCGCAGATGTCCGCTGGCTCCGACCATCCCCACACGTGATGCCCAAGAGGGGCCGCTGTAGGGTGGGGTCCCCACCTGTGTCCGCCTGGTGCCCCCGCCAACTCCGATCAGGTACCCATTTGCCCCGGGCTCCCTGGGTGCCCTGCCCCCAGGCCAGCCCCATGCCCCCGCCTGGCCCACCTGGCCATTCTTGCAGAGGTCTGCCCACATACTGGTGCCGTCGCCGCCGCGCATGAGGACGTGGTAGGTGAAAAAGTAGGTGCCGGGAATGTTGCACGTAAACTTGCCGCTGGCCGCGTCGTAGTTGTTGCCTAGGTTGGTGACCACGTCGTCGAACTTGAGCACCTCGTAGCCTTCGTGCTGCCGCTTGAGGCCGGCGTAGAAGGC
>NW_012115010.1:1853950-1855348 GCF_000951035.1 Colobus angolensis palliatus
GTGACGCGAAGAAGAGGTTACAGAGGGGACTATTTGGCACTCAGGCCTCACAGACCACCCGTCTGGGAGATCTGGGGATCGGATGAATGCCTGTCCGGGGGCCCAGCGGAGCCCGAGTTCTGAGGGCGGCCGCCTCCTCCTTTCAGGCTCTGACTGTTCGGGTACCCGCCTCCCCCGAGGGGGATCAGGAGCTTCAACCCCCTCCTCACCTCAGCCCCTTCCTCACCGAACTGTGGCCAGGCTGCTTTTTCCTGGGCCCTTTTCTTCCATCTCCCTCTGCTCAATCCCTTTATCCCTGCCTCTGGACCAGGAAGAAAAGGGGATCCTAAAAAGGCGGGCACCCCCACATTATTTCTGCATGCTGACAGATGCAAATATGTCCCTGAGGGGTGACCCCCTTTTCCAGCCTTCAGGAGGAGGGGTGGATCTCATCCAGCCCCTCAGCCCCTCCTCCCTCACCCCCAGCCTCCTCCGCCGCCCCCTAACTCTTCTCCCCATCAGGCTGTGGGAGGCTCTCCTCTTCCTCAAGTGCAGCAAAGTGTTTAGGTTGCATAAACCGAAACGTGTCTGCTTCCATCAAAATATTTGTCACATTATCTGAGGCCCAGGTCGGGCTGCTCCACCGCTCCTCCTTCGCCCTCCTTTATCCGGCCCACCCGGGAGGATTCTGCCCTTCGGAGGCGACTGGCGGCCGCTAAAGAATGACACCCCAGCCTCTCCTCTCCCAAGAGGCCCCTCCCGGCTCACAATCTCCCTATTGACCCTTCACCATGGGCAAAATTATTCCCTGGCCTTCCCTACCCAAGGTTGAGGTCGCTCACCTCATCCAGGGCTGAGAGGAGAAGGACACGGGGACATCCACCGAGGGGGCTGTGAGAGAGGACCCTCCAAGCACTGATGGCTGAGGGGGTTAGAGTGACCCCACCACCACCAAGGAGGGAGCTAAAAAAATTCAATAAGTAGCATTCATTCAGGGTTTACTCTGTGCTAGACCCTGTGTTGAATGTTTTACATACATGATCACGCTTGATCTTCACATCAATCCAAAGAAGTAAAGTCCAACATTATTTTAATTTTACAGATGAAGAACTGAGGCTCTGGGAAGTTAAGAGATTTGCTCAAAGTCACACAACTAATAAGTGGGAGAGCCAGGATTCAAACTCGTAGCCTGGCTCCAGGCTCTTCCAACCCCAGCGCGATGGAGTCTCTAGGTACCGTTTACCGCCCAAAGCCCAGGGGTAGGGGACTCAGGGCAGCCAGACCTCCCTGGGCTCGGAAAGAGTAGTCTTCGGCGTTCGGCTGTCAGGCAATCCGGCCCCCCGGTTCCTCACGGCGGTCTCCTCGGTGTGCCCCACCAAGAGCGACAGGGTTGGTGACCCGAGGGGCGCGTGCGCGGTC
>NW_012115010.1:1862918-1892309 GCF_000951035.1 Colobus angolensis palliatus
GCTGAAGGTCCAGCTTTGCTTCCCCTTCTGTGAGTGTGAGGGGTCACTCCTACAGCCCCCATCTGGAATGACCCTACTGTAGGAACTCCTACAGTGAGGGGGTCGCTCCAATAGCCCCCGTCATTCCAGGCATTGAGGTATATTGTGGAGGGTACAGGGAAGAGCATAGGTAAGACTTTTTACCCTGGCATGGCTGGTGCTGACTTTAGGAACTGGGTGACTGTTCTGTGGTATTTTGGGGTTCTTTGAATGAATGTGAGTGGGTGTGAATGTGTAAGAGGCTGTTGGTGTTGCTGTGTGTCTGGGTCTGGGAGTGAGGAAGGGGGGTGCTGTGCCCTGAATCATCAGCTGCTGGGTCTGCATTGAGTTGTTTTTACATTTACTGAAAACAGCTAGCTAGGCCCTGCCTGGGTGAAAACACCTAGCTAGGCGGCGATGCTGTGTCCTAAGATGGGTAGGACCGGAAGGCTGGACAGTGCACCTGAGGAGTTCACTGTTTGGTGGGGGACACCGGTGCAGAAAGATCGGATACATTGCCACAATGATTACGGTAGCTAACAGTTTTTGAGCACTTACTAAGTCCAAGATCCTGTTCTTTTTTTTTTTTTTTTTTGAGACGGAGTCTCGCTCTGTTGCCCAGGCTGGAGTGCAGTGACGCAATCTCAGCTCACTGCAAGCTCCGCCTCCTGGGTTCACGCCATTCTCCTGCCTCAGCTTCCCGAGTAGCTGGAACTACAGGTGCCCGCCACCATGCCTGGCTAATTTTTTTGTCTTTTTAGTAGGGACGGGGTTTCACTGTGTTAGCCAGGATGGTCTCGATCTCCTGACCTTGTGATCTGCCCGTCTCGGCCTCCCAAAGTGCTGGAATTACAGGCGTGAGCCACTGGGCCCAGCCAAGATCCTGTTCTTAAGCACTTTTGTGGATTATTTCATTTACACTTAACCTATTATCATGGATTTAAAACTATTACATGGCTTATATCATGTACTAGTATTAACCTCATGAGGTATGCACTGTCATTTTCCCCATTTTATGGCTGGGGAATCTAAGGCTTGGGTAGAGATTTGTAGGAGGTGTTACAAAGTCCAAATGATGCATAGATGAAGAATGTCCTGCCCAGGCTGGACACAGTGGCTCACTCCTACAATCCTAGCAGTTTGGGAGGCCAAAAGGCAGGAGGATGGCTTGAGTCCAGGAGTTTGAGACCAGCCTGGACAACATAGGGAGACCCCCATCTCTACAGAAAACAAAAAATTTGTCGGGCCTGTAATCCCTGTGAGTTGGGAGGCTGAGGTGGGAGGATTGCTTGAGCTCAGGAGTTTGAGACTGCAGTGAGCCGTGTTTGTACCACTGCACTTCAGCCTGGGCAACAGAGCGAGACCCTGTCTCAAAAATAAAAATTAAAAATAATCCCCTGTTGGGCGCGGTGGCTCACACTTATACTCCCAGCACTTTGGGAGGCCGAGGAGGGTGGATCACTTGAGGCCAGGAGTTTGAGACCAGCCTGGCCAACATGGCGAAACCCCGTCTCTGCTAAAAATACAAAAATTAGCCGGGTGTGGTGGCATGCCCCTGTAGTCCCAGCTATTTGGGAGACTGAGGCAGGAGAATTGCTTGAACCCAGGAGGTGGAGGTTGCAGTGAGCTGAGATTGTGCCACTGCATTTCAGTCTGGGTGATAGAGCGAGACTTGTCAATAATAATAATAATAATAATAATAATAATGCCCTGCCCAGAGGAGTCCAAGAAGACTTTATAGAGGAGGTGTAATTTTTTTCCGTTTATCCATCCATTCATCCATCCTCCATCCATTCTATAAACCATATTAGCTGACTGCACACCACATCTCTTGTTATCACGGGACACAAAGATGAGCAAAAAGACTTCTGTTTGGCTGGTAAGGTTGGGGGAAAAAAGAGAAAAGTCCCCTGACCTCATGTAGTGTATTGCTGAAACCTGGACAATTAAACAAGCAATTGCTATCTAGCCTGACAAGCTCATTTAGAATGTGTGGAGTACTTTGGGAACACTCGGCAATGTCTCTTAAATTCATTTGGGGGCAGGGAATAATGGGAAACTTTCTGGAGGAGATGATATTTAAGGTAAGCCCTGAAAGGAGTAATCAAGGTGAAGAATATGGCCACTGGAAGTGGAGGAGGGAGGGAAAGAAAAGAATTACAGGTAGAGGGAACAGCATGTGCGAAGGACCGTGCTTACAGAACATCATGGGCTGTGACAAGGAGTTTATAATTTGTCCTAAGGGTAATTAGAGATTACTGGAGGGGCCAGGCACTGTGATTCATGCCTATAATCACCAGCACTTTGGGAGGCCGAGATGGGTGGATCACCTGAGGTCAGGAGTTTGAGACTAGCCTGGCCAACATGGTGAAACTCCGTCTCACTAAAAATAAAAAAAAAAATGGCTCTGTGTGGTGGTGGGCGCCTATAATCCCAGCTACGTGGGAGGCTGAGGCAGGAGAATCGCTTGAACCCGGGAGGCGGAGGTTGGATTGAGCTGAGATCGCACCACTGCACTCCAGCCTGGACAACAGAGCGAGACTGTCTCAACAACAACAGAAGAAATTACTGGGGGGTGTTAAGTGAATGAGTAATATAATCAGATTTTTCAGATTAGAATGATCACTCTGGCTACTGTGAGGGGAAAGGATTAAAATAGAGTAAGAGTGCTGGTAGGGAGACTTAGTACCAGGCAGTTGCAGTGGTTCAGGTGAGAGCTGATGGTGGCCTGACTTGGGAAGGTAGGAGGTGGAATTGACTGACTTATTAACAGATTGATTGGGGATGGGGATGGGGTACGGGGCAGGATACTTCCAGGCTTCTGGAGGGATCTTGAGATGTTTATTGAATGAAGGATGGATGGATGCTATTGCTGTTGCCTGGGTATTGATATGTGCCAGGTGTTTCACATACTCTATTTCATTTACCAAAAGTTATTTACTCCTCACCAAAAGTCTAAGGAATAAGCATGATCTCCACATTGGAAATAAGGATGCTGAGGCTTAGAGGGTTCAGTGACTGACCCAGGATCATACAGCTGGTAACAGGGAGAGCAGGATTGGAACTCAGGTCTGTTTGACCCCAGGTGGGGGCTCTTCATACCCCCACTCTACCTAGCCCGGCAGGCACACACCTGGTGGGGAAGACAAGAAAAGGTACTTTAGGGTCAAGGCCCAGGAGTGTAAAGGGCATATTTTTGTTTTCTGGTTGAAGCCACCAGTCTACAGCCCTGGCTTGGGCAGGATGAGGAGCTGGGCACCAGGAGGCAGAGACCATCTCTCAAAGCCCAGTGAGGCTACCAGTTTGCCATGTGTGTTTGGGGACGTCTCATGATGCCCATCCATTTCTTTCTCTGGGCTGGGTAATTTTCTGGCTCTGAGAGGCTGTATTCTTACATTAAAGACAGCTCACCACTGGCATCCATATATATGTGTGTGTGTGTGTATATATATATATATATTTTTTTTTTTTAGACAGAGTCTTGCTCTGTTGCCAGGCTGGAGCACAGTGGCACGATCTCGGCTCACTGCGACCTCTGCCTCCTGGGTTCAAGCGATTCCCCTGCCTCAGTCTCCCAAGTAGCTGGGACTACAGACACCTACCACCATGCCTGGCTAATTTTTTGTATTTTAGTAGAGTTGGGGTTTCACCATGTTGGCCAGGACGGTCTCGGTCTCCTGACCTTGTGATCCGCCCACCTTGGCCTCCCAAAGTGTTCAGATTACAGGCGTGAGCCACCATGCCCAGCCCATTTTAAACCCCAAGATGACTTTTGAGTTCAGACATTTCCGGATCCTTCTTATGAAAACGCTCCATAATCTCAGCATCTTTTTGGAGAGGGGGCCTTTGGTCAGAAAGTATGGGAGAATGGAAGTTGAGTTGCGATTTGGGGTGGGGGTCAGGGTATGCCTCAGTGGGCTGAACTAGGCTGCGTCTCAGAACTCCTGAGTCCAGACCAGGCCTCAGAGGTTGATGAGGGGACCTTGTTCAGGGGCCTCTCTTCCCAGCCCCATCTTCTGAGGAGGAGAGAGTGGGATTCAGGTGGCAGAGCCCAAGTACCCAGGTCACAGGCAGGTTTTCTTATGCCTCTCTCACCAGAGAACCCTGAGCCTTGTGTCTGGGGGTTCCAGGGACCTGCCCGGTCCTGGGGGTCCTCCCTACCCATTCTGAACGGCAGCTGCCTGCTGCCCATTCCAAATTCAGTTCCAGGGACACAGCTCCGAAAAGGCCCCACGGGAGGGAGGGAGAGACCTCAGGGAGGGGCCATCTCCCCTCAGCCCAGCCTGCGGCTCCCAGCTGCATGTATAAGTGATGAGGCTCCGCAGCCCCAACAGGAACCAATATAATGGCGGGTGCGCCAGGTCAGCTGGAGAGACAGATAGCAGGATGCAGGAGTGACAGGCGGTGCAATTATGCTGAACCTCCTGCAAAGGCAGCGGAGAAGGCCCCGCCTGGCCAGCATGGCCCGCAGCCTCCCCACCCCTCCCACAGGCCTTGACTCTTCCAGCCCCACCAGCCCCCAGCCCCACTCCAAGCTGAGGTGCGGGGAGGCAGAGGATCCAGAGCTAGTTGGGAGCAGCTGGTCTCCCTGATTTCTGGGTCTGAGGAGGGGGGCACCACGGAGAAAGTCTTCTGCTCCCCAGAAAGCTTCCTCTTTGGAAGCCCTGTCCCTTCTAGGAAAAATGTCCCTTCTTCTTCCCACCTCAGGATATCACAGGACTTAAGGTCTGTAGAGGTCTTAGAAACCCCACCTTTGACAGACAGGGAAACTGAGGCCCTGAGAGGGAAATACCTTGCCTAAGGTCATAGAGCCAATCTGAGGCAGAACCAGATGGGGATCCCACGGGCTCTTTCCAGGATGGATGAGAGACCCCAGGGTGGGGGGAAGAGGGCCGATTGCTGGCCGCTGTGCTTCAGGGAGCGGGGGAGTTCCTCACAGAGCCTCTGAGGGTAGGCATGGAGGGTGAGGCTCAGGGAGGTCTAACAACTGGGTGTGTGGTTGGAACTATGGCTGCAGCGGTATCCTTGCAGGGCCCCAATCAGCCAGGGTTGGGTGGTGGCTCAGCCCCCTTCCATGTTCAGAGAGGGGTCTTTGAGTACCTCATCTCCATACATTTGAGGACAGGGTCAGAGAGGGGGTCTCTGGTGTGGCAAAGCCAGAAGAACTGAGCAGTGGGTGCTTAGTAAATGTTCATTAAACTGAACTGTACAGGGCTAGCTTCATAGATGTGCCACTTGCTGGTGGCAAGGGCCCCGCACACTAAAGGGACCTGAACTTGGTTTAATGCTCTGCTATCACCACCTTAAGATTCTTAATGATTTTTGAACAACAAACTCCACATTTTCAGTTCCCACTGGGTCCCACAAGTTATGTAGCTGGTCCTGCCCCTGAAGCAGAGATGTGGTTTGTTCTTTGGAGGGGCTCCCCTGCCTCATCTCTGCCCCAACCTCATCCCAAGATGCCCTAAGTGGACGGGGACACAGAGCTAGGAAAAGCTGATGTTTGGTGAGCTTCTTGGAGGTCCCCCCCGAGTCAAGGCTGACCAAGCATGTGTCTGGGCAGGAGAACTTGGCTGCTCTGTCCTGGCAGCCTTGCTCCCATGCACAGGCCTGCATCTTGCCTGTCTGTCCATCTATGTATCCCCATCCTTGACCCTGGCCAGGGGCGGGGATGGAGGGCTATTGGGCCACAGGGTTCCTGGTCTCAGGGGGAATTCCCTGTCTTTTGGGGAGACTTGGCCCCTCTGGTCACTCCTACCCCTGCCCCCACTAGGATGGGAGGGTTGGTGGAGGGGGTGGGGTGGGAGGCCTAATTAGCAGCCAGAGGCAGGCAGCAGGCGGGGGAGGAGGGCACAGATCGGGCTGACTTTTCCCGCTATAGATCTGCTCTCCGGGAGAGGCACTAGCCGGCTGGCTTAGGCTCTGGCTTGGCTATTTTAGGAATATTCTTAACCCTTCCCATGCCACTGCCATCATCAGACTTCTCTTCCAGAGCACAGAACATCAGGCTGTCCCCTCTCCCTGTTCCCTCCTCCCCAGTCCCTGCTGTTCCTCCCTGGCAGCTGAGAAGGTCAGAGTTTTCTCAGTGGTGAGGCCAGTTGACTTTTGCCAAAGAAAACTCCTAGCCCCTGAACCCCCTTCTTTGTTCCGCCCTGTGCCTTCTCCCCTTCCACCTCATCACAGCTCTGGACTCAGAAAAGCGGCAGACTGAGCATGGACTCAGCTCTTCTTCTCATTTTATAAAATTGGAAGGGTTAGACTCCCCCACCCGGGGGAAAACAGCTGACCTGGATCCCAAGAGTAAGAAAGGAAGCTCAGTCCTGGCTTCCAGCCTCTGGCAGAGCAGCAGCCCTGGCCAGCCTGACTTTGATGCCCCATTAGGGGCAAGTTTCCAGGGGGTGTCCCACACAGCAGCCCGAGCCCCTCAGTGTCATGGGGTTCTCTTTGCCTGATTTCTCTCCCACTCTAGGTCCTTCCCAGGGTGTCACTTCTTGGGAAAACCTAGGCCAGGATATAGGCATCGCCTGGGCAAGGCGAAGGGGAGTCCCATTGGGGACCAGGAGGGCTCAACATTAATAAATCTGAAATTCCAGCCAAGACAGGGAAAGAGATCTCGGCTCTCGCTGTCAGGAGTTCCTGCATCCGGGATGGGCTTGCCTGAGAGGGGAGGCCCAGGACATCTGGGCGTTGTGGTGCCATCCCTCAGGCACATGCCTTCTGGGACTAGGAGTTGGAGTTTACCACCAAGTGCTATTGAGAAAGCTTGCTTTGGAAATCCAGGCATATGGCTAATGACGCCACATAAGTGCCCAAGGGCCTGGGGTGTGTCGGGCACTGTGCTGGGCACTGGGGATAGAGGACTGATAATCAAGAATCATTCTCTGCCTGAGAAAGGAAGCTCTCAGAGGCTGGTTCTCCAGATGTCTGACCACCAGCCTGGGTCAAGTGTTGACGGCGGGCTGGGGCGAGTGAGTCCTCCCCACAGGTGCCATGTAACTCTCCCTCCTCCAGATTGTCACAACCAGCCCAGCTCCAGAAGTGACAGGGCTGCCTGGGGGTAGGGGTGAGGCCAGAAAAAAATGCTTTAGTTCCTATCAGGGGCTACAGAGGGGGCTGTTGTGATGGGGGTCACTGAGCTGCAGGTCCTCCAGCTTCCAATGCAGAAAGAGCCTGATGGAGTGATCATGGGTCCAGGGAAAGATTTTGAGTTCAAAGAGGTAATATCCTCCAGGGACTCCAGGAGAATTTTCTGTGTCATGTAAAAAGTAAGAAGAGGCTGAGTGTGGTGGCTTAGCCTTGTAATCGCAGTCTTTTGAGAGGCAGAGGCAGGAGGATTGCTTGAAGCCAGGAGTTGAGATCACAGCCTGGGCAACATGGCAAGACTTTGTCTCTACAAAAAAAAAAAAAAGCGAGAAGATCACTCTCTTTGCCCCTAATTGAGAGATATGACTAGAAGGCAGGAGGTTGGCTGTCAAGTGGGGAGTGCTTATCAGGTAGGGGTGGGGCAGGTTTGATGTTATCTCGGAAGGTATTTCTGGCTCTACAGTTCCTGATGAAGCCATACTCGAGCACTTAGGCCAACCTTTGGCAAAACTAGGAGCAGAACTCAGGAGTCCTGGATGCCTGCCTCTCCAGTCTCCAGTGCGGTCCCACCTCCCCTCCCCCATGCTCCTCATTTGCTAGCTCCCTCCCCGCCAGTTTCCAGGCTGGGAGCCCCAGCTGGCGGAGGATGTCTTGCTCCTCAGCAGCTGGGATTTGTAAATATTTATAGGAACATAGAACAGATCAGTGGCTGACAGGCCTAGGGAGCGGGCAGGGCCCTGCCCGGAGCGCAACAGCTTCACTCCCTCTTCCCACACCCTGGCCTGATTTGAGGGAGCCCAAGATGACAAAGATGGGGTGATCAAGCAGGTTATGGGGCCAGCAGCCTCCACATCCAGGGACACCAGCTTGAAGGATGCGTTTGTCCATGTGCCCCGGGCTCTGCTTCCACACCCGGTCACTCACATCCTTCTGCCCTCACCACAGCTCACCTGCATGCTCATGTGGCCAAGGCCACACTGACCCCCACCCTTACTCTTTCAACACTTCACTGTCACACTCACACATGTACACACATGCTCTCCAACTCCCACATCCACGTTGATGCTTACTCTCATAGGCTCACACCTTTGCACATTCACCAGCTCATGCTCACAGACCCACTGGGGGCCCAGATTTCAGCCACTCCCCATAGGTCTTAACACAGGTCCTGGGAGGGCAAGTCCTGTTTCCTGTCTGAGGTGGGGTATGAGCATGCGTGCATGTGCATGCGTGTGTGTGTGTGTGTGTTTGTGTGTGTGTGTGTGTGTGTGTGTGTGTGTGCATGCTTGTAGGGAACAAGAGGGAATAGGTCCTGAAGTCAGGGAGTGAGGAAGAGGGAGGAGAGAGGGAGAGAGGCATGGACCAAGGGCCGTTCAGAGCTGATAGAAGCCTGGAGTGGAAGCAAGGCAGAGACAAGGGCAAGGCAAAGAAATAGAGACTGACAAGGGTCAAGCCAGAGGGGGAAGGGAGTGGGAACCGAGGTCCCCTCACCCAGATGAGAAGCTGTCACATTGCTGTTCCGGTGGCCATGAGACCAGCACCACCTCCAGCTAGAGCCTTTCCCCTCTGGATCTTGTCACTGTGGCTTGGCTTTGCTGCTTGGGCAGCCGGGAGTGGTGACAAGCAGGGAAGATAGTGCCCAGGGCGGCTGGCCATGCCACTCCAGCCTGGCTGCCAGCTCACCCATCACTGCCCATCTCATCACCCACAGGGGCCCAGATGAAACCAGGGATCGGCCTGGCTGCCCTTGCCTCCCAGTGTCACAGTAGGGGGTAGGGGAGCCACTGGTCTCTTCCCCAAAAGGCGGGCAGTGTTAACCAGACCTTGCCCAGGTCCCTGGACCTTGAAGCTGAGCTTGGGGAAAATGGGCCAGCTCTCTGCTCCCAGCTACCCAGGACCTGCTAGACAGGGAAGGAATTGGTGAATGAGACAGGGGGCTTGAGGAGGGGATTGGGGAATGAAGCCACTATGAGGAACCCAGTGTGTTTTGGGCATAAACTTTTTATTTAATCTGCTTTACCATGCACAAGAATGATGACCCAACATCCCATGCCCCTGGGTGCTGTGTTAAATAATCGTCCTTCTCGCCTTGGGTCTGTCTCAGGGTATTAGTTCTGGGGCATCAATCAGCCAGTTTGTGCTCTGCAATCTGAGAACAACCATTTCTATAAAATCAGTAAGGCAAAAAAGGAATCATAATACAAAACAGGGAAATTTGCATTGACTGCTGTTTTCCTGTTTTTTTTTTCATCAGTAGTGCAGCTTTCCGTCCAGGTTTTGACGTCCTGATTGATTCATGCTTTCACAGGTTCATTCATGTATTTACTCAACAACCATTGCTCATCCGAGTGCCAGGTCCTGAGCTGCATCCTGGGAGCCAGTGAGAAAGCCAGACAAGGTTCTTGCTTACATAGTGTTTAGAGTTGATCAAAACCAAACAAACGCACAACAAAATGTGATTCCCCCAAGAGGCCAGAGAGCAGTGTCAGAGGAGTGCCCAGCCTGGGGACCCAGACATTGGGCTCTTCCAGCGGAACACTTGGAAATCACCCAGAATTCTTCTCTCGTTCCAGGATCAACATCTTCTCATCCCTCTCCTGCCTCAGCAGATTCGCTTTCCCTAAAAATCAGGCTATCTGGTAATGGGAGGATGTATGAATGTGAAACTGAATCTCAGCTTGGACATCACTGGCCAGGTGATCTTAGGGAAATTGCTTCATCTCTGAGTCACAGTTTACTTTTCTGTGAAATGCAGAAAGTAATACCCATCACCAGGGTACCATTGGCTTTTTAAGTATATACATCACCAAATAAGGTGCCTGGTACACAGTAGGGCCTCGACCAGTGCTAGCACCTTTCCCTGCCCCTTTGCCAGTGATATATGCTGCGTTTCTCCTCACAGACAGGGAAAGGAAGCTTGGGGGTGTGGGGGGTGTAGGAGGACCCAGCATTCCATGTGCCATTAATCTATGTTTTATGCTGTCTTCCCAGGCATCTGATTCTGTTCTGCTCTATGGGAGGCCTCTCTTGAGGGGAAGAGGGTGAAGAGGTGTGGATTTGTCACCTGAACCACTTGAACACTCCAGAGAAACAGCCCCTTTCTTCACTCTGTTTCTTCTTTCTCTGGATTTCAAGTTTATAAAAGCATATTGTGAGTCTGGTGGTTATGGAATGGTGGTGCTAACAGTGGTGTGATGGGAGTGGTGGCGGTGGTAATGATGATATTGGTGGTAGTGATAGAGGAGGTGGTGGTGGTCATGATGGTATTGGTTGTGTTGATGGTGGTGATGGAGGTGGTGATGGTGACGATGGTGGTGATGGAGGTGGTGGTAGTAATAATGGTATTGGTGGTAGTAATAATGGTATTGGTGGTAGTGATGGAGGAGGTGGTGGTGGTGGTGGTGATGGAGCTGGTGGTGGTGGTCATGGAAATGGTGGTAGTAATAATGGTATTGATGACAGTGATGGAGGTGATGGTGGGGGTAGTGATGGTGGTGGTGATAATGACTTTATTGATGGTACTAATGGAGGTAATGGTGGTGGTAGAGATGATAGAGGTGGTGGTGATGGTAGTGATAGTGGTGGTGATGGAGGTGGTATTGGTAATGAGGGTATTGATGGTGGCAATGGAGGTGATGGAAATGACAGTGGTGGTAGAGATGGTGGTGGAGGTGATGGAGGTGGTAGAGATGGTGGTGGTGATGGAGGTGGTAGTGGTGATGGTAGTGATGGAGGTGGTGTGGGTAATGATGGTATTGGTGGTGATGATGGAGGTGATGGTGGAGGTAGATAATGGAGGTAGTAATTGTGGTGGTGGTGATGGTAGAGATAGTGGTAACAATGGAGGCGATGGAGGTGGTAGAGCTGGTGGTAGAGATGGAGGTGATGGAGGTGATAGTGATGGTAGTGATGATGGAGATGGTGATGGAGGTGGTGGTGGTGATGGTAGTGATGGAGGTGGTGTTGGTAATGATGGTATTGGTGGTGATGATGGAGGTGATGGTGGAGGTAGATAATGGAGGTGATAATTGTGATGGTGGTGGTGATGGAGGTGGTAGTGGTGGTGATCATGATGGTAGCCATGGAGGTGATGGTGGTGGTAGAGATGATGGAGGTGGTGATGGTGCTGGCAGTTCATTTCAAAATCCCATGCTCAGATTGAGAGCTAGAAGAGGGCTCCATTTCAGTGAATCTCTGAAGGCCAGCTTTGTGCCAGGCCCACAGTGCCCACCTCCTTTTCACAGTAATGCCCTGAGGTTACTATCTCCTTTTACAGATAAGAACACTGAGACCAAATATCAAATGACCTGGTCAGAGGCATAGAGAGGTTTTTTTTCTGGTGTTTTGTTTTGTTTTGTTTGGTTTGGTTTGGTTTTTGTTTTTTGAGATAGTCTTACTCTGTCACCCAGGCTGGAATTCAGTGGCATGATCTCGGCTCAGCTCACTACAACCTCCGCCTCTTGGGTTCAAGTGATTCTCCTGCCTCAGCCTGCAGAGTAGATTGGATTACAGGTGCCTGCCACCATGCCTGGCTAATTTTTGTATTTTTAGTAGAGATGGGGTTTCACCGTGTTGGCCAGGATGGTCTCGAACTCCTGACCTCAAGTGATCCACCTGCCTCAGCCTCCCAAAGTGCTGGGATTACAGATGTGAGCCACCGCACCTGGCCTATGGAGAGGTATTTAAAACCTGGGTCCTTTAACTTCTAGTCCACCTTTCTTTTCTATGCCATCATGATGCCACCCATATTTCACAGTAGAGGGAATGGAGATCCAGAGAGGTCAGGTAATTTGCCTAAGGTCATGCAGCAGTTAGAAGAAGAGCCTGGCCATTTCATCTGCACTCCTAGGTCTCAGCAGCCTTCTCATCACCAAGGGCTGCGGGTATTACTGAGAAGGCTAGAAGGACCACCAGCGCATTGCAGAGGCTCACAGCCACGACAGAGGCCCAGAGCCAGACCTCCTCAGGTCCCTGGGACAGGCTCTGGATCTGCTGTCCTCCTGTCCCTGAACACTGTCAACTCCAATCTCCCCTCCAGCCTCAGAGTGAGAGTGACAGACAGGCTGGCCCTGGCCAGCCCATTAAACCTGACACCTTCTCTTCCAGATCTGGCTCTGGGCCTCCCTTAGCCTGAGCACCATGCTGCGGCAGCTGTGACTGGCACTGAGGTGGGGTGGCGGGACTGGCATTCCTCTACTATCTCCTCCCCATCTGAGATCTGACGTGGTGAGCTTGGGGATCCAGTCATCTTGCTCTCCTTGTCCTTTTCCAGTCTCAGACCTTGGTTTCCTGCGGGTGGGAAAAAACAGAAGTAGCTCTACCTTGACCCCACTAACAGTCGGTGAAAAAAGGAAGAGAGAGTAAGAATTGTGCCCAGGCTCCACATTGTCCACAAGCCCCTCCCCCAGGAAGCCTTCTTGGACTCATCCCACCCAGTTCTGCTCCCTCTGAACCCTCTGCACCATTTCTCCTATCTCAAAGCTATGTATCTGGCTCTAATCTGAGTCATGATGATGATGGTGGTGGTGATGGTGGTAATGGCAGTGGTGATGGAGCTGGTGGTATTGGTTGTGGTAATGGTGGTGGTATTGGTTGTGGTGATGGTGGTGGTGGTATTGGTTGTGGTGATGGTGGTAGTGGTGGTATTGGTTATGGTGATGGTGGTAATATTGGTTGTGGTGATGGTGGTGGTGGTGATAGTAGTAATGGTAGAGGTGGTAGTGGTACTGATACGGAAGGAAAGTGCTGGGAAGGGAAGAGGGTGGTCCCTTTAAATGATACGGAGGCAGTTAAGGAAAGTGCTGGGTAGAGAAGGGTGTGGTTCCTGGCTAGGGCTCCACCCCCATGGATCTAGGTGAGGACAGATATTCCTGTCCAAATGTTGCATTTCCCAAGACCACCCTGGCCTGCATGCTCCCACCCTGTGCCTACAAAAACCCCAAAATCCTAGCAGGCACACACACAGGTGGCTGGACATCAAGAGGAGCATGTCAGAGGAGGAGCACACGGGTGGCTGGATGTTGAGAGGAATGCACCGACAGGCCCTGGCACGATGGCAGGTCATAGACCATCAGCCAGCTGAACTAGGCAGAGTTTGGCTGAGGCAGAGTCTGGCTGGGAAATCAGAGGGAAGTGGCCGAACTGCAGGGGAAAACCATTTCCCTTCTGGCTCCCCCATCTGCTGAGGGCTACTTCCACTCAATGAAACCTTGCACTCCTTATCCAAGCCCATGTGTGATCTGATTCTTCTGGTACACCAAGGAAAGAACCCTGGGATACAGAAAGCCCTCTGTCCTTGCGACAAAGTAGAGGGTCTAATTGAGCTGGTTAACACAGGTCATCTATAGACGGCAAAGCTAAAAGAGCACATGGTAACACACGCCCACTAGGGCTTCAGGAACTGTAAGCATTCACCCCTAGACACTGCCATGGGGTCGAAGCCCATCTGTATGTTCCCCTAGAGGTTTGAGTAGCAGGGCAGGGCACTGCCAATCCCCCTGTTGCTCCCTGTGAGGGAGACAAGGGAACTTTTCCCATTTTAGTACTCTGGGATGGTCAGAGTTGGATAGAAACTCCTGGATGGAGGGGACGTGTTACTACCTTCCTCTATGTCTCCCCACCAACTCTTTGTTTTTGTTTTGTTTTGCTTTGTTTTGAGACAGGGTCTCGCTCTGTCACCCAGGCTGGAGTGCAGTGGCATGATGATAACTCACTGTAGCCTTGAACTCCTGGGCTCAGGTGATCATCCCACCTCAACAGCCCAAGTAGCTAGGACTGTAGGCACACACCAACATGCCTGGCTAATGTTTTAATTTTTTGTAGAGATGGGGTCTTGCTGGTTACTCAGGCTGGTATCAAACTCCTGGGCTCAAGTGATCTTCCCACCTCAAATTGCTGGGATTACAGGTGTGAGTCACCATGCCTATCTCCTGACCCCAACTCTTTAATAAAAGCTATTTATTGAGCATCACCCATAAAATAGGTACATGCTAAGCACCTTCCATGTAATAACTCATTTAATCCTTCCAACAATCATGAGATAGGTACTAATATTTTAGAGATGAGATAGCAGAGCCACAGAGAGGTTGAATAATGTGCCCAAGGTCATACAGCTCACAAAATAGCAGAGCCTTGGCCAGGCACGGTGGCTCACACCTGTAATCCCAGCACTTTGGGAGGCTGAGGTGGGAAGATCGCTTGAGCCCCGGAGTTTGAGACCATCCTGGGCAACATAGCAAGAACACATCTCTATTTTAAAAAATTAAAAATTGGCCGGGCACAGTGGCTCAGCCTGTAATCCCAGCACTTTGGGAGGCTGAGGCGGGTGGATCACGAGGTCAGGAGATCGAGACTGTCTTGGCCAACATGGTGAAACCCTGTCTCTACTAAAAATACAAAAGTTAGCTGGGTGTGGTGGTGCAGGCCTGTAATCCCAGCTACTCAGGAGGCTAAGGCAGGAGAATCGCTTGAATCTGGGAGGCAGAGAGTGCAGTGCTGCACTCCAGCCTGGTGACAGAGCAAGACTCCATCTCAAAAAAAAAAAAAAAATTAAAAATTAGGAGAGCCCAGACTCAGCCACAGCCCAACATCAGAGTCTCAGCTCCATCCCTGCTCTCTTTTCCTGTCTCCTGAGCAGAGCTCCCTCCATGGGGCAGAGCTGGTGGGTAAGTTGGGCGGGAGACTTCCAGGGGCTCCACTGTCTTGGGGTTTCCAGGGCTTGGCAGAGCCATTCTATCTTCCTGCCTCCACACAAGCCTCCATCCCTTAGCAGCTCTGACCAGGAGAGGTGGGATGGTGGATTGAGGGGGATGTTAGGCTCCTAGTGGCGCTAGTAGCAGTGGGGCGGGGCTCCGCCTGGCCCAGCGGGGCAGCTCGCTCCAGCTGCTCGCTGGGGCTCCCGCCCTTGGGAGCTCCATCCTGCCGGCCTCCCTCCCTCCCAGGATCTCATTATATCCCTAAGAGAAACTGACAGCCTCAATATCTTACTTTGCAAATATAGTTTATTCCTTCAATAAAGCCGCCTTCGCAGGGGAATGTTTAAGACCCGCTCTCCCCCGAGAGCCTCATTTGAATTTCTAAAGTCTTCAGTCGGCTTCTCCAATGGGGCAGCTGGGTGAGGAGAACGCAGCAGCCGCTTTAGAGGGGATTCATTTCCTGTCTGGGTCTCCGCCGCCGCCGCCGATGGGGGAGCTGAACTGACAGAGAGGACTGCTGGCTACCTGGATGCTGGTGGGCAGAGGACAGGGAGGCCTTGGCCTGAGTTTGTCCTCTGGTTGGGGCGAGGGGGTGCAGGCCTGGCTCATGCTCACGTGGGTGAATCTGTGCATTCACTCGGGGGCCTCCAGCCTCCATTCCTGTAGCCCAGGTTCTTCCTCGAGGGCTCAGGTCAGGGGCTCCTCCACGGGACCTCTCAGCCCAGGAGCTACTCTATGGCGTCCCCCTGCCCAGGGACCCCTCCGCTGGGTCTCTATACCGAAGGGCCCCCAGACAGTATCTCTCAGAGGCCCAGGCCACCGATCCCTGGGGATGGGGCCTCCTCCCTGACTGGACCCCCTCACTCCAGGGCAGCCCCCATCCCAGGCCCCCGCGGGAGTCTCTAATTAAAGGGCCGGCACGCCCCTTGGGGACTCATTAGGCCCGCTGTGCAGAGAACATTTAATCATTGCTCAGAGCATCGATTGGAAAATCAATTTCTTTGTCTCTCCGCACGCGGCGCTGGAGAAGTGGGGGGAGCGCTGACCTCCTTCTGCTGCCATGTAAAGTGCTGCACATTTAATCAGGGAACAGAAATCAATTAGCCACTTACGAGGCTGGCTTTAGTTACCGAGTCGGCAGGACCTGCGCTGCAGTTTGACGCTGACAGAAGCGAATCTCAACGCGCTGGACTGGTCAGCACCGGCCCGTCCCCACAGCTATCCAGGGCCCTCGGCTTCTCTTTCCCACGCACCAGCACCTGCCATCTAGATAGGCCCCCTAGACCCGCCCCACAGAACCCCTGGGAAGGCTCCCAACCCTCCAGCCTCCCTCACTAACCTCCTTTCCGGTGCTCAGTTCTGTCAACCCTGAGAAGCCACCTGGAGATTCAGATGCAAATCTCAGCTGTGCTGCAGAACGCGGAGACGGGTGCCTGTAATCCCAGCACTTTGGGAGGCCAAGCCTGGCAGATTGCTTGAGGTTAGGAGTTCGAGACCAGCCTTGCCAACATGGTGAAACCCCGTCTCTACAAAAAATAAATACAAAAATTAGTCGAGTGTGGTGATGCACACTTGTAATCTCAGCGACTCGGGAAGCTGAGGCACAAGAATCGCTTGAACCCAGGAGGTGTGGTTGCGGTGAGCCAGGATCGCGCCATTGCATTCCAGCCTGGGTGACAGAGCAAGACTCTGTCTCAAAAAAAAAAAAAAAAATTATATGGACATGGTGTTGCACACCTGTAGTCCCAGATACTGGGGGAGGGGGGATTGCTGAGCCCAGGAGGTCCAGACCGCAGTGAGCCATTATTGAGCCACTGCACTCCAGTCTAGGCACCAAAGCAAAACCCTGTCTCAAAAATAAAGAAAGAAATAAATTAATTTAATTATACAAAATAAACACAAACCTCAGCTTTGCTTCCTACTGGCTTCCATGATATCAGTGAAGTTTTGAACTGGACTCTCAAGCACACTTTGTTCATCAAATGGGAATAGTAATAGTTACCTACCTCACCAGTGTGTTCTGGAAATTCAATGTGATCATCTTTATTAAGCTCCTACCAGATCAAGCTCAACTGAAGAGAACTTTGAACTCACATCAGCGGGACCATGCCCTTCCCACCCCACAGTCAGCCAGGGCAGATGAGGGGACGGTGTGCGTGCGAGTGGAAAGGGGGACCTCTGGCCACTGCTCCCCTTCAGCACAAGGACAGGTGGGCCCAGTGTCCCCATTTGCCCACTCTCATTTCCCCACTACCTCCTGGGGGTTGAGCCAGAAGCCCCTTTGCACCTACTCTTCACCTCCTATTTGTGCACCTCCTATAGCTATGCATGCTGGCTGCTCCCTCACCTGTGACTGTGCCCCCCTCCAGGCTTTCCAGTGATGTCTCACGCACCCAGAGTTACATACACCCAATAACACAGAGTTGGACGCGGGCTGCACGGCCCATTACACATAGTTTCGCAGTTTCTCCCACAGTTGCAGTCCCAGCCTCCTGGCGCTCACACGCAGCTGTGCACACAAGCACCCTCACCCAGTGCCACCTGCATGGGCTCACCTGTGGGCCCCCACCCCAGAGTTGCACACTAGTGGCACACACGCACGCACACACACGCACTCACACTGGTTCTGTAATAATATTAGACATGCCATTTCTTTTGCATGACAGTTCCAGTGGAGATGCTCAGAGCTGTCACTTGGATGAAAAATAATGCATAATCCTCATCTTCCTTCCTTCCCTTCCTTTTCTTTCTTCCCTGTTTAATGAGCTCCTAAAAATATTCCTTGCCGTCTCGCTGAGGCTGTGGGCTAAGTATGAGTCGGGCCTCCCCCCTTCAACTGTCACCATCCTCGTTGTTTCCCTCAGCTCCCTGAGTGGGATGGGGGATGAAGGGGTACAGTGAGTCCTGGTGGTTGGCCCAGTGGAGGTCAGGCCAAGGGGATCTCATCCAGGCCTCCCGAAGATCTCAGAGTCCCACTTGTCCCCTCTCCTGGCTAGCCCATTTGAGGTGGGGATGAGAGAAACAGAGACATGGGGGAAGAAAGATAGGCAGGAACCTCCTTTCGGTACCTGACTACTGTCGGCCACTCCCTCTGCAGCGCCTGACCAACTGCACAAGACCAACCTTACCTATCACCCACTCTACCTCAAGAGGAAAAAGTCCCTCTCCACCCCCTTGCACACCTGGTTCATCCTCCCTCCCAGAACCCAAAGTGAAGGGGAATAGGAGGGACAGTTAGAGCCCCTCTGAACCCCCAGCTTCTCCCAGCACCTTATCATGGCTCTGTTGGGAAAATTGCAATGCTCAGTTTCCTCCAGTTCATCCTTTAAGCCCTAGATCAAAGTCACCTCCTCCTTGAAGCCTTCCTGATTCACACAGGAGATATTTGTTCACTGCAGGTATCAACACACTTTAATAATAATAAATTTACCAGCCAGGCATGGTGGCTCATGCTTGTAATCCCAGCACTTTGGGAGAGGGGATCACCTGAGGTCAGGAGTTCAAGACCAGCCTGGCCAAGATGGTGAAAACCCGTCTCTACTAAAAATACAAGAGTAACCGGGAGTGGTGGTGCATGCCTATAGTCCCAGCTACTTGGGAGGTGGAGGTAGAGGCAGGAGAGTTGCTTGAACCCGGGAGGCAGAGGTTGCAGTGAGCCAAGACAGTGCCACTGCACCCCAGCCTGGGCGACAAAGCAAGACTCCATCTCTAAATAAATAAACAAACTAATTAATTAATTAATTAACCAAGGAAAGCTATTGTGTGTGATACCTGGTGGGAACTCTCTTTGTGGAACTCTCACCCCTGTGTGTCATTTCCTTATTTACATGGGTCACTGTCACGGGATCTGAGTCCCTCCAGGCTGGGGACCTCACTAGCCCACCCAGCTCTGGCTGAGTGAGAGCTTGTATGCCCCGAGCGGTTGGAGGGACAGAGTCAGGGGCCTGAATGTTCATCCAGTTCCTGCCAACATTCACTGAGTCTTGGGAAAGGCAAAGCTCTCTCTAGGCCTTGGTTTCTCCATCTGTAATATGAGAGAGCTGGGTCAGGTGGTGCCTGAGAGCTCGGAGGTCTCTTGCAGCTCGGGTAATCTTCATTCTACAGTTCTCTACAGTGTCAAGCACAGTAAGGCTTTCTAATGCTTTTCACATCCCACCTTACTGGGTGCAGGGGGCTGGGTGGTATGACAAACAGGACAAGAAGCTCTCTGCACAGCTATCTGGAGCTTTGTTTTCCCAGCCTTTCCTCTGTCTCTCACTTCTTCCATGCCTATTTTTTTGTTCTAGTCTCCTTAATTCCACTTGTATGACTTCCTTTCATTCTGTTCCTTTTCTTGCTTTTTCTGGGCCCGCATCCTACCCATTAGAGGCTCATAGCGAGCAACCCCCTCCACCTCCTTTCCTCTGCCTCCCTCCCCCAGCTCCACCTGCTTCAGAAGCCCCTCCCCGTGGCCTCCCCATCTCATCCCAGCAGCTCCAGTCCCGAAAGGTTAAGCTAATAGCAACTCCTTCGCCATCAGCTGCTCTTGTTTGCTCTACATAATTGCAGGAGATGGGGGCTGAGATGGGAGGGCCCTCTCAGTGGTTACGAGGTATAGGGAGGGGACTGTGCAGCTTTGTCCCTGGGAAGCGGGGCTGGGGGAAGGTGGTACTTATAGAAATGGGGTGGTGGGCTGTGTGGGAGCTGATCCAATGGGACAAGAATTGGGCAGAAGGCCAGCTGCGGCATAGATGCCTACAGAAGGGGGAGCGGAGTCCAGAGAGGGGCTACAAAAGAGGAAAATCATCATAACAGTGGCCATAGGTGGCATTTATCAAGCACGTACTATTTGCCAGGCACTGTGTCAAGCACTTCACTGGCTTTGTCTCACTGAATCTTCCCAACAGTCCCAGGAGGCAGGTTCAGCTCTTGGGAACATTATTTTTTTTCTTGTGCCCATTTTACGGGAAACTGAAGCTCCAGGAGGCTAAATCATTGCCCGAAGTCATGTGTTGCTAAATGGCAGAGCGTCAAGCAGAGACTGCTGTTAATCACTCCTGCTCAGAGGGGTCAGTGCTTGCACGGACCTGGGAGGCCGTTGGGTCTAACCCATTCATTGTCCAGAGGGACAGAGGGAAATAGACTTGTCTAAATTCACACAGCAAGTTGTTGACACAACTACACAGAGAATTCAAGCCTGATACAGAAGAAGCTTGGATCATCTTCTGAGCCTAAGTCCCCCTGGAGACTTCCTGTGGATGGGTGCTTGGGTGAAGGGTGGCGATGTAAATAAGGCCAGCCCCAACTGGAGGAGGCCATGGTGTGCGTGGTGTGCGTGGTGTGTGCACAGTAGAGGGGAGGCCCACCTGGAGAGCTCCACCTGTCTGCCAGGGAGCAGCAGCCCTGGCCTTCTGCTGGTTTGTGTATCTCCAGTAATTCATCAGGAGCCTAGTGGAGCCCAGAGCAGCACTAGAAGGTGGGGCAGGCTGTGTCACAGCCAGTGGCAGTGAATTTAGATCAACACTGAGAATTTGAATCCGGAAGTCAGCATGCCTGGGTCTCAGTCCATCTCAGCTGCAGACTTGGGGCTGTGTTGGCCTCCACATTCCTGCCTCCCATCTCAGGTCCTGTCTCACTGGCACATCTGCTTCAATCAGGACAGCCTGCCTCTTGTTTTCCTCCAAGCAATGGACACTCTCAGGGCAGGTACTGCCTCCCACTTTAGATCTGAGGGCTTCCCAAAGCAAGGACTCTTATCACATTAGAGCTTTCAGGACAGTGACTGAGTCTCCTCCATCAGAGTAAACATTCACCTAAGGCTGAGATTGTGTCTCCCCCATCAGAGGCCCCCTCCAGCCTCTACCCCTGTGATCTGATGGTCACAGCAGCTCCAGCATTGGCTCCATCCTGAAACATTCCCCCTACCCCCACTCCATCCCCATCTCACAGCAATGAGTTATCCTGTCCCTTCCCGGCTCCTGCCTGGGGACCCATGAGACTTCCCTTGCAGTGATGTGCTATCAGATGGGTTCAGCTCTGCCCAAGTGGCCCCCTTCCCTCTGCCTGGCCCCTTCTGGCTGGGTATGACCCTTTCCCACCACTCACACCACCAACGGGACCCTCACGATAATATAGTGGCAGGGCTGGGGGAGAGGGGTGCCTCAAAGGCCATCTTTCTTGAGAGGGAGGTCTTCTAGGCTCTGCTGGGACACACTGCCTCTTGAAGTAGGGAGGCTCTCTCTTATGGAGAACGACCTGCTCCTGGAGAAACTGTCCTCAGAGGAAGCCAAAATCCATCTCCCTGTGACTGTCCCATGGAAACCCAATGCTCCCGCTCATCTGTCTGCAACTCTGCTACTTGCCCAGGGCTGGGGTACTCCCACATCTGCAGCTCACCGCATGTCCGGGTGCAGGCCCCCAGCTCTGACCAGCCCTGCAGGGGGCAGCTGTGAAGGGCCTGGCAGGTGAGCAGGCAATCTCATTTGTATTCTGAGTGGCCAGGCTGGGCCGTGGCTTTCTCCAAGATAACCCTATCCTCTCCCTCAGCTCCGTCTTTCAAAACTTCTCCAAGCAGCATCAATAATGGGAATCGATTCATCAATGAGCATCCTGGCCTCGCAGGCCCCATCCCCGCCACGGACCTTTGCTGCATCCCTAAGTACTTCAGCTTCTTGCCCACTCCATCCCCCATGTCCCATGCAGCACTTCTAGGGACCTGGCCCTGCCTTCCAGCCTGCCAGGATCCCAGGAGACCAAGCCTCAACCTCTGCCTCTGGACAGCTTTACTTTAGCTGAGCAAGGAGGATAGCCTGGGCCTGGAGGAAGACATGAGGACAGGGAACCTGGGACTGAGCTCAGAGCTGCTTGAGCCCTTCAGGCCCCATTCAGAGTGGGAGAGGGGGTGTCATGCCTTAGAGATGTGGGGACTGACCCCCTTATCCCAGCCTCCAAACACTGATGACCCAACATCAACCTCTTAACACTGCCTAGCCAAGACTGATCATCTGCCAAAGTACTGACTACACACTGACCCAACCCAACCTCCTAACAATGATGTCCCAGGCCAAGCCAAGAGTGTATGTCTCCCCAACCATCCAGTGATCAGCTTGATAGCCCAACAGTGGTATGGAAGCACAACCAGAACCAACTGCCTGGCATGACCACCCATCACCGAGATCGCTACAACCAACATCCAATAATGACCTTCCCAACAGACCTCCCCTAATGGACCACCCCAGATTACCTGTCCCTAACTATTCTCCACTGCCCGTCTATCCAACAAGGATCCCCCAATCACTGATCATCATGTCACTTCCTGCTGGACCCTTGTGTGTCACCAGCAACTCTTCAGTTGGCTGCTGGCTACAGCTAGATTTCCTTGGCACTGGATGGAACTAATCTGAACCTCCTCCGGCTCCTAGGACTTGTCCAGTTGGCCGGTGGTTGAGCTGTTGGGTGTCTAGACCTGTCCCTCTCCTTCTCACCAGACCCTATCAACTCCTACCAGCCAGTACTGCCCAGCTGCACTAGAGTTGGGATGGGAAGAATTTTCTTCACTTCAGAGAAAGGAGGAGAGAAGGGAGGCAGAGGAGGCCTGGAAGGGCAGAGACGAGGCAGAGGCTGGGAGCAAGGGGAGGAGGAAAGAAGGAGTTAAGAAATGGCCAGGGCAGATCAGGCACGGTGGCTCATGCCTGTAATCTCAGCACTTTGGGAGGCCGAGGTGGGAGGATCATTTGAGGTCAGGAGTTCGAGACCAGCCTGGCCAACCTGGTAAAACCCTGTCTCTACTAAAAACACAAAAATTAGCTGGGCGTGGTGGCAGATGCCTGTAATTCCTGTAATTCCAGCTACTCGGGAAGCTGAGGCTGGGGAATTGCTCGAACCTGGGAGGTGGAGGTTGCAGTGATCCGAGATCACGCCATTGCACTCCAGCCTGGGTGACAAGAGCAAAACTCCATCTCAAAAAGAAAAAAAAGGAAAAGAGAGAGAGAGAGAGAGAAAGAAATGGTCAGGGCAGAAAGGAGGCTGAGAGGTGGGAAGGGGGTGCAGTTCTCAGCATGTCGGCCCTGCGTGCTGCCTCGGCCCCTCCTGACCCCTCCTGGCTGTCCCTGCTTAATGGAAAGCTCCACAGAGACTCGGAGACTCAAGCAGAGCAATGGCTCCTGATCCCCCTTCATCAAGGACCGAGGACCAGGGCCATTTATTAGACGAGGGAGCAGCTGCTCTGAGCCCAGGGGCCGAGTGGCAGGAATTCACTCTGAGGCTTGGCCCCGGCCTCCCGGGTTGGGAGGCTGTCTGTCCACCCTTGTGCTCTGTGGGGTCTACCTGGGGATCTGCATGTGCTAACTGTAATCCCTGCCTGCTGCCAACCTTGGAGCCAGGCCCAGGAGATTCCACATGCCCAGGGAGAAACCGGCTCCTGGACTGACTCTGACTTGCCATGGTCAAGTCATGTCCCTTCCCCAGGCCTCAGCTTCCCCATCATTCAATGAGGAGACTCATTTCTTTCTCTGAGGAAGGATGCTGTCTCCGGCTGCCCTGAGGGGTGATCTCTGGGCTCTCTTTGTCCTCTGTCCATAGGCCCCCTGGACTTGTCTGGAGTTGAAACAAGGCTGAGCCCAGTGGCAATGACTTCTGGATTCTGGGTCCTTTATCTGCTCTCTAGCCCCGCTTTGGGAACCCAGGGAGAGTCACCATCTGTTCGGGTGCTGGACTCACATCACCGGCTGAAGCCAGGGGGGCTCAGAAGCTGGAAGGCTGCTCAGGGCTGCTGGCTCAAGGCAGAGGGCGAATGTGGGAAGCATGAAGGGCTTGGGGAGCTGAGTAAATTGGAGATGGGGGAAATGGAAGGCAGGCCAGATGTCAAGACACTCACCCCCCTTCCACTGGCCACCTCCGGATGACAGGGCAGAAACTCATAGAGTGATGCAAGGACTGTCCTCTATCATGAGAATGTTCCGAGTTGGTGGGAAGGAGATGAGATGTCCCAGTGTTTCCTCCCAGCTGCCAGAGTCTCTGAGACTTGGAGTCTAATGCTGACTAGGCAGCAGCTGCCTTCTCTGCTGTTTCCTGCAGGGGTGGGGACAAGGGAGATGGATAAGATGTGGCTCCTGATGGATGGGTCCTTTCTCTCCAGTGGAGGAGATGGGACTGTTGTTCAAGAAATCACAAGAGTACAGCATTCATTGAGCCTCTATGTGTAGATACACACACACAGAACACACACACACACACAAACACACACACACACTCAAAGACGGCAGGAGTGAGGTTGCTTGGTATAGACCACAGGAGTTTAAGGAAGGAAGAACTCAGGAGGCTTCAGACAGCTCGAAAGTCTTCAGCAGGAGTCAGGAGTTAGTCTGGGTCTTCAGGACTCCCGGGACACGGCTTCATGGAGAGGAGGGAAGGCATTCCAGGCAAAGGGAACAGCCCATGCGAAGGCACAGAGAGGAGATGGTGGGAACATGGGCAATAGAACCAGCTCCAGGAGCCGAGGGTGCAGGCAGGATGTGGAAGAAGTCGAGGAGGAGTGGTGGCTAGGGGACTTCTCAAATGCCCTTTTATTTTATTTTTGTGTTTTAATTTTTTTGAGACAGAGTCTCCCTTTGTCACCCAGGCTGGAATGCAGTGGCGTAATCTTGGCTCACTGCAGCCTCCGCCTCCTGGGTTCAGGCGATTCTCCTTCCTCAGCCTCCCCAGTAGCTGGGACTACCAGCGTGCACCACTATGCCTGGCTAATTTTTGTATTTTTGGTAGAGATGGGGTTTCACCATGTTACTCAGGCTGATCTTGAACTCCTGACCTCAAATGATCCACCTGCTTCGGCCTCCCAAAGTGCTGGGATTACAGGCATGAGTCACTGCACCTGGCCTCAAATGCCCTTTTAAGGCACAAATATTATTTTCTGATCCCCACATATGAGCATATGGTATCATTGGTTGTGTGTGCTTAAGGGAGAAATGGGCAAGATGTTTGAAATGTGGGCCATTTTGGAAAAGCAGGCAATTTTGGCAGTGGAACCTTTTTCTTTTGCATTTTCCCAGCCCTTCCTAACTTGCAGGTCATACCAGGTGGAGCTGGGGGCCATCTTCCAGGAACCTGCATCCCCACAGGTGGATAGAGGAAGGCTACCATTTCCATAGGACACAGCCAAGGACCTCATACCTACATGAGGCGCAGGGCCCTGGGTGTCCTGCTTCTTGACTTTGCCTGCCTGCCCTAAACTAAGCTGCCCTTCCCACTTTGGTTCAAAACCAATCCTGTTCCTGCTGGTCCCAGGCCTCTGAACAGGATGGAAATCAATGAACAATTTGCTGCTATTTGTAGATCTCATTTCCCTGCTGGTCCGCCAACCCTAGCTGGTCCTGACCAAGTTCAGCCCTGCCCACCCTGCTCAGTCAGATGCACTGTTACTGTGCCCATCCAGTCGGAGCACAGTGCTCAGTACTGAGGCTCAGTACCGGGGGAGCCGCAGCCCAGAGGCCCCTGCAGGGGGCAGGGCTTATCCTTTAGCTGGGACTAGAGGGTATGGATCCCTGAGAGCCTAGAGGAGATTAAGACAAAGCACAGACTCAGGAATCTGAATTGTTAAAAAAAAACAAAACAAAACCCTCCAAGGGATTCAAGGGAAGCTGGTGCAGGAATTGCTGGGAAATGAACAGCACTCCCACCTGCCAGCTGTGTGACTTTACTTACCTTCTCTGTGCCTCAGCATCCTCATCTGTGAAATGACAGCACCAAGAGCTCTGGCCTCAAGCCTCTGCCTGGAGGGTTAACAGAGGAAACGTAGGCATAGGGCTTAACTCAAAGCAGAGAGCCTCTGCCTGGAGGGTTAACAGAGGAAAAGTAGGCATAGGTCTTAACTTAAAGCTGAGCACTTAACAGGCATTCGTCAATGATTGATAGCAGCAAGTGAGACCAAGGGCCAGGAGCACCAGCACACTGGCCTTCTGCCTGGCCAGTCAGCCCCTCCTGGACATGCTTGGGGTCCCTGGGTGGGTAAGCTTGGTAACCTGTCCCAGAGCAGTGTGCCCATGCTGCACTCGAGGTCCACATTAGTCTCCTGGGTGATGAGTGGGAGAGGCTCCCAGGAGGATGTGCAGGGGTAGGTTGGGCCTGGTGGAGGGAAACAAAACTTTGACTCCCTAGGAGCTCCTGATCTGCCAGTCAGGATGATGCTGTTTGAGGAAGCTGTAAGGTGTCGCCTTTAGGAGGGGTAAGGGAGGAGTCCCAGCAGAAGGCTAGACACTTCCAGGGGTGGTCAGTCCCTCAGGTCAAAGGGAAAGCCATAGAGAGCCTGGGGCGGTGGGGCCAGTAAGGCAGAGGGGAGCTGGATTCTTCCTTCCCACCGGGGGCGGGTAGTTAATTCCAAATAACCACAATCCTTTCTCTTCTTTGATATCTCTCTCTCTGTGTTTCCTTGCCTGTATGCATGGTAAAGCTTTCTCTTCTTCAAAGGGGCCCCAGGTGCCCAAGACTCCCTTCCCACTACCTTGAGATACACAGGGCATAACAGTTATAGATGTTGAGTTCAGCTCAGCTTGCTTGGTTTCTTTTTTCAACTTTATTGAAGTATAATTTACATACAGTACAATGTACAGATTTTAAGTGTTCAGTTTGATGAGTTTTGACAAATTTATAGACACATAACTACCACTACAATGAAGATATAGGGCATTTGCATCATCCCAAAAAGCTCCCTTGTGCCTCTTCCCAGTAGTTCCCCACCCTTCCCCCAGCCCCCAGCAACCACTGATCTGCTTTCTGTCACTATAGATTAGATTTGTCTTTCTGGATTTTCATATAAATGGAATTATGTAATATGTACACTTGGTTTCTGGATGCTTTAACTGAGCAGGATGTTGATGAGATTCATCCTTGTTTTTATGGCGGTAGTTTACTCTTTTTGTTGCTCATAAGTATCCCATTGTTTGCACTAACAATCTGACCACTTGCTGATGGACATTTGTCTTATTTCCAGGGTTTCAGTTGTTGTGAATAAAGCTACCATGAGCATGTGTGCACATACAAGTCTGAGTAAACATATATTTTCATTTTTCTTGGTTAAATACTTAAAAGTGGGATAACCGAATCTTATGGTTATTGTATGCTTAACTTTTCAAGAAACTGACAAACTGTTTTCTGAAGTAGTTGCACCATTGTACACTTCTATTATCAGTGTGTGAGAGTTCCAGTTGCTCCACAACCTCATCAACACTTACCATGGTCAGTCTTCCAATGGCTGTGCAGTGTATCTAATTGTGGTTTTAATTTGCATTTCCCTGATAACGAATAATATTGAGTATTTTTTCATGCACACACTGGCCATTCTATCTCTTCTTTTGACCCTTTTACATTGGGATTGTTTGTCTCCTTCCTATTGAATTGTAAGAGTTTGCTGGATACAAGTTCTTTGTCAGATATATGTATTGCAAATATTTTCTCCCAGGATATGGCTTGCCTTATTTTTCTTAGTTGTTTAAATCTTGATTCTAGGCCGGGCACAGTGGCTCATGTCTGTCAACCCAGCACTTATGGAGGCCGAGGCTGGTGGATCACCTGAGGTCAGGAGGTTGAGACCAGCCTGGCCAACATGGTGAAACCCCATCTCTACTAAAAATACAAAAATTAGCCAGGTATGGTGGTGCATGCCTGTAATCCCAGCTACTCAGGAGGCTGAGGAGTAGAATCACTTGAGCCCGGGAGGTGGAGTTAGCAGTGAGCCAAGATTGTGCCACTGCACTCCAGCCTGGGCAACAAGAGTGAGACTCTGTCTCAAAAAAAAAAAAAGAAAAAAAGAATCTTGATTATATTAGTTCCATGTTGTGCACTCTTGAGCAAGTTACTTAGTCTTTCTGACCCTTCGTTTCCTTATCAATAAAATGGGGCTAAAAGTACCTAGCATATACAAGTGTTGTGACATTTAACTCAATTATTATATGTAAAATACCTAAGCCCAGAGGAGGTCCTCAACTCATAGTGGTTATTACTGCTATTATTAGGCTGGTGCAAAAGTAATTTGCTATTAGTTTCAATGACGAAAACTGCAATAACTTTTGCAAAACCTAATATTTTCAGGCAGTTAATGGCCTCTCTTTCCCCTCTCCTGGATCTGGCCCTGATGGGGTGATATCTCTTTTCTGTCTAACTAGCTCCTGAGGATCCCACGGGCAGGCAAGGCAGGGGCAGGATGGAAATAGGATGATAACCTAAGTCATCCTGTGCCCATCCTGCCCAGACACACAAATTTGGGAACCACAGAGTACTGAGCCCAGGGGCTCACCAACCTGGAGCCTCAGAGAGAAGGAAAATGTCTCTGGGACCCCATACCTTCTACTTGTGGACCCATGCACATTCACAATTCCTTAGTCACAAAATCTACACAAACATATGCATGCCACCCCCTCATACTCTGCCTGGCACCTGCACAAACTCAGACACTTACATGGGAAGAGAAATGCAGTGATCACTCTACTCCCCAACCCCCACTGCCACTGGTCCAGAAGAGCCGGCTTACTGGCCAGACCATGCATAATTCAGAGGTTTGGCCCAAAATAGTTCTAGTCAGGCCCAGCTTCTCCAGTGGGGGTTAGGGGAGAAGCAGTAGCAGCAAAGGGAGTGGGGAGAGGCATCTCAACTTGGAGAAGATCCTAGAGTCTGCCTCCCGCCCTGGGTGCCTGGGCAGAGCCTGGGGGCCAGGGGAGCTTCAGAGCAGCCTAAAGCACTCACTTCCCAAATTCCCTCTCCCTGACACACATCCCCAAATCCTCCTACCCTGGGGAGACAGGGTCACCTGCAGGCAGCTGGGAGTACCGACAGCTGGCCATTCACATCTGCTGGGGCCTGGAGTCCCCATCTGTGTGTGTCAGGCTCCCTAACACCTCCCCAGGGCCCAGGCTGAGAGGGACACTGCTGAGTTCTCAGGCATCTTTGTCCCAGGTCTCCTGTCTTCACTTCACCAATCAATCAGTTGATAAGTCCACAAATATTTACTGAGCACACGTCCGGGCAAAGCTGGGTCCTAGGACATCAGAGGGCACCTGGCTGTGCATGGAGAGGCTCAGAACTTGCTGAGGAGGCAGGAAATTCACAGAAAGGACAAAGACTGGGTCAGAGAGGGACAGGCCATGGAGCTAGGGATGCGGGCAGGAAAGACTTCCAGCTGAAAGCCTGACTTGAGCTGGGCCTGCCCAGGTGAAGGCCTGGATTCAGGGAGGGAGATGGAAAGGCAGGTGGGAGGGACAGGGTTGGCTGGATGGGGGCGGAGGGTCTGAGGCTATCTGGATGTTAGTAAGAAGATTGGCTGATGGAACTGGAGTCATGTGAGGAAGACATGGGGCAGGCCTGGCATGGCCTACAACCTTTGGTAGTTCAACGAGAATGGGGACTACACCATATACAACCCCCGGGGGTTTCCCAAGATTCTCCAACATGGTGTTAAGTGCTTTGCTTTGGAGTCAGCCTACTGGGATTCAAATCCCAAAATCACTATGTCATTGCCCCATGACTTTGGGCAAGTGACTTAAGGTGTGTTTTCTCATGTGTTAAATGGGGGTAATAACAGTCTGTACCGGCCGGGTGCTATGGCTCACACCTGTAATCCCAGGACTTTGGG
>NW_012115010.1:1893867-1896024 GCF_000951035.1 Colobus angolensis palliatus
AATAAATAAATAAATAAGAGAGATGGTGCTGGTGGACAGAAAGCAAGAGGGCTTCCTGACAGAGGAGGTCTTTGAGCTGTGATTTCAGACAAGGTGCCTGATCCAGAACTCCTAGAGACAATGTGAACTGGTGGGCCCAGTGATATGGGGGCCATGTTATCCATGGAACACCACACTCCCCATGAGACCCTGGGAGTCACAGGAGGGTTTTGGTTTTGCTTTCCTGTGTTTTTTCCCTGCAGAGTCTGCACGAGGGTTGCTTTGACTCTAAGTTCTGAAAGGCTCCTTTCCTCCTCTCCAGTTCGGGCTCCATCCATCTCTTTGGGCCTCTGGCTCAGTCTCTCCATCACTCTGCCTCCACCTCTTTTGGTCTCACTAATTTTGTCTTTCCCTGAGCCCCTTTCTCCCTCTCTTCCTTGTTCCAAGCCTCTACACGCTCTGATTCCATCTTCCCCACCTCCCCTTTGCACTCTCTCTCTCGCTCTCTCTCTCTCATCTCTCCAGGGACCTTTGTAAAACTCTGCACTCTCTCCCTGGAGACTGGGGGCAGCTGGGGAGTGGGGACCAGAGTCCCGCCTCTAGGGGACCCATGCCCCAGGCCCAGCTCTGTTGATTAGGGCTTTTTTCAGAGGGCTAGAGACATCAATGACTGTTACAAGCCTCACCAATGCTGCTAATATTAGCCCAGGAAGGCAGCTCACTGATGGATTAGGAGAAATTAAGAATTCAAATTCTGTAATTTGATTTGGAGGGCTGCTGCTTGCTGACAGCTAATACTTCCCCAGAAATTAATGAGTGAAGGAGGGATGGCAGCACTGGTTTTCTTCTTTGACAATACAATTTCCCCCCCACCCTGCCCCCGTGATCCACGCCTTTGAAACCCCCATCTCCAGGCAGGCACTTGCCTGAAGGACTGGGGTCCTGTTTGTCTCAGATCTTATTTGTGGATCCCAGAAACTCTCGGGAACTGGCCTCTCATTCCCAGCTGAGCCCTCTGCATCTGCCTGCTGGTGCCTCAGCATGAGGCCAGCTGGCTCTGGGAGAGGCGAGGTGAAGCTGTTTCTCTAGGACAGGGTCAGGGCACCGGCAGAGCTTGCTTTCAGTTCCCTTCTGGCTGCGTGTGACCCTGACAAAGGTCTGAACCTGTCTGTAAAATGGAAATTATAATTCCCCGCGTTAGGGGATGTTGGAGGCTCAGAGGCAAGCATCTCATGGCTACCTTCCTCTCTCGCTGCTTCCCTTTCTCCCTGGGCATTTCTGCTGTTTGGTCCTTCAGAATGCCCACCAACCTCCTCTCAGCCAAACCACACTGAGACCTCCTTGAAACTGCCTCCTCCAGGAAGTCTCCCTGGGCTTCATTCTATTGGGATTGACTGGCTCCTGAGTGCTTACGGCCTCATTTCGGAACCATCTCTCCTGCTGTCCCAGAGTTTTAGATGATTTCTAAGAAGAGGGTGTCCTGTCTCCCAAACCAGATTGTTATTCTCCTGGAGGTGGCATTGGCCCTGTGCCTCAAACCCAACAGGTGCTCAATACCTGGCAAAGAAATTTTCTGTCCTTCTGTCCTCTTTGCACCTGCCTCACTGTCCTTCCACCCGTGCCCACTGATGCTTGTTGATGGTGGGTGAGTGCTGGTGCTGGGGTCTGGCCAGTCTTCCCTGCAGTCCCAGTGCCCATGTCTTGGGTGTGTCGGGGGGAAGGGCGGTGGGGTAGACACATTCCTGCTGTGAGTAGCACATTCGCCAAAATGGTACCTTTAAGGCATTATGTATATGTATGTATGTGTGTATATATATATATACACATACACACACACGTGTACATATATATACATGTATATATATTTGCCCAGGCTGGAGTATAGTGGTGCCATCACAGCTCGTTGCAGCCTTGACCTCCCAGGCTCAAGTGATCCTCCTACTTTAGCCTCTAGTTGAGACTATAGGCATGGCTGTACCCAACTAAATTTTTTTTTTTTTTTGAAATGGAGTCTTGCTCTGTCACCCAGGATGGAATGCAATGGTGAGATCTCGGCTCATTGCAACCTCTGCCTCCCAGGTTCGAGCGATTCTCCTGCCTCAGCCTCACGAGTAGCTGGGACTACAGGCACGCACCACCACACCCAGCTAATTTTTGTATTTTTAGTAGAGATGGGGT
>NW_012115010.1:1896924-1910285 GCF_000951035.1 Colobus angolensis palliatus
ATTTTTTTGTATTTTTAGTAGAGACGGCGTTTCACCGTGTTAGCCAGGATGGTCTCAAACTCCTGACCTCGTGATCTGCCCGTCTTGGCCTTCCAAAGTGCTGGGATTACAGGCGTGAGCCACTGTGCCCGGCCAGTAAGACCCCATTTCTACGAAAAATTTAAAATATTAACCAGGAACGGTGCTGTGCACCTGTAGTCTCAGCTTCTCATGAGGCTGAAGCAGGAGAATTGCTTGAGCCTGGGAGGTAGAGGCTGCAGTGAACTATGACGGAGCCAATGCACTCCAGCCTGGGTAACAGAGCAAGACCTCATTTCTAAACAAAATAAACAATATTTTAAAAAGTGTTGACATGCTGTCTGTTAAGGTGTTGAGAAAAGGAGTTACGGAGAGCCCTGAGAAAGCCAGACCTCAGCACGATGAAGATGCGTCCTTCCTCCTGGCCCCTCAACCTTTCAGGCACACCTCACCCCTCCCCTCCTGCCCCAATCCCAGGCCCACTCTCACTCCTGGCACCTGGCTGAGCTCTGGCTCGGGGTGGGGAGGGACATCCTTAGCTGCCAGGCAGATGGGCTCTACAAGGCTCAGTGCCTACAAGCCCTTGCAGAATTGGCCACCAAAAAGTTGGTGCTGGACTTCTCTAGCCTCATGGAGAGCCAGGGCACAAGGAGAACCAGCGCAAATGGCTTCCTTCGTTCCTGGGAGGGGTCTTGGGGGTCACCTAGGACCCTCTCTTTGACAGATGGGTAAACCAAAGCTCAGAAAGGTTAGCATATGTTCAAACAAACACCAGTCATCTGTCTAGCAGGGAGAAAGGGTGATCCCAGGAGCAGATAAATCCAAATCCCTTTCGAAGGCCCTCCTGGATCCTGGAAAATCAAATGTTCTTTCCAACTCTGCTTCCGCGGGCTAGTGTTTGAGCAAAAGTCTACTCCAGGTGGGCTGGGGGTGGGGTCAGAGAAGGGAAGGAGATTGGCAGAAAAGTAGTTTTCTATGTGGCTGAGGGGTGCTTTGGGCAGGAGACAGGCTTCTAGGGACCTGTCCCCTCCAACCGCCTCCACAACCCACTTGCCTGGGAAGCCTTTCCCCCCACACTTATTTTCTCTTTCCAGCTGAGGCTTACCCTGGATCTAGGATGAACGTGGGGGGCCTGGGGAGAGGTAGGGGGCTGGGAAGCAGTCCTGTCTGCCTTTCAAACCTCATGGGCGGGTGGGGGTCCTGCCTGACATTCCCATGCTGCTCCCACCCCCGTGTGGCTCCTCTGATGCCCAAATCGCCTTTTCCCAGATCCAATTAAAACAGCATTTGGAGCAAGGTTGAAATAATCACATAATCATTTTCTCCAGTAAAGTTACTGGCTGGAGCCCGATTTGAAAGCTGAGCTGGTAATTGAATCTGAGGGGCAGCGACAGAAGAGGAGCTGGGTGGGGAGCGATGAGGACTCTGTGGGGCCCAGAGGCTCCTGGCTATGATTACCCCCCCCCACCGCCGGTAATAGAAGGTGTTGCAACCCCCTCCTACTGTCCATCCCCATCTCACTCCCTCCGTCTAGTCACAGATGTCTCCTGGGGCTATAGAACTCCCAGACTTCAGCAGGACAACAGGCCCAGAGCCCATGCCATCACACTTTTTTGATTCAGAGGCCAGACTGGGGAGGCCACATGCCCGCAGTCACCCAGAGAGGTCAAGCAAAGCCAGGTCTCGGACTCTCCAGCCACTGCTTTTTTTTTTTTTTTCCCTACAGAATTTTGCTCTGTCGTCCAGGCTGGAATGTAATGGCATGATCTTGGCTCACTGCAACCTCTGCCTCCCAGGTTCAAGCGATTCTCCTGCCTCAGCTTCCAGAGTAGTTGGAATTACAGGCGTGTGCCACCATACCTGGCTAATTTTTGTATTTTTAGTAAAGACGGGGTTTCACCATGTTGGCCAGGCTGGTTTCGAACTTCTGATCTCAGGTGATCCACCCGCCTCAGCCTCCTAAACTGCTGGGATTACAAGAGTGAGCCACCGTGCCCGGCCCGGCCACTGCTTTGATCTCCACTTCAGGTTTCCTGACTCCCTGGCCCTCCCCACCCTCTCCTGCTCTGCCCATCTTCCTCCACCATCTCCCAGGATTTCCTGGTCCCACCCTATCCTCTCTGTAGCGGGGAGGGAAAGGGACTACCTGCATGATATCCGGGCCAGAGGGCTGTGCAGCAGGGGCTCCCTGCACATCAACAGCTGACATGCCCAGACTGGGCAGCCCCGCTTGATCCTCCACCATGTCCTTCCCCTCAGCATTCAACTGGGGGCTCCGACTATCTGCCATGTGTGGCTCATTCATTTCTTCCCTCCTTCCTTTCTTTCCTCCCCTCTAAATACTCTTTATGTCCCTACTGCCTGTGAGGCCCTGAGCAGGGTCCTCCCACAATCCGGAGGTATAGACAGAGCGGCAGCTGCGCTCACAGGCCCATGGCAGATACAAGCAAGTTAACACAACAAGAGGGGGCCCTCACCTGCAGCTGGGGGATGGGGCATCCTGGCTGAAGTGACGTCTAAGTTGACATTTCAAAGCTGAAGAGGAGTGCATGACTCAAGACAAATGCAAAGGCTCAAAGCAGGAAATGCCCGGGTGTGATCCTGGGCAAGTTGAGGTCTCAGTTTCCTCATCTCTAGAATGAACTCCTGGCTCAGTTTGCCTCGTGAGATTCTGGGGAAGAACGAACATGGAGGTGTCTGTAAGATGGAAAATCCCACTTAACAGATGATTGTTTTTTGTTTTTTTGGTTTTTTTTTGAGACGGAGTCTTGCTCTGTCACCCAGGCTGGAGTGCAGTGGCCGGACCTCAGCTCACTGCAAGCTCCGCCTCCCGGGTTTACGCCATTCTCCTGCCTCAGCCTCCCGAGTAGCTGGGACTATAGGCGCCAGCCACCTCACCCGGCTAGTTTTTTGTATTTTTTAGTAGAGACGGGGTTTCACCGTGTTAGCCAGGATGGTCTCGAACTCCTGACCTCGTGATCCGCCTGTCTCGGCCTCCCAAAGTGCTGGGATTACAGGCTTGAGCCACCGCGCCTGGCCTTGTTTTTTTTTGAGACAGGATTCCACCCTTGTTGAGGCTGGAATGCAGTGGTATAATCACAGCTCACTGCAGCCTCAAACTCCTGGGCTCAAGCAATCCTCCTGCCTCAGCTTCCCCAGTAGCTAGGATTACAGACGTGAGCAACCTTGCCTGGCTAATTTTCTTTCTTAAAATTTTGTGTAGAGACAGGGGTCCTGCTATGTTGTCTAGGCTGGTCTCAAACTACTGGCCTCAAGTGATCCTCCCACCTCAGCCTCCCAAGGTCGAGGATTAAGGCGTGACTAGGTGCTGGAATTACAGGCGTGACCCGTTGTGCCCAGCCAATGATTGTTGCTAATGGAGGGCATTTGTTCCCTATCCCAGACAAGGGACAGAGTCTGGGGGTGGGGCGGGTCGGTGGTCAGGGTGGTGAGGGAGGCTGGAGGTGGGAGGAATGGGAATCAAGGACTTGCTCTGCAGAGTCCTTGTGGCTATTCGAGATTGGAAGCCAGCAGCTGGATGGGGGTATTGTCTTACCACATGGCTGGGAGTTGTGGGAATGGAAGAAACCATAGGGTTTGGCCGGGCACGGTGGTTCACACCTGTAATCCTAGCAATTTGGGAGGCCGAGGCAGGCAGATCACCTGAGGTCAGGAGTTCGAGACCAGCCTGGCCAACATGGTGAAACCCCCATCTCTACTAAAAATAAAAACTAGCTGGGTGTGGTGGTGCGTGCCTGTAATCCTAGCTACTCGGGAGGCTGAGGCAGGAGGATCACTTGAATGTGGGAGATGGAGGTTGCAGTGAGCCGAGATCGCACCATTGTACTCCAGGGTGGGTGGCAGAGCAAAGAAACCACAGGGTTGGTGGCTGCTGGCAGGGCTAAATCTGGTTCCTCTGGCCAATGCCCAGCTTCCCCACACTCACTACCCTCTGGGCCTGGGGCGCTCTAAGTCCCAGGAGTCAAGGTGGGACTCTGAAGGAATCTAGTCCCCTCCCTGCACCTCTCAGCCAATCAATATCTACTCTGCCCTCCCTGCCTTCAGCAGGGTCAGTGCCAGATGTGCCATCCTGGAACTGCCTGATTAGTTGAGGGAGTAACCCCTCTGCCCACCCCTCACCATGGAGGCTCTTGGAGAGACCTAGACATGGGCAAGCTTTGTGCCCCGCAAATGGCTCAGTGGCACCAACCACTGAGCTACCTGCCCCTGGGCCCTCATAAGACCATGCCTGCAGCCCCAGTGACCTTCTAGGCATGGCTGGCCTCCCGGTCAGCAGCTGTAGGGGTGAACCACGGTTCTCATTAGAGCTTAATTAATCAATTGAGTTAATCAGACAGCTGTGATGTGCTGTGGTTGCAGATGGGGGTGGGAGAGGGAGAGAGCTGGAATGTGAGGGACTGGTAAGGTAAGCTGGGGCTGGCAGGGCCTGGGGTGGCAGCAGAGCCTGGTGGATTGGCAAGGGAGGAGGGCACTGGAAAGGAGGAAGAATGATCCTGACAAAGGCCTGTGGCGGGTTGCTCTGAAAGGTGACCTTGGCAAGGTGCCAGTGACCGAGCCTTGGGGAGGAGGAAGTAGGACCTCTCCCACCTCCAGCTTCCTCTCTCATTTTTTATCTTGTCACGTGTGTCTCCAGAGATTTTTGAAACCCTCCACTGAGTGGAATGGGAAAAGGAGACAAAGACAAAACAAAGGTAGGTCCTCACATTCCCAGTGATCCCAGTCTGAGCGGGGAGGCCAGAGGCCTACTGGCAGCACAGATAGAGACTCAGACTAACAGATGGAGACAGAGACACAGTGTCTCTCCAGGTGAGCTGCTCAGGCTTGGACATCTGGACTGGGTGCATGATGGGCAGGAGCCAGAGGGACCAGAGCCAAGGGTGGGCGGGAGTCCAGTAAGAATATGCGGAGGAGGGGAGCACCTGAGTTGGGTTTACAATGTGATGTGCAAAATCCTGTTTCATCTATTTTTTTCTCATGTCCGACCTTGGTGTTACCTTGGGGTGGGAAGTGAGCAGGACAGGAAGTGCAATGGTGGGAAGTGGATTCTGAGAGGACTCACGGAGGGCCCAGATAGCTCTGCCCTCCAGGGGCTTCCATTTCCAGAGGCTTACCGGGAGTCTGAGGCTGTGAGAGAGAAAGATCCAGGGCCTGGGACATGCAAGGGGCTACGGGAGATGGATCAGAGGAGGGCAGGCATTTCTGATGAGGCTACCTGGCAAGGGTTCCCAGAAGCGGTGGCATTTGAGCCAGGCCTTGCAGAATGGATGGATTTCAATCAGCAGAATTGGGTGTGGAGAGGAAGAGGATGTTGCAGGAGGAGAAACGGCCCAGGCAAAGGCAGGCAGGCTGGACAGCCTTAGGCAGGGCCAGTTGGCATAGCAAATTGGGTTGGAAACAAGGTTGTTGCTTGTGTCAGGTGGAAAGAGCTTGGTGGTGAAGGGCTCTTGGAATGCCAAACCAAGAAGTTTGAAAAGAAATTTGGTAGACACTAGGAATCACCGTAAGTCTCTAACTGGGAAGAATAGGCTGAAAGTAGTTGTACAGAGAGGATGTCTACGGAAATAGTTCTTTGTAGAATGGAACCAAGAAGGAAGAAACCTGAAACAAGAAGAAAGAAAGGCCAGGTGTGGTGGCTCATGCCTGTCATCCCAGCACTTTGGGAGGCCGAGGCAGGCAGATCACGACATCAGGAGTTCAAGACCAGCCTGGCCAACATAGTGAAACCCTGTCTCTACTAAAAATACAAAAATTAGCCGGGCGTGGTGGTGCATGCCTGTAGTCCCAGCTACTCAAGAGGCCGAAGCAGGAGAATTGCTTGAACCCGGGAAGCAGAGGTTCTGGTGAGCCAAGATTGTGCCACTGCACTCTAGTCTGGGCAACACAGCGAGACTCCATCTCAAAAAAAAAAAAAAAAAAAAAAGAAGAAAGAAAGGCCAGCTGGGCACGGTGGCTCACGTCTATAATCCCAGCACTTTGGGAGGCCGAGGCGGGTGGATCACTTGAGGTCGGGAGTTCGAGACCAGCCTGACCAACATGGAGAAATGCTGTCGCTACTAAAAAACACAAAATTAGCGGAGCATAGTGCTGCATGTCTGTAATATCTGCTACTTGGGAGGTTGAGGCAGGAGAATCGCTTGAACCTGGGATGGGGAGGTTGTGGTGAGCTGAGATTGTGCCATTGCACTGTAGCCTGGGCAACAAGAGCAAAACTTAGTCTCAAAAAAAAAAAAGAAAAGAAAAGAAAGGCCAAGTGCAACGGCTCATGCCTGTCATCCCAACACCTTGGGAGGCAGGGATGGGAGAATTACTTGAGGCCAGGAGTCCGAGTCAGCCTGGGCAACATTGCAAGGCCCCATCTGCACAAAAAAAGAAAAAAATTAGCTGGGTGTGGTGGCATGCAGCTGTAGTCCTAGTTACTTTCGAGGCTGAGGAGGGAGGATCACTTGAGCCCAGCAGTTATAGACTGCAGTGAGCTATGATCATGCCACCGCACTCCAACCTGGGTGACAGAGAAAGACGCGGTGTAAAAATAAATAAATAAATAAATAAATAAGAGGCTGGGCCAGGTGGCTCACACCTATAATCCCAGCACTTTGGGAGGCCGAGGCAGGTAGATCGTTTGAGCCTAGGAGTTTGAGACCAGCCTGGTTAGTAATGTGGCGAAATCTAGTCTCTACCAAAAATATGAAAAATTAGCTGGATGTGGTGTTGCATGCCTAGGGTCCCAGCTACTTGGGAGGCTGAGGTGGAAGGATCTCTTAAGCCCAGGAGGTTGAGGCTGCAGTGAGCCATGTTTGTGCCACTGCACTCCAGCCTTGGTAACTGAGGGAGATCCTGTAAAAAAAAAAAAAAAAAAAAGTTAAATCCCAGATCTATTCCTTAGTTGCAGAGTCTGCAAAAGAAATAACTGAGGGGCTGGGCACCTCAAAGTGTAATCCCAGCACTTTGGGAGGCTGAGGCAGGTGGATCACCTGAGGTCAGGAGTTCAAGACCAGCCTGTGGCCAACATGGTGAAACCCCATCTCTACTAAAAATACAAAAATTAGCCGGGTATGGTGGCGGTGCCTATAATCCAACTACTCGGAGACTGAGGCAGGAGAATCACTTGAACTTGGCGGGTAGAGGTTGCAGTGAGCCGAGATCACGCCACTTCACTCCAGCCTGGAAAGAGTGAAACTCAAAAAACAAAACAAAAAAAGATATAACTGAGGGCTCACTGTGGCTCTTGGGACCTGGCAGGTGGGCTGGGGGCTTGGTCCTGGGGTAGCCTGGTGCTTCTCTCCACATTCCTCCCCAGGCAGGGCAATTGTGCAGCTAGGACAGGGAAGACCAGTGGGAAGTAGGGCCTGTGACCACTTGGGCACAAGATCAGCTGGCCCAGGTGTGAGAGATTCAGGTTTCCAGGTCCCCTTCTCTGGCTCCCAGCATCAGCAGAAAATGTCAGACTAGACCCACGAGGGCCCCCCTGCCAGCACTCGGCTGCCTTCGCATTGCCCTGAAATAGCCCTGTCCACTCCTTCCCACAAACCCTCACGCCTAGAGCAGCTGAGAGGGAGGGCCTGGGTATCCTGGCCCCAACCCAGCGTGTCCAGCTCACTCACTGCTGGGTGTGCTGTGTGGCTCTCAGAAAATCACACCCTTTCTGGGCATCCCATCCTACCCTCTTTCTCCAGCCTCCCCCTGAAGTCGGAGGGCCCCTGCAGACTGTGGGAGCACAGACAGCAATAGCCAACCAAGGGAGACGCGGCCTTGAAAGGGGCTCCCTCCCTCTCTCCCTCCCTCCTCACTTTCTCTTTTCCTCTCGCATGTTCATGGCTTACAAGTACGCTGTCTTTGTGCAAGAAACCTTTTTACAGCCTTTAAAGCAGGGTTGATCACAGCTATTCCCATTTGAGTGATGGTGAAGCTCCGAGAGGGGACTTACCTTAGATGCTACAGCCAGACTAGGCACTGACTGGGAATGAGAAGTTCCCAAGCCCAGCTGTCAGGCTCTTCCCTGCAAACCAGCTGCTCTAGTTGCCAGGGAACTCCGGAAAGGGGAGCTCAGTGTCTGCCCCAGCCCGGCCCCTATCCTGGCGAACTGGCCATTAGTCAGTCGGCGGCCTCCCACAGAGAGTCCCTGCTGGGGCACTGTAATGCCTCAGAAGCCAGAGAAAGTTGCTCCCACCCCCAGAAAAAGGGGGGCTCTGCCTTGTATTTCTCAGGGGTTCACTTCACCTTCTGCCTCCAGAGGTCCCTCCTCACTATCATGGGGGGCAGGGGTCGGGGCAGAAGCTCCTATCCTGTGGGCCTCTCATTCCAGATCTGTGCTGGCCCAATGTGATAGCTCCCGCCACATGTGGCTTCAGGGCACCTGGAATGTGGCTAGTGCCACGTGCTGAAATGATATTTTAGATATATTGGGTTAAGTTAAAAAATATTATTTGAGGCCAGGTACAGTGGCTCACACCTGTAATCTCAGCACTTTGGGAGGCTGAGGTGGGTGCATCACCTGAGGTCAGGAGTTTGAGACCAGCCTGACTAACATGAAGAAACTCTGTCTTTACTAAAAATACAAAATTAGCCAGGTGTGGTGGTGCATGCCAGCACGCCAGCAATCCCAGCTACTCAGGAAGCTGAGGCAGGAGAATCGCTTGAACCGAGGTGGAGGTTGCAGTGAGCTGAAGTTGCGCCATTGAACTCCAGCCTGGGCAACAAGAATGAAACTCCGTCTCAAAAAAAAAAAAAATTATATATAGTATATATATTTAATTTGAAGTGTTTCTTTTTACTTTTTTTCTTTTTTTTTTAAACAGGGTCTCACTCTGTTGCCCAGAGTGCAGCGGTGCAATCACAGCTCACTGCAGCTTCAACCTCCTGGGCTCAAGTGATCCTCTCAGCTCAGCCTCCCATGTAGCTGAGACTACAGCTATGTGCCACCACTCCTGGCTAATACTTTTGTAGATGCGACGTATCCCTCTGTTGCCCAGGCTGGTCTTGAACTGATCCTCCTGCCTCAGCCTCCCAAAGTGTTGGGATTACAGGCATGAACACCATACCTGGCCTGTTTTTACCTTTTAAAATGTGACTATTAGAACATTTAACAGTACATTGGCTGGGTGCGGTGGCTCATGCCTGTATCCCAGCACTTTAGGAGGCCAAGGCAGGCAGATGACCTGAGGTTGGGAGTTCGAGACCAGCCTGACCAATATGAGGAAACCCCATCTCTACAAAAATTACAAAATTAGCCGGGCGTGGTGGCACATGCCTGTAATCCCAGCTACCCGGGAGGCTGACGCAGAACAATTACTTGAACCCAGGAGGCGGAGGTTGCAGTGAGCGGAGATTGCGCCATTGCATTCCAGCCTGGGCAACAAGAGCGAAACTCCGTCTCCAAAAAAGAAAGAACATTTAACAGTACATATATGGGCTGGGTGCAGTGGCTCATTCCTGTAATCTCAACACTGGAGATTACAATTGGGAGACTGAGGTGGGAGGATCACCTGAGGCCAGGAATTTGAAACCAGTCTGGGCAACATAGCGAGACCCCCATCTCTACAAAAAATACAAACAAATAAACTAACAAAAAATCCCCCAAAACTAGCCAGGTACTCAGGAGGCTAAGGTGAGAGGATCGCTTGAGCCCAGGAGGTTGAGGCCGTAATGAGCTGTGATTGTGCCACTGCACTGCAGCCTGGGCCACAGAGGGAGACCTTGTCTCTAAAACAAATTAATTAAAAAAAAAAATTGTTTTAAGTGCATATGTGGCTCTCAGTATATTTTTACTGGGCAGGGCTCCCGAGATAGCAATAGCCCCTCAACCCTGTCCAGAGTTTTGTATAATCTCATCTAAAAACTCTGAGACCAGTGGGATGGGGGCGCCTGCCTCTATTTTACAGACAAGGAAAGTGACACTGTATGAGGTCAGATGACTTGGTCAAGGTCATATAGCCAAGAAGGGGTGGAGGCCCAGGTTTTCCTGACTCTAGATCTGAGACAATCCAGACAGATGTACCTGCTTCCCATGGGCATTGACCCACACTGGATCACTCACTACCCCCAGCCCCTGCTGCAGCCACTGCCCCCTCCCCACACTCTAGGAATCTTCCACTAGAAACAGCCCCCTGACAAATTCCATTAAGACGAATGGGCCTCTGTTGAAGCTGGAGTCTGATTTGAGTTAGACTCTGTGGCCTACAATTCCCCGTCAAAGCTGGTGCCTTTGCCCTGCAACTAAAGGCATGGCTCCTTTGTATCTGCTGCCACTCACACACATCAGGGTAGAAGAAGCAATGGCCACTGCTCCCTGGAACACGCCCATTTCTCTCCCACCCATGCTCCTCCACCTGGGTTCCGCCTTATCTAGCTACTCCTTGAAGATGGGCATATTCAGTGATGCTAGGGGACTGTTTCTTTAATTTCCCCCCGTCTGTTCCTGGAACGTGATAAAAATACCCAGCATTGATCTTTTTTTCTTCCCTTTCTGCCAGGGTAATGTTTACCCAGGTGTCAATCAGGAGAAGAATTTGGCTTCCTAATTTCTCTTCTCCTCCCTGGGGGCCGCACATCTCCCCGCCTCGCATGGACACTGAGCTGGAATCAAGGTTACTAATAATCCCCCAGCACACACAGACACCGAGAGCACATATATTAAAGTCACATATTGATTTATATTTTCGGGTCCCTCTGCCTTTCTGCCCAGCCTCAGCCTTTCTCTCTGCCAAGGAGAAAAAAGAATTACACAGCTATATTTATCGCCAAGATGTTTAGTGTAAAGAGCATTGTGTCCGAAGGTAATTCCCGTCCCCCCACCCTCTTTGGGGGTATTTTAAAAAAATAGCGTGACATTGCCTATCCATAAACATTTATCTTTTTGCTGTTCGTTCTTTCAATTTTCCCTGAGGGAACGAATGAGAGATTTAAGGTAGACTGTCAGAAGGACTTCCTGGCTTGACAAATGGTGGGCTGCCATCCCCAAAGAGGCCGGGGGGGTTGTTTTGCCAGCAGAGAGAATCCTGTTGCAGGTAGGGGTGGGGTGGGTAAGAGTGAGTGTAGAAGGCAGGGCAATGGATTCAGCAGTCTCTGGAGGTCACCCCAGGCTGGGTGTGGTGGCTCATGCCTGTAATCCCAGCATTTTGAGAGGCTGAGGTGGGAGCATCACTTGAGGCCAGGAGTTTGAAACCAGCCTGGGCAACATGGTAAGACCCTGTCTCTAAAAGAAAAAGAAAAAATTAGCCGTACATTATGATGGCGCACATCTGTAGTCCTAGCTGTTCAGGAGGGTCACTTGGGCCTAGAAGTTCAAGGTTACAATGAGCTATGATGATGGCTCTGCTGCACTCCCATTTGGGCGACAGAGTGAGATCCTGTCTCTAAAAAAATAAAAATAATAATAAAAGCCCGGGCACCGTGGCTCACACCTGTAATCTCAGCGTTTTGGGAGGTCGAGGCAGGCAGATCACGAGGTCAGGAGATCAAGACCATCTTGGCCAACATGGTGAAACCCTGTCTCTACTAAAATACAAAAAATTAGCCGGGCATGGTGGTGTGCGCCTGTAGTCCCAGCTACTCTGGAGGCTGAGGCAGGGGAATCGCTTGAACCCGGGAGGCAGAGGTTACAGTGAGCTGAGATCACGCCACTGCACTCCAGCCTGGCGACGGGGCAAGACTCTGCCTCAAAATAACTAACTAACTACCTAACTAACTAATAAAAGAGATTACACACCAGTTCAAATAGCACCTCATAATTACTGGCTGTGGTCCATGTGGAAAATCAAGGAGTGAGTTTGCTTCCCATTGTCAGGGAACTCAGGCTCTGGATTCCATGTCAACCTTGCCTTTCCACCTGGACTCAGGATTTGATGGGAAAATAACTTTCCTCCAGGTGCGGCTGAGTCCTGCACTGAGAGCCTGGGGGCAGGATAGCTGGGGGGTAGTGCTGGCGGGGGAGGAGCCTCATTCTTTTTTCTTTTTCTTTTTTTTTTTTTTTGAGACGGAGTCTTGCTCTGTCGCCCGGGCTGGAGTGCAGTGGCCGGATCTCAGCTCACTGAAAGCTCCGCCTCCCGGGTTTTACGCCATTCTCCTGCCTCAGCTTCCGGAGTAGCTGGGACTACAGGCGCCCGCCACCTCGCCTGGCCAGCCTCATTCTTTAAAAACGGCTCTCAAAGCACTAAGCCTGAGGCTCACAGTCTTCCCCTAACCTCTCCTCCCACCCAGAGGCCCTGTCACTCTGGCAGAGCAGACACTTAAAAATGCCGGGCTAGGCATTTGACTCCAGTTCCCTCGGGGGCTCTTGGGATGGGAGCAGTGTTGAGCATGGGAAAGGAGACTCCCACACAAACTTGGCCCCATCTTCTTCATGACGGTTGTGAGTTTCCTCCCCTCTCCCGTACTTCATTGACTCCTCACAAATGCTCTGGGAGGTAGAGGGTGTCTGCCGCATTTTATACGTGGAAAACTGAGGTTAAGTACTTGACTAGCAACATGTAGCCAGGAGAAGGCAAAGCCTCAACTACAGCCCAGCTGTCCTGATTCCCCTCTGCCACAAGGCTGGCCTCCTGGTACTTAGCTTGGCAAGGGTCAGGAGCCCTTGGTGACCTTCTTCAGATCCCTCTGGCCTGCTTGCCTGGCTGTGGCCTTGGGATCATGGCTCTCTCACTCTCCACCCCTGGTACAGGAAAAGCAGCTTCTCTTTTGGTTGTGCCCAGATGCACTTGGGCTGGGGGTCAGGACTTTCCCTGATGGAGCTTGACCAGGGTCCTGGAGCATGTCCAGCCCCTGCCAGGCACTCTGGGGATGCTGACTGCTGCTTTTCCTTTGGTATTTTTCAGTAGCTTGGTTGAGTCGCCTGGAACTCACTGTCCCTCACTTCATTCTAGAGCCTATTTTACTCCGTAGCGGATGAGAACTAATATCTGTGGAAAGTCACTGTGTGCCAGCCCTGGGCTGGGTGCTGTCCCTCCATGCTGTTGACCCCACAAGGTGAAGTTTGAGCCCACATGTTATGGGGGGACTCTGAGGCTCAGGGAGCATAAGTAACTTCCTCAAGGTCACCCAGCGGGTAAGGGGAGTTCCTAGGATAGGGCCTGGTCTTCCTGACCCCAAGTCCTTGCTTTGGAGCTCACTTCACCCATCTGCTGTCTCCATCAGACAAGCCAGGTGGGGACAGGGGCCAGACAGCACAGGGCGCGGCGGGAATCAGCAAGTAGGACCCTCCCGGGGAACTTTTCCCATTGAAAATCTGTTCCCTCGCGGCCACGGGTGATGTATGGCTGGAGCTGATGAAAAACGTGCAGCGGAATGGAGGAGGGCGGCGCGGGCGGCCCAGGCGGGGGCAGAGTGGC
>NW_012115010.1:1910605-1913238 GCF_000951035.1 Colobus angolensis palliatus
CCGGCCCGCGGGAGGCAGCGCCAGAGGGAGGGATGGCGGAGGCTGCGCCAGGAGCCCGGGAGCCGCGGCTTCAGCTCAGTTCATCTTAGCGGAGGGGCGGCCACCGTGTGCCAAGCGGGGGTCACACATAGGGCCAACCCCAACACCTCCACCGCGGAGTGTGAGCCTGTGTACTAGGCTAGCGAACCCGGGGAAGGAGGGGTCACTGGGCGCTGACCCTGCTCTCCCCATGCACCTCTCCAAACAAACTTTGAAGATTGCCTTGCTGTTGGTGCAATCACTCAGGTCTTTCCTGAGCGCCACTGGATGCTGGGTGCACTGGGCTCCAAAGCCCGTCTGCTCTCCCATGTCTGTCCACCCCTCTGCTCTTGGGTTGGCCAAAGAGCTGCCAGTGAATCCATCCCAGGACCCACTTGGAGGGGTCTGAAGGGGAGGGCTGGGAATTGGGAGAAGCTCAGTGAGATCCTGAGGGGTTGGAGAGGGGCCTGGGAGGTGGCCACAGCTTGAAGCAGAGGAGGAGATTATTGGGTCACAGTTGCCTTTTTGGGGGTTCAAGACGAACAGCAACAATAGTCATTCACTGGGTGAAGTTAGCCCACGGGGAAGTTTCTCTTCCTCAAGGATCTTCCAGTCCTTTGAGGGTAGAGGGGAAGGGCTGGGAAGAGCATCTCTGGTCAGCGGGGTAGGGCAGCCTGGGGCACAGGAACAGTTTTGGGAGAGATGTGATGGGAGGAGGTGGGGCTGGCAAAGAGGCATGCAGGTCGGCATAGAAGGCAGAGGTAGATTCAGACCCAAGGAAAGAGGAAGGGAGCTGGGGTCCTTTCATCTGAGTGAAATTTTCTTGAGGGTCAGAGGCGGGAGCTGAGGCGGAGGAGCTGGGACAGTGAGGGCGGGGGCCCTTGGCCTCTCCCATATTTCTGTGCCCTACCTTCTGGGGTGGAAGACTTACTTCTTCACCAGATGAGGCTGCTGCTAGTTCACTCAGCTGTGGGTTGTAGCCCCTTTCCTCCCCGCTCCCTGTCAACCCCTTCCCCTGTCCTCCTAGGTACCCCCTTAGCCCACAGCAGGCTGTGAGAGCACAGGTCTTGCTTGTGTGGACCTCAGCCTCCAGGCCCTCAGACACCCACTCCTCGGTGCACAGGGCTCTGGGAGAGGGTGGTCCCGCTATCTCAGCTTCTATTCCTTTTGACACTAAGATGTCTGGCTTTCCGGACCCTCATCCACAGTCAGCTCCCAGCTCAGTCTCTCTTAGTGGCTAGGGGCACCAATCTCCCCATCACACAGAAGTTGGATTCAGAGCTCCGCATAAGGCTGAGGATGAGCCTAGGGCTGGACTGCCCCCCCCCCGAGCCTCCCCACCCCCCACCCCTCAGGGGTAGGGGGCTGCAGTACTCCTAGCTTTCTGCCTGAAGCCCCTTCCCAGCCTGCAAGCTGGGCGCCTGCTCCCTTGAAATCCCTCCCTCTCTCTCCCTCCCTGAGCACTGAGCTGTGGAGCAGAATGATTTCCTGTAATTGGCCAGCAATCCGGCCGCCCGACTTGTTCTATCGACATGCTGGTTAGCTGGAAATTGTATTGGAATCTGAGTGACTGGGAGGGGAAGGGAAGGTGGGGAGCAAAGAGAGGCGGTTTGGGTCCCAGCTGGGTGCAGCCTCAGCTCTGCAGGTAGGATGAGGAACCACCAGCCACATCTCTCCTGGAGGGAGCAGGAAAGCAACCTATAGCACCACATCACCTCCTGCCTTTTGCTCCTTCTCTCCCACCACGTCCGGGGGTCTCCCTGCCCACTCCTATATGCCCCCACGGCCTGAAGTTATCACTGCCATCGCATTCCCCCTTCTGCTCTGAGACTGTTTCCTTCTGACCTAAAGTGCCTTTGCGAGAACTAGGGGCGCTCTGCAGCACGCCTATCCTGCTCCCATTCAATTTCTAGCCATGGAAGCTCATCATGGAATGCTCCAAACCTTCCCCTGCCTCTGCCCTGCCCCCCATGAGGAGAGAGAGAGAGAACGAACATTTGAAGAAGAGTTGTCAGTTAGTAAAGAGCCAAAGTGTATAACGGGGGCAGTGCAGATAGCCGGACGAGCACTGTACTGGGAGTCCAGAAGCTTGGTGGTTATACCTGTTGGCTACTTGGGTCCCTTGGCTCAACTTCTGAGCCTCTGTAAAATTCTGGACCTGTCTCCCTCACACAGCTGGGAGATTTCAAGGGGATAACCGGAACGTGCTTTGTAAACTGTGAAACTGCGAATGACCCTCGGACCAGCTGGGCCTGAGAGTGGGGGTGTTTTAGAGGCCAGCCTGTGCCCTTTGTCCCCCGCCAGAAGGTGTGTGCGTCTGCACCCTCGCTGGTGTCCTGATTGCTCCGCGCCAGGTGCTAAGGCCCAAAGTGAGGGAACAGAACGCGGAGGCTGCAGCGTCCCGTGGCCTTCGCGGTGGGTGGGCCGGGGGACACATTCTTTGGCACCCGGGGCCCGCGGCCCAGGCTCAGAGGACTTGGGGGAACAACTCAGCTTTTAAGTTAGCGCCTGCAGTCAGGCAGAGCCTCCGCGCCCACCTGGCCCGCGCTCCCGCGGCAGTAGCTCGGCAGAAGTCTGAGGCCGCCCGCGGCCCGGGAGGACAGTTAGGCGGCTCA
>NW_012115010.1:1913288-1918639 GCF_000951035.1 Colobus angolensis palliatus
ACCCGGGAGGCGGAGCTTGCAGTGAGCTGAGATCTAGCCACTGCACTCCAGCCCAGGCGACTGAGCGAGACTCCATCTCAAAAAAAAAAAAAAGAAAGAAAATGAACTACACAAGTTATAGATTTCCTCTGCTATGGGTTCAGTGTACTGTTGCCATTGTGGGGCCAATACCTGCCTGGCTGAGAACAACTAAATCTAGCCTTCATCAGGGAGACCACATATCTGTGGGTGGGAGAATCTGGTGTGAGAATGGAGATGGCCTGGGACTCCCAGTAGGTGTACATCCTCCTGAAGGTGTGGCCCAGACCACAGAGCCTCCTGGATGTGGGGCAGCACCTCCAACAGCCCTTCCTGGGGCTCAGAAATGGTCCCACCCTAGTTAGTCTAAGGCTTGGTACAATTTGTGGTAATAGGATTTTTACCCACTTATTCCACAATCGACAAATTTTTCAAAAACATGAAATTGGCTGGGCACAGTGGCTCATGCCTATAATCCCAGCACTTTGGGAGGCCAAGGAGGAGGATTACTGAACCCAGGAGCTTGAGACCAGCCTGGGCCACACAGCAAGACCCAATCTCTACAAAAAATAAAAAATTAGTCAAGTGTGATGATGCATGCTTGCAATTCCAGCTACTCAAGAGGCTGAGGTGGGAGGACTTCTTGAGCCCAGGAGGTTGAGGCTGTAGTAAGCTGTGGTCGTACCACTGCACTCCAGCCTGAGTGACAGAGTGACACTCTGTCTTAAAAAAAAAAGAAAACAGCATGAAATAATGTTTTGGGACAATCACACTTTGGGAGATGTCCTAAGTAACTTCAAATGCATCAGGGGTAGTTTTTCAGTTGAAGAAATCCACAAGGGAGTCCTTATTTTTGTAAAGCCTAGATCCCTTTGGTGGAAAGCATCACCACCTCTCTGGCATCTCTCGAGTTATACACCCATACCCACTGAAAGCAGGGCATGAGTGGCACCCAGGACTCTGGCAAAGGCTCCTCTGGCTGGTGAGTGGGGCTGAAGGCTTCCTGGAGAGCACACATGATCAACAAAGCCCCACTCACCCACCAAAACCCATGGCCACCTCTACTCTAGGCAAACAGACCAACCTCAAAGAAAAGCACAGGAAGGGCCGGGCACAGTGGCTCACGCCTGTAATCCCAGCACTTTGGGAGGCTGAGGCAGGAGGATCACGAGGACAGGAGTTCAAGACCAGCCTGACCAACATGGTGAAACCCCGTCTCTACTAAAAATACAAAACTTAGCCGGGCATGGTGGCGTGTGCCTGTAATCCCAGCTAATCCCAGCTACTCAGGAGGCTGAGGCAGGAGAATGGCATGAACCCAGGAGGTGGAGCTTGCAGTGAGCGGAGATGGCGCCACTGTACTCCAGCCTGGGCGACAGGGCGAGACTCCATCTCAACAACAAAAAAATCCTGAAGGCAGGAGGTCACATGGCAAGCGGAGCCAGAACCCAGCCCCAGCCCCAGCCCCAACCCCAGGCTCCAGCTCCTCCTGACAAGAGGCTCAGGGCACAGAAGAGAGTTCAGAAGCCTGGCTCTGCAACCTGGACCAAATCCATCTTTCTGAGCCTGGGATGGAAATAATCAGTGTTAACTATAGGGCCTTACACATCCAGCAGTGCCTGGCATACTGTGGATACAAGGAAGTGCCATTTCCTAAATTATTGGGGTGACAGGGCACTGTGGGGGTCCATACCTTCCCTCTCCTTTCCCCCTTCTGTAGGATCACACCAAACCGGGGGAGCGGCAGGCTCCTGCCTGGCCACCCACCCGGCAGCCCACCACTGCCTTACCTGGCCCTTCTTTGCCCCTTAGGGGTTTGCAATAAGTTAATGAGCTAGACTCAGCACAAGCAGCTCTGGGAAAGGGGGCACTAAGTATGGCCACAACAGCATTCGCATCCGTCACACTCATTTCTAGCCTTAATAGGCTTCTGGCTGCAGGATCAACACATCAGCAGATCTGCAGGCTCTGGCAGGGAAGGCTGATGTCTGTGCTGGTCTAATTGGGTTGGGGAAGGCAGATGGGGAGGCAGGGCAAGAAGGTGTGAAGCTGCCCCAGCCCCTCTATCCACCTCACAAAGGTAACTCGGGCCTGGCTGCAGTCCTACTGGGACCCAGGGAGAAGCCTGATGGTGAGTGTACCTTCTGGGGCCCTCCCTCCCCCGGGCTCCAGGAGGACTCCAGTCCGGTGTGGGAAGAAGCCAAGTCTGGGAACCTTGGTTGGTCTGGGGCATTTCAGATCAACACACTTTATTAAACACCAACAGCGGGCCAGGCTTTGCACTAAGAACACAGAGATGAGTAAGACACTGTCCCTGTCCCCTGAGGACTTACAGTCTAGTAGGAAAAACCAGGCAACTTTTGGCTAATTACTGTACTGTTGGATTAAGGTGAAACGTTGAGGGGAAGTTGGTATCCTAGACCACCTAACCCAGCCTGGGGCTTCAGACAGTGCCTGAACTGAGAGCTAGTTGTATGTTTAAAAAAAAAAAAAAAAACAGAGAGAAAAAGAAATAAAGAAAATAAAAGGTATCCCAGACCAGGAGCAGCAGGTTGAAGGCACAGAGGCAAGAAATAGCAAGCATGGTGTACACGGAGTACCAAGAGGTCCAGGTGAGGAGTAGGGGTGGGAGGCAATGAGCAGGATGTGAAAGCGCTGCACAAACCCTACATGGGGAGAGGGGTCTCCCGGAAGAAGCTGGCCCTGCCTGCTACAGAGTTACCCACGAGAGAATCCTTGCTGCGTGCTGGCCGGGAGGTCAACCTAGGGGAAGGCCTTGTTGACTCTGTTTGAACATGGAAACCCTTGGTCCAACATGATTTTCCGTGGTCCACTGAGGGGGTTTAAGCCATAATGGGGTAGGTGCTCAGAGAGGGTTCCAGCCCAGTGAACCCTTTGCCTCCCAGCCCTGAGGAGGGCCACAGAGCCAGTATTCTCTACCCCCACCCACAGAAATGTATAGCAGTCTCTGACTGCTGCTTTCACACACCATCAGAGTTGCTGTTCTGTAGGTGGTGCTTGGGGAAGGTGGGAAGGAGAGCAGGCTGTTTCTTGACCTCAAATAGGATACACTCCAAAGAAGGGATGGCCTGGTGCAGAGGCCCAGCCCCAATTCAGAGTCCGTGTTTGTGTGTGTGTGTGTGTGTGTGTGTGTGTGTGTGTGTGTGTGTGGGTGTGGAGGGGGCTGGGAGGAAACAGGATGTGTTACCTGACTTCAGCCTCCAAGGAGACAGATAGAGGCCTGGGGCTCCCTGCCTTGAGTGCCTCGCTAGGCGTAAGGCAGAAGGTAGCGGGTGAGCAGGTAGAGGAGGCTGGCAATGGCAGCGAGCCCTGTGAGGACCCCCAGCCTTAGAGGCAGGTACTCCAGGGAGCGTTCCAACTTGGCATGCAAGAGGATGACCTGGCGTTTGGTGACGCTCCACTCGCCCGAGTTGTCTAGGACATGGCGGGCCATGCGCGCCTTGTCTGTCAGGGGCAGCTGGGCATTGATGCGGGCCTCTGCGTCCTTGCGGTTCAGGCTGTTCCGCCCCATCAGCCGCACCAGCTGTGTGTCCCGGTCACTAAGGACAGGGCAAAAGAGCACTGTAGGTCCTGCCTCCCTCTCACCCCAAGTTACAGGGGTAGGCAGCCCTGCCAGGCCCAGCCTGGAGCAGAGAGTATGGGGACGGGATCTTCCCTTCAGCCCTACTCTGCTCTGGGCTACTCAGGGTCCCACAGCCAGGGAGGGAGGCCTGGAAGCTCACTGGCTGCCGCCCACCCCACTCCACTCACTGCGAGGACTCCAGAGCAATATGGGCTACCAAAACCCCTTAATACATACAAGGAGGGGAACTCTGGCCACAGGTTGTTTTGTTTTTGTTTCTGTTTTTGGTTTTTTTTGCCATCTGGGGTCTCTTTGCTTTGCTACTAGACCTGAGATTCCCCAGTCATAAAGTGGGAAGATTTCATCACCGGGAACCGGCTACATCCTGGATTCCTGGATGGGTGACCTTTACTGAAAGGCCTATGCCTGTGAGCTAGACGCTTCCTGCGGTTCCCCCGGGGGCCTGGGCCTGCAGTATCAAAAATATCTCCTTGGGCCGTCACAAAGACCCCTCTCCTTGCTGCTACACCCCTCCCCTGAACATTTAGAGTAAAAGGACTGTGCTGAGATGGTATCTGTTGTGCTTAATGCCACTGATCATGTGGGACAGACAAGCCCAAGGTGCTTCAAAGAGGATCAAGGACATGAGAATTGGTCCCCTTTAGTTGTGGGACAGGATTCAGCACTGCAGATTAGGTTGCACAATACCAAGTCTCCCAACTCCAAGAGAAATTTAAAGAATACCTCCTTCACCCACCCTGAGGTCACCATCCGGGTCCTTCCTCAGGAAACTCCCTCTCTTGCCTTGGGCTACAGTCAGTCCTCCGAGCGGGGTTATCTCTAACACCCCTTTAGCTCTAAGAGCTACTTCAGCTCCTCAATGAGGACACGAGCAGAAAGGGTTGTAGCAGCTGTTTTCTACCATTTGGGGTCTTTCTGCCGTGTCACTAGGCCTGAGTTTTCCCAGTTATAAAATGGAAGGGTTTGATCACTACAGTTTGGTTCCTTCTTTTTTTTTTTTTTCTGAGACAGAATCTCACTCTGTTGCCCAGGCTGGAGTGTAGTGGCATGATCTTGGCTCACTGCAACCTCTACCCTCTGGGTTCAAATGATTCTCCTGCCTCAGCCTCCTGAGTAGCAGGGATTAACAGCATGTGCCACCACACCCAGCTAATTTTTGTATTTTGTTTTTTTTGTTTTTGAGATGGAGTCTCGCTTGCCCAGGCTGGAGTGCAGTGGCACAATCTCTGCTCACTGTAGCCTCTGCCTCCTGGGCTCAAGAGATCTTCCTGCCTCAGCCTCCCAAGTAGCTGGGATTACATGCGTGCAACACCATGCCTGGCTAATTTTTGCATTTTTAGTAGAGATAGGGTTTCACCATGTTGGCCAACCTGACCTCAGGTGATCCACCTGCATCGGCCTCCCAAAGTGCTGATATTACAGGCGTGAGCCACTGCGCGTGGTCTTTTTGTTTGTTTGTTTTTTTAATAAATATAGAGATGACGTCTTGCTGTGTTGCCTACACTGGTCTCAAACTCCTGGGCTCAAGCGATCCTCCCACCTCGGCAGTTTGGTCCCTTCTTAGGGATTCTGGGAAGCAGACCAAGTGAGGCCAGAAACAAGTGCAGCCACTCGCCATGAAAATGAACTACACAGGCCGGGCGCGGTGGCTCAAGCCTGTAATCCCAGCACTTTGGGAGGCCGAGGCAGGCGGATCACAAGGTCAGGAGATCGAGACCATCCTGGCTAA
>NW_012115010.1:1922744-1929785 GCF_000951035.1 Colobus angolensis palliatus
AGTAGAGACGGGGTTTCACCATGTTGGCCAGGCTGGTCTTGAACTCCTGACCTCAGGTGATTCACCCATGTCGGCCTCCCAAAGTGGTGGGATTACAGGCATGAGCCACTGCACCCGGCCTCTAAGATCCTTTAAAAAAAAAATGTTTTTATCCCTAGGTACAAAATTCCAATGGTGCTACTAAGGCGAAGAGAATTCCAGGTCTTCGTGGGGTCTGCCTGACCTTAGTTGACAGCCTCACAAACAAGGAATGAAGAACTCAAAGAGGCTGCGGGTTTACTCACGTGAGGCAGCATGGCCCAGTGGGGGAGCTGAGAGGGTGCCTGCATCCCTGCATTGGGCTCAAGGGATTCAGACTGGGCTTTCAATGAGAGCCATGGGGACCCAGGGGGAAAGGCAAGGGAATTTTCAGGGCACTGAGTACTCCAGGCTACGCCTCCAGTGTGCTGGGAGCCTCCTGTGCCTTAGGCTCTTGAGAGTCAACCTATGCCCAAAATACCGGCAGAGCCAAGTGCCCACCTGTGTGTCTCCTGTCCTTGTGGGTGGCATCCAGGAAGTTTCTGGGTAGCAGAGATACCCTGTGGACTCATCCCCTCTCTCACCCCACTGGGACAGGGACTCATTTTCCCCCACAGGTTGATCCTCCTCTGTTTGTCAAACCTGGATTCTGGTTGGCTCCATGTCCTGGGGAATTCTGAGAACAAAGCTCCTTCCTTAGCTGGGCTGTGACAGTCCCTTCCACGAACCTTCTGCTTATAACAAGTGTTGCCAAAGGGTAACCTTGGACACATTCCGTAACTGCCCCCTCTCTAATTTTATCTTCAGTAACTCAGGAATATCAACACCTGTCCTGACCACCTCCCACTGACAGGCAAACTGTGCAAAGTAATAAAAGTGCTACAGGAGGAAGAAGGAGCCACTGAGTAACAGTGGCCCAGGGCGAGGCCAGGCATCTGGGCTGAAGTGCCTGCAATGGCCAGCAGGGGGAGCGCTCCCCAAACACTAGAGAAGCCCGGGGCCGTCCCTTCCCATACCTGCCCCCAGGATTATCTGCATGAGGCACAAAGGTTGGTTTCTACAGACCCTGGGCACTGCTGCCCAAATCCCCATGCTTCCTGGCCGTCCCATGGGGAAAGGGCAAAGTGCAAAATGATGTGGGCTGTTTCCCAGACACCCCAGTGGTCACTCACCAGTATACTACCACGGTGTGCTTCATGTACTTGAGCAACTTCTTGGTCTCAAACAGCAGGGGGATATCGAGAATCACGTAGCGGTATCCTGGGGAGAGGTTGGAAAACCCCCAAGTTCAATTCTGCAAGCACACGCTGGGGACTGATGATATGCTGGGCCCTACCGTCCAAGGGGCCTTCCAAGGACACACGTACCCTGCACACTAGCCGGTTCCAATGCCGTGCAGAGCAGAAGGCTGCAGAAAACCATTTCTGGATGGCTGATCAGGGAAGACCTTGTAGAAGGGCTGTCATTTGTGCTGGCCTTGAAAAGTGGGGGGCAGGTCTTTTGATACTTGAAAATGAGAAGGTGAAGATGAGGATTCCACGAATGAGGACCAGCATAGCATAAGGAGAGGGAGACTCAACTGTGCAGGCTGAAGCAGAGGCCTCAGGCCGTGTGAGGCAAGGAGGTGATCAGGGAAGGCACTAAGGGTTTAGTTCACCTTGATCTTAAATCTCAAGTTGTTATTTCTCAGAAAAAACAAACAAACAAACAAAACACCCAAAAGATAGGTTCACCCCAAAGAGCCTGTTGCAGGCCCAGCTCTGCTAACAAGAGCCAAGGTGGGCTGTCTCTACCAACTCTCCATGGGAGGCTCACATGGGGACAGCACCAGCAGAAGGAAGCTGCTTCTCCCATCAGAGGCAGACCTACAGCCAGGGTAAGGCCTGGATCTGGAGGCAGAGGGGGCAGTTATGACTAATACTGTATAACACTCCCACAGGGTAAAAGGCACTGGCTGGACCTCCTACTACAAGCCAAGGCCAGTCAAGGGAGGCACCCTCACCCACTGTGAGTGAGCACATCCCTAAGCTGCTGTGGGCTACACGCTTCTGGTCCTTTTTAGGTCAGTGACCCCTGTGCATGGGTACAAAGCTGGGAGGGCTCCGGGATAGCAAGGAGGGTAACGGACAGGGAAATGCTTCTCTGCCCAGAGACCCCTGGCCTGGCTGGGGCAGGAGACTGCACCCTTGGAGCATCCCACTCCAAACACTTCCAAGCACAGAACCAGACACACATCACACCAATTCCAGGGGTGTCATGGGCAACTGGCACTCAAAGTGATGCAAGGACAATAGGGGTAGGGGGTGGCAATCTCAGCTGCTTGGTTTCCTGTTCCCCAGGACCTGCTGCTCAGTAAGCCCAAGAGAAGCCCACTGTTGAACAAGGGGGTTAAAACCATGGGCTCTGATGATACACCTTGGTTGGTAGTCCCCCGCTTCCCCACCATGTGACCTTGGGCCCCCTTCTGTATAAACCTCATCTGTGTAAATGAGTAAAAAGAATACCTACTTCGGCCGGGCACGGTGGCTCAAGCCTGTAATCCCAGCACTTTGGGAGGCCGAGACGGGTGGATCACGAGGTCAGGAGATCGAGACCATCCTGGCTAACATGGTGAAACCCCGTCTCTACTAAAAAATACAAAAAACTGGACGGGCGAGGTGGCGGGTGACTGTAGTCCCAGCTACTCGGGAGGCTGAGGCAGGAGAATGGTGTAAACCCAGGAGGCGGAGCTTGCAGTGAGCTGAGATCCGGCCACTGCACTCCAGCCTGGGCGATAGAGCGAGACTCCGCCTCAAAAAAAAAAAAAAAAAGAAGAATACCTACTTCACAGGATGATAGTAAAGATGAAATGAGCCTTGAATACATGTGAACCACACAGCACCCTTCACCAGTTCCTCGCTAGGTGCCCCCAAATGATAGTTACTGCTGCAGGGGGAGGCCAGCAGTGCAGTGTGGCCCCCTAACTTGGAGCAGAAGCCAAGACCAGATCCTCTCTAGGCCTCTTATCTCCCTTTCCTGCTCAGCTCCCATCACTTCCTCTCCCCTCGCCGTCCTTCCTCCGGCCCCTCTGGGGAGTACATGGTCAGCTCTTTGGTTCACCAGCAAAGGGCTATTCAGCTGTCACATCCCTCCTGCTTGATAAGCTCTGCAAACCATCCTGACTCTATTAAGACATCCGTCTGCCTACACAGAGAAGTCCCCAACAGCTGGTGATCTTATCTGACGTTTGATTATACCAACTTTGACAGCTGTATTTGTTATACTCATCAGGGAAAAAGTGGGACTGCGGAAGCCACAGCTGTCGTCCCCATTTTTCACCTTATCGAGCTGAAAAGGGCTCTCTGGCTTTTATTTAAGTGGTGGTGGTTGGGGAGGCGGGAGGCTGGGTGGATAACACAGTGAAAGAGCTTTGGAGCGGGTGACATTATCCGATGTTTAATTTCAGAAGGGGAGAGCCAGTGCCACCTGGAAGCCCTGCAGATGCACCGGTAACTGGCCTGGGAGAGAATGCAGAAAGGGCAGGAATGAAAGGCAGACGACTTCGCTCTGGGTGGGGGACAGGAAGGATACTGATGCAGCATAGGAGGCAGCATAAAGAGTCCAGAGGGAGGACTCTTCTTGAGGGAGGCAGGGAGGAGGCCTGTGGCGCAGTGCTAAGAAGGAGCATACACGTTGGTTCAGCAGGCAAGATGTGGGAGCCAGCTCCAGCCCGGCCGGGAGGGGGTTGGGGTCAGCATCATGGATGTCTGTTGAGTCATCCCTCTTTTGGAGGCAGGTATTGGCCAGAGGGGGATGAGGGTGGGGGAGGTTGCCCACTCAAGGCATGACAGAATAAGGGGCTTGGCCATGGTCACAGTGTAAACAGCTCCCCCAGCCAGGCACAGTGGCTCAAGCTTGTAATCCCAGAACTTTGGGAGGGCAAGGCAGGCAGATCATGAGGTCAGGAGTTTGAGACCAGCCTGGCCAATACAGTGACCCCATCTCTACTGAAAATACAAAAATTAACCAGGTGTGGCGGCATGTGCCTGTAGTCCCAGCCACTCGGGAGGCTGGGGGCAGAAGAATCGCTTGAACCTGGGAAGGGAGGTTGCAGTGAGCCGAGATCGCGCCACTGCACTCCAGCCTGGGTGACAGAGCGAGATTCCATCTCAAAAAAAAAAAAAAACCTCCCCCATACTCTTGTGGAAGTAAAGTCTCAGTGTAATGACTGAGAGTGAGGAGACAAGCAGCCAGGCCTTCAACTTGGAGGACCAGGCTGGAGGCCACATGTGCCAAAGGCTGGCAGGCAAATCTCCAGCAGCCCTAGGCCAGCCTTTTGCCATTTTCCAAGCCACCACCCTCTATTCTCCCTCCCACTTCTCCTGGTGATTGACCCCATCCTGGAAAGTAAGCGTCAGGCCAGCCCTGTGCAATGCTGTCATGAAGAACACAGCTTAGGCCGGGTGCTGTGGCTCATGCCTGTAATCCCAGCACTTTGGGAGGACAAGGTGGGAGGATTGCTTGAGGCCAGGAGTTTGAGACCACTCTGGCCAGCATAGTAAGACCCCATCTCTAAAAATAAAAAAGAACAGGGCTTGAACCGTGGCATATAGCTTGGAAGAAGGTTCTTGCCAACTGGCCCCAGGTCCCTCCTTTTCAAATACTCCCCTCTTTTCCATCTGGGCACTGCCTGGCTATCCCCACACCTACACCTAACTCTCTATAGAGCCCAAGCTGCAGAGGATAGTCCCCACTTAGCACCCTTTCCCCACCCGCCCTGGCCATCTTGGTCCCTCCCCAATTTCCAGTCTACAAACTTGCTTTCCCAGATGGCTCAGCCAGACCCAAACCTCCCTGCAGTTTACATGTGTGATAACTGCAGTTTACATGTGTGATAACTGACAGTCACTGACCTGGACCCTCAGTCTTCCTAACATGCTCACGTTGGAATTTTTCTTTTTCTTTCTTTTTTTTTTTTTTTTTGAGATGGAGTCTTGCTCTGTTGCCCAGACAGTCTGAGTACAGGGTGCAATCTCGGTTCACTGCAACCTCTGCCTCTCAGGTTAAAGCAATTCTCCTGCCTCAACCTCCCAAGTAGCTGGGATTACAGGTGCACACCACCATGCCCAGCTAATTTTTGTATTTTTAGTAGAGACAGGGTTTCACCACGTTGGCCAGGCTGGTCTTGAACTCCTGACTGCAAGTGATCTGCCTACCTCGGCCTCCCAAAGTGCTGGGATTACAGGCACGAGCCACTGTACCCAGCCTCATGTTAGATTATTATCCCCGCTGCACAGATGGAAAAATGAGCTGAGGGCTAGATCACTCAATGAGGTCACACAGCTAGAAACTGTCAGGGTTGGGATTTGAACTCAGATCTATGGCTCCATTATTCACCAGCACTTATTACTCCCATCCCTACTAGAAAAACCAACTTACTTCCTGGGCTCATGGCTCGAAAGCCTCATGTGTCTCTTCTCTTTAAACTGTCACTCTCCTTAAGAGCTGAGGGCATGTGCTTCTTTCCTCTGGGGCTGGTACGGGGCTCTGCGTGGAGGGGGTGCCAGTAAGCAGCATGAACTCATCAGCTGGGATAACCAGCTCCCCTACACTGGCCAAACTTTCTGCAGAGGAGAAGGGCCCTGGCCCTGGAAGGAGAGGGTGTTGCTCCCAACCCTGCCCCGGGCCCCGGCACTCACCCCGGAGGAAGTACTTGAAGATCTCCTTCATCATCTCCTTGCGGATCTCAGGGTGGGTGATGGCGTTGAGCAGCTGCCGCCGGTCAGGTTGGTTAAAGATCAGATCCCCCAGGACCTTGCGATTTATGTCGCCGTTCTCCAGCAAGACCTCAGTGCCGAAGGCCTCTACGATGCGCCGGTGGGCAGGGTATCCTGGCTGTACAACTGTGGCAGGAGGAAAAAGCTGGGTCACTCCCTGGAGCCTCAGGGTCAGCCAGAGGACCTCAGTGACCAGGGGCAAAATGATAGGGGAACTCGGGTGCTTCTTTCAGGTGGAGCAAAAGCAAAATGAGGGGAGAGAAAGCAGTGAACGAAGAGCAGAGTGTACACGATCCCTTGCGCTGGTAATGGGGCAGAGCTAGGCGGTTTCTAAAAAGAGAAAAATAAATAGAAGAGCAGAGAAGGCAAGCATGGGGCAGAGACAGAAGTCAGACCAGGGTCGACAAGAGCCTTCCCCTCCTCTGAGACTTATAAAAAGGGAGGTGTGGCAGTAGGCCGGAAGCACGGGGAGCTGCTGTGCATGGACCTCCAACCTGCCCCTCCAACTCACCACGCCGGGCCATGACGTCCACGTCAATCACTGCACAGCCCAGCTGCTGGAACACCTGGATCACTGAGCTCTTGCCTGAGGCAATGCCCCCTGTCAGGCCCACCAGGAACATCTTCCCAGGAAAGATAGCTGTCCGCGAGACTTCAGAGCCAGGAGCCACAAAATCACTGGAGAGCAGGGCAAGCGTGGCCGATGGGGGCGGTCCACCAGAGGAGTGCCGGAAGAACCTGCCTGGGAGAGGCCAGTGGGCCTGATCAGTTTGGGCCAAAATAATTGGGAGAGAGGAGGCAAAGGAAGTAAAGGGAGACAGCTTGGCTGGGTAGGGACATGCCCTGAGCGTGGGGTGCTCTGGAGCCATCTGGAGAGGAGAAACTCTCCAGGAAAGGCCTCCAGTATTCTTTTAAAAACACTCACAAAGAAGGCAAATCCCAGCACTTGGGGAGGCCGAGGTGGGTGGATCATCTGAGGTCAAGAGTTTGAGGCCAGCCTGGCCAACATGGTGAAACCCCATCTCTACTAAAAATACAAAAATTTACCAAAAAAATTAGCGGTCTGGCGCAGCGGCTCAAGCCTGTAATCCCAGCACTTTGGGAGGCCGAGACGGGTGGATCACGAGGTCAGGAGATCAAGACCATCCTAGCTAACATGGTGAAACCCCGTCTCTACTAAAAAATACAAAAAACTGGACGGGCGAGGTGGCGGGTGACTGTAGTCCCAGCTACTCGGGAGGCTGAGGCAGGAGAATGGTGTAAACCC
>NW_012115010.1:1931115-1945226 GCF_000951035.1 Colobus angolensis palliatus
GGAGGCTGAGGCAGGCAGATCACGAGGTCAGAAGATGGAGACCATCCTGGCTAACATGGTGAAACCCCGTGTCTACTAAAAATACAAAAAGTTAACTGGGCGTGGTGGCGCGTGCCTGAAGTCCCAGCTGCTCGGGAGGCTGACACAGGAGAATCGCTTGAATCCAGGAGGTAGAGGTTGCAGTAAGCCAAGATCACGCCATTGCACTCCAGCCTGGGCAACAGAGCAAGACTCCGTCTCAAAAAAAAAAAGAAAGAAAAAAAGCCAGGCACAGGGGCTCAAGCCTGTAATCCCAACACTTTGGGAGGCCGAGATGGGCGACTGCTTGAGCTCAGGAGTTTGAGACCAGCCTGGATAACGTGGTGAAACCTCATCTCTACTAAACATAGAAAAATTAGCTGGGTGTGGTGGCAGGTGCCTATAATCCCAGCTACTCGAGAGGCTGAGGCAGGAGAACTGCTTGAACTCAAGAGGCAGAGGTTGCAGTAAGTGGAGATCTCGCCCTTGCACTCAAGCCTGGGTGACAGAGTGAGACTCCGTCAAAAAAAAAAAAAGGCTCGGAGTGGTAGCTCAAGTCTGTAATCCCAGCACCTTGGGAGGCCAAAGCGGGCAGATTACCTGAGGTCAGGAGTTTGAGACCAGCCTGGCCAACATGGTGAAACCCCATCTCTACTAAAAACACAAAAATTAGCTGACTGTGGTGGCACACACCTGTAATCCCAGCTACTTGGGAGGCTGAGGCAGGAGAATCACCTGAACCTGGGAGGTGGAGGTTGCAGTGAGCCGATATCACTCCCCTGCACTCCAGCCTGGGTGACAGAGACTCCATCTCAAAAAAAATAAAGACTGCCTCATAGGGCTGTTGTGCAGACTGAATGAGAAAATGCATATGCAGGCTGGGCACGGTGGTTCACGCCTATAATCCCAGCACTTTGGGAGGCCACAGTGGGTGGATCACCTGAGGTCAGGAGTTCAAGACCAGCCTGGCCAAGATGGTGAAACCCCATCTCTACTAAAAATACAAAAATTAGCTGGGCGTGGTAGCAGGCGCCTGTAATCCCAGCTACTTAAGAGCCTGAGGCACGAGAATCGCTTGAACCTGGGAGGTGGAGGTTGCAGTGAGCCGAGATCACGCCCCTGCACTCCAGCCTGGGTGACAGAGCGAGACTCTGTCTCAGAGAAAAAAAAAAGAAAAAGAAAATGCATCTGCAGTCCATGGAACGTTGCTTGACAAATGCTAAATGTTCCAAAAATGGAAGTGAGGATAGTGATATAGGGTGAAAAGTAGGAGTTACAGTTCCATTGCAAGGCATAGAAAGAAAAAAAAAAAAAGACTTTCATGAAATCATGTCCCTATTCCTCCAACCTCAGACTATCACACCGTAGACTTTTAAAAAGTCATGGTGCATTTTCTGGAGTAAATGAGGTTACCATGTCGTGGACTTTGTTCCCAGGCTGGAAGCAATTAAATCAAAGGCCAGGTCTCTCCCACCCTTCCTTCAGCCTCAAATCACTTCTCCAGGACTGTGAAATCTGTCATAGGACTTTTTTTGCTGCTGTTAAGCAGCAGATTTACTGTCCTAATTACACTTTGCTTGAGCTTACACTGAAATGAGTTTGCCTCCCGTGAGGACGCACCAAATGACAGGGGAGGCAGCTGCTTGGATGTGGCTGAGTTGGTGCCTGGCTTGGGGCAGCAGGGGACCAACCTAGAAATTGAAATCTGCCACTGCTCATTTTCACCCCGGAAAACCAGAGGTGGAGAGAGGAAACTATCCACCACGGAGTCATCATCCAAAGGGACAGACCTAGCTACATTATTCAACTATTTAACAATCATTTCTAGGCCATGCACGGTGCTCACGCCTATAATCCCAGTGCTTTGGGAGGCTGAGGCAGGAGGATTGCTTGAGACCAGGAGTTCGAGGCCAGCCTGGGCAACATAGCAAGGCTCTCTCTCTCTGTTAAAAACAATAATTTCTCCTCAATCTCTCTGAGGCTGGTGATCTCCCTCCAGGCCACAAAAAGGACAGGGTTCAGTTGTAAAAACAAACAAACAAAACAAACAAACAAAATGTCAGCCACTCAGCTGAAGTTTTCTTTCTTTTTTTTTTTTTTTTGAGACGGAGTCTCGCTCTGTTGCCCAGGCTAGAGTGCAGTGGCCGGATCTCAGCTCACTGCAAGTTCCGCCTCCCGGGTTTTTTACGCCATTCTCCTGTCTCAGCCTCCCGAGTAGCTGGGACTACAGGCGCCCGCCACGTCGCCCAGCTAGTTTTTTGTATTTTTTTAGTAGAGACGGGGTTTCACCATGTTAGCCAGGATGGTCTCGATCTCCTGACCTTGTGATCCGCCCGTCTCGGCCTCCCAAAGTGCTGGGATTACAGGCTTGAGCCACCGCGCCCGGCCTGAAGTTTTCAAATAGAAAATCTAGAAAGAACTTTTTTTTTTTTTTGAGATGGAATTTCACTCTTGTTGTTGCCCACATTGGAGTGCAATGGTGCATCTCAGCTCACTGCAACCTCTGCCTCTCGGGTACAAGCGATTCTCCTGCCTCAGACTCCCAAGTAGTTGGGATTACAGGCAGCCGCCACCATGCCCAGTTAGTTTTTCTATTTTTAGTAGAGATGGGGTTTCACCATGTTGGCCATGGCTGGTCTCGAACTCCTGACCTCAGGTGATCCACCCACCTCAGCCTCCCAAAGTACTGGGATTACAGCCGTGAACCACCATGTCCAGCCTCAAGAGCCTTTTTTTTTTAGACGGAGTCTTGCTCTGTCGCCCAGGTTGGAGCACAGTGGCACAATCTCAGTTCATTGCAAGCTCCACCTCCCGGGTTCACGCCATTCTCCTGCCTCAACCTCCCGACTAGCTGGGACTACAGGCACTGCCACCACGCTCGGCAATTTTTTTTGTATTTTTAGTAGAGACAGGGTTTCACCAGGTTAGCCAGGATGGTCTCGATCTCCTGACCTCGTGATCCGCCCGCCTCAGCCTCCCAAAATGCTGGGATTACAGGCGTGAGCCACCGTGCCTGGCCGGCAAGAGTTTTCTTAATCCTCACCCTACTGTTGTCCCTAAAGTAATGACAGTCTGTTTCTCTCCACCAAAGCCCAGTCTGGAGGAATGGGAATGGGACTTCAGACTAGGCCAGGACTAGTGAACAGGCAAGGGCCAGGTTTCCACAGGGCCCTGATGTCTCATCTCTGCAAGCAAGCGACAGTTACTAGGTCATCCAACCTTGCCAGGTTCAGTTGAAGGAGCTGGAAGACCAGCCATCCCCCTGTACACAGATGCCCAGGTCCCTCCTGATACCTATTAAATCAGAATCTCTGGGGATGGAGTTGCCTGGGCAGTTCTTTTTTTTTTTTTTCTTTTCTTGAGACAAGAGTCTCTCTCTGGTCCCCAGGTTGGCGGTGCAATTTGGGCTCACTGCAACCTCTGCCTCTTGGGTTCAAGAGATTGTCCTGCCTCAGCCTCCCGAGTAGCTAGGATTACAGGCATGTGCCACTATGCCTGGCTGGCTTTTTTGTATTTTTAATAGAGACGAGGTTTCACCATGTTGGCCTGGCTGGCTCGAACTCCTGACCTCAGGTGATCCGTCTGCCCAGGCAGTTCTGATGTGTAACAGGGCTCAGGATAAATTCTAACTCTTCTTTTACAGCAGTGGAGACTGAGGACCAGAGAAGGGAGGGAACTTCCCACCAACAGCTATTAGCAAAGGCTAGATGGAATTCAGGGCTCCTAACCCCTAGTCTAGACCCCTGCCTTTAAAGTACTCAAGGAATGAAAAATTAATTTACCTTTAGACTAATTAGACAAAGTAAGGAAGATGAATCTGTTTGTAGGCAAATCAATTCAGAGCCAAAGATAAATAATTTCTTGATTATCATACTGTTTTCTTCCTGCAGAATGGGGGGTGAGGGGATCTGTGGACAATGGCCAGAGCACAGATGTAAATTCCAGCCTCCTGGGTTACCTAATGAGTATCTTCCCTTCTCAGTGCCTTGACCGAGCATCTGTGGAAACAGACCAACAGCTGTTTGGCCTCTGTCAGGAAGGCCAAGGGGATGAAGGAGCACACGCCCGGGGAGGCTCCGGGTCCCCAACTTTAAGGGCCTCGACAAGTAACAGCTGTTCCTGTCCAACGAGCCCCTCTGTAGCTCATTCCTTCACTAACCATCCACTGAGCTCCTCTATGCTCTGCAGGAACGGTGCCAGGGACCTCTTGGATAACCAGAGGAAAATACAAGTCTTGCCCCTTGGGAAAACTGGAGAGCTAGACAGTACCAGATGAAAACATCTAAGAACAGAGCGCTGACAGGTGAGCAGGAATGGTCACGTGGTGCTGGCCCCGGGCCTGCTGTATGAGTGCCTTCCCACTCACTTGGCTGCGCACAGATCTGCGGGGATCTGCCAGGGAGGAAGCTGCAGCCCACGATCCTCCCAAAGCTCAGCAAGGAGGACATGGAGGCTTAGGTACCCAGCGCCCTCCAAGTCCCACCTAGACCTGCCGGCAGCTCCCTGTCAAGCCCACATGAACAAATGACCACCTCTGATCACCTGTGTTCATGACCCTCTTCCTGCTCTGGTCGAGTCATCATTCTCCAGAATCCGATTTGGCTTCCTACATTCCATTGCCACTTACACAGAGGCATACATTCCTCACAGCAAGTGCTAAACCTGGCTATAATCTGAATTTAATGTGAAACTTAAAAAGATACAGACACCCAGGTTCCATCTACCCCAGCCCACTGAATCTGAATCAGTTAGGCCTAGAACCAGGGCTAAAATGAAAGGCTGTGGACTGGAAGTGGAAAGTCCTGGGTCCTCGTCTCTGAATTCTGTGATAAAACTACCCGTGTGACTGCAGGAAGTCTTCTCTCCAGCCTGGCCCAGGGTTTCCATACAAGAAACAGGTGAGCCCCGGGTGCCTTCCCTCCTCTGAGCCTCAGTCCCCACACTTGTGAGTGAGAGGGGCTGGACTTTCAGTGCCAAGAACAGCGCGGCTCCCCGGGGAGGCTGGGAGTCACACTGGTGATTTCTTCCTCCCCTTCAGTGGTTCAGAGCTCTCCTGGGAGTGGTCAATAAATGCTCCCCTGGGGCCGAGCACGGTGGCCTGTAATCTCAGCACTTTGGGAGGCCAAGGTGGGTGGATCACTTGAGACCAGGAGTTCGAGACCAGCCTGGCCAACATGGCGAAACCCTGTCTCCACTAAAAATACAAAAATTAGCTAGGTGTGGTGGCACACGCCTGTAATCCCAGCTATTAGGGAGGCTGAAGCAGGAGAATTGCTTGAACCCGGGTGAGCCAAGATCATGCCACTCTGGACTCCAACCTGGGCAACAGAGTGAGACTCCATCTCAAAAAAAAAAAAAAAGAAGGCCGGGTGCGGCGGCTCACACCTGTAATCCCAGCGCTTTGGGAGGCCGAGGTGGGTGGATCACCTGAGGTCGGGAGTTCGAGACCAGCCTGACCAACATGGTGAAACTCCATCTCTACTAAAAATACAAAATTAGCCAGGCATGGTGGTGCATGCCTGTAATCCCAGCTATTCAGGAGGCTGAGGCAGGGGAATCGCTTGAACCCAGGAGGCAGAGGTTGCGGTCAGCTGAGATTGCGCCACTGCACTCCAGCCTGGGCAACAAGAGCGAAACTCCATCTCAAAAAAAAAAAAAAAAGCTCCCCTGGCAAACCAAGGGATGACATTACTGTTGGTGACTGGGAATCTTCCTCCTCAACACCAAAAGCTGTTCACAGAGCTGGCTTGGCTGGAAGAGGAAGGACAACACCAAGCCACAGTAACAGAGAAGGAGGCAATGCCCTGTGCAGGAGAAATGGAAGCTGGATTCTGGAACCAATTCCAGGTATGGGATTCATCAGCCAAGGAGGAGCCAGAAGGAAAAGCAGGCCTCGGATCCCAGGGAAGCCACACCCTATCCTTTCTTTTCCTCATTCTCCATGTCAGTGAAAGGCAGCAGGATGCAAAGAAAAGGGCAAGGAGTTTGAGTTAGAGCTGGTGCCTGTGCCCCAAATCTGCAGTGAAGCTCTAAGGCCTGTGAAATGATGATCAGATTCTATTGTACTCCATAAATGGTGGGCTCTTCTGCATCAGGTGTCTCCAGATTGCCTCTCAGTTTTTACTTCTTGGACCCAGTAGCCCCAAGAAGAGTAAGTACATTCAGAGAATGGTCTTAGAATCTCCCCTGGCAGTGTTTCTCTTAGGGAAAAATTAATAGGCTAAATAAAGCCCTACTGCTCTGGAGGTCTGGCCAAGTTCTAATCCCACCAGGCCCACTCTGTTAGCCTAAGCCACCAGCACCTGTGCTCAGACTACTCCAGTAGCCTCATGACCTGGTCCCTGCCTGGCTTCTCCCCAAGGTAGCCAGGGTCATGGTTTAAAGGAGTCATCTGATCATGTCACTTCCATCTAAAACCTTCACTGCCTTCTCACGCCTCCTCCTGGCCCTTTACAGGGGTCTCTAGGCCCTGTATGACTCCCTCATTCACTCCCTGTCCATGCCTGGTGCCTGTCACACTGATCTTCCTTCTGTCCCTAAACATGCGGGCTCTTTTTGGACCCCAAAGCCTCTATGGCGGTGTTCCCTCTGCCAGACTCACCTCAGGGCTAACTCCTCTTCAGTCACCCTGTACTGACTGTGTCAACCAATCAGACACCAGGCACGGGAAGGAGTGGGGGAGGTGGGAGAGAGTGGGGGGAACGGGTAAAACAATAAATTCACAGTACCAGTAAATGTGGTGGTGGTAAGTGGGTAAGGGTATCAAGAGCAGTGGTGGGCCATGCATGGTGGCTCACGCCTGCAATCACAGCACTTTGGGAGGCCAAGGTGGGAGGATCACTTGAGCCCAGGAGTTAGAGGCCAGCCTGGGCAACAAAGCAAGATCTTGTCTCTTGAAAAAAAGAAAAAAATTAGCTGGGCATGATGGCATGTGTCTGTAGTCCCAGCTACTCGAGAGGCTGAGGTGGGAGAATTGCTTGAGCCCAGGAGTTGGAGGCTGCAGTAAGCCATGACTGTAACATTACACTCCAGCCTGGGTGCAGAACAAGACCCTGACTTCAAAAAAAAAAAAAAAAAGAGTGACATCATTGTCTGAACCAGGACCTGAAGCAGCATGGGAGCAAGTCACATGCCCTTGGAGCAGCCTCATCCAATCCCCCAACCTAAAGGAGGCCCCTGCCATCTCTCGGCATTCCATTTACGTGCCCTCCTTTGGACTCGTCATGCTTTGGACTTTTATTTCTGTTCATGTGACTTTGTTTTTCTCTTCTTTGAGACAGGGTCTTGCTCTGTCACCTTCTTCCTTTGGGAGAGCTCAGGAGTTATGTTGGAGGCAAATTCTGTTGCTTCTCATCTCCCATTCAACAGTCCCACTCCTGCGTGTGTCAGGCCAGGACCTGGCTCCCTTCGTTTGCAGCCCCTGTCCTCCTCCCCTTGCTGCCTCTCAGGATTTCACACTGGGTCCGCCTGACCAGCCAGAGAGAACTGCTTTCCTAAGGGGGTGTATCTGTTTTGCACCAATGATCAATATAATCATTCATGAAAACGAGTCATTCCCTGCCTTGGGACCCAATTATTTCTCGAGGAACCAGTAGTTGCAAAAATAAATTGTTTGCCAGTTAACTATTAGGTGCTATTTTTATATACGGCTTCCCTACTCCTAATCTTTCATTATTGGTGAGAAGTTGTTTAAACTTTCAGGTCCAAGTTCTCTTCATGGGCTAGGCCCATTAAGCCACCACCTCCTCCAGGCTGCCAGTTACCTGGAGAGAGCCACAAAGAAAGGAGCTGGCATCTGCCTCCCTCTGCCTCCTCCCTGTTCCCTTTGCCAACACCAAGGGCAGAGAGGGGACAGGTCTCTCTTCTCTACTTGAGCACTCTCCAGGCACAAACCAGCACTCCAGCTTTCATGAATGGGCAGGGAGGCTGTTTGGACTGGACTACTTTATTGCCATTTATGCAAAAAAAGGATCACAGCGACTGCACATTCTCAGAGGGTTCAGAATCAAAGGGACCTTAGCTGGGATTAGCTCTGTCCCTTAACTAGCTGTATGGCTGTAGGCAATTTATTTCCGCATTCTGAGCTTCTCTTTCCTTGAGTATAAAATAGGATTTGCGCTTGAACCTGGGAGGCAGAGGTTGCAGTGAGCTGAGATTGTGCCACTGCACTCCAGCCTGGGTGACAGAGTGAGACTCTGTCTCAAAAAAAAAAGAAAAAAAGATTTGTAATGACTACTCATGGGGTCGTGTCAGGATTAAATGAGGTGACATAGGTCACAGTCACCTCATCTTCCCCAAATCACTGTGTGACATGTCACAGTCACTGCAGTCTACTCCATTTGTAGTGTGATGGGTTACTTACGGGTGTATGTGCACTGTTTGAACCCTGCAGGCTGGGCAGTAATTCAAGGCCATGGTGCCCAGCCGAGAAGCAGGTGTCCCTGAGAACCCAAACGTCCTGGGGCATAGCTGGGCACATACCAAGGAAAACAGCCTCATCACACACACAGGCGGCAAAGAGCTAGAAAATTAGCTTAAAGGCAGCCTGGAGATGGGAGGTGGCACAGGATGCACAGAGCTGTCCTGCTGCCACCAAGGAGTGCCGTGCATTTAAGTCCTAATACGCTCACCTACTCGCCACGCTGGACTTGTTCGAATCATTCTTTGGTCTCTCGGCCCCCTCCCAATTTGGGGGAATGTTTTTCCATACTATTCTGGGTTTTTCTCATAACACTATTTCCCTAAAGAGCACCTCCCTCCTTCCACTTGTATAGGCCAAAAGCTTTGGAGTACTTTTGGCCTCTCTCATACCCTTCATCCAACCCGCAGTGCCCAGCCAGCGCTACTTTCCACCGGCACAGCCCACCCAGAAGCCCTCTGGTGCATGAGCGCCACCATCTCGCTGCTGAATCCCTGCAGCAGCCTCTGAGCCATTTCCTGCTGCACCTTTGCTCCCCAGTAGTCTGTTCCTAACAAAGCAGCTAGTGTGACCCTTTGAAATGCAAGTCGCATCACGTCAGGCCTCTGCTCACAGCCCTCTAACAGTTCCCATCTCAGTTGGTACAAGCCAAGTCCATGGAGAGTCCTACAGGAGCCTCAAGAAAGACGCAGCTGTTGGCCGGGCGCGGTGGCTCAAGCCTGTAATCCCAGCACTTTGGGAGGCCGAGACGGGCGGATCACGAGGTCAGAAGATCAAGACCATCCTGGCTAACACGGTGAAACCCCGTCTCTACTAAAAAATACAAAAAACTAGCCGGGCGACGTGGCGGGCGCCTGTAGTCCCAACTACTTGGGAGGCTGAGGCAGGATAATGGTGTAAACCCAGGAGGCGGAGCTTGCAGTGAGCTGAGATCCGGCCACTGCACTCCAGTCAGGGCGACAGAGCGAGACTCCGCCTCAAAAAAAAAAAAAATGTATTTTTGTTGCAGAGAAATAGGATGATAAACCAAAGGCTTTCAGGCATAAAATGTATTATTACATGGTCAGGCACAGTGTCTCATGCATATAATCTCAGCACTTTGGGAAGTCAAGGCAGGAGGATCACCTGAGCCCAGGAGTTCAAGACCAGCCTGGGCAACATAGTGAGACTCTGTCTTTACAAAAAAAAAAGAAAAAAAAAAAATTAGCTGGAATCCCAGCACTCTGGGAGGCTGATGTGGGCAGATCACTTGAGGCCAGGAGTTTGAAACCAGCCTGCCTGGCCAATATGGCGAAAGCCCATATCTACTAAAAATACAAAAATTAGGCCAGACGCGGTGGCTCACACCTGTAATTCCAGCATTTTGGCAGGCCAAGGTGGGCGGATCACGAGGTCAGGAGTTTGAGACCTGCCTGGTCAATATGGTGAAACCCCATCTCTACTAAAAATACAAAAATTAGCCGGGCATGGTGGTGCACGCCTGTAGTCCCAGCTACTCGGGAGGCTGAGGCAGAAGACTCGCTTGAACCTAGGAGGCGGAGGTTGTAGTGAGCCGAGATCGTGCCACTGCACTCCAGCCTGGGTGACAGAGCAAGACTCTGTCTCAAAGAAAAACAAAACAAAAATTAGCCAGGCGTGGTGGCGTGCACCTGTAATCCCAGCTACTCAGGAGGCTGAGGCTTGAGAAGCATTTGAACCTGGGAGGTAGAGGCTGCAGTGAGCCAAGACTGCACCACTGCACTCCAGCCTAGTGACACAGTGAGACAGACTCTGTCTCAGAAAGAAAGAAAGAACCATAAAAATAGCCAACCAGCAGCCCTCAGGGGTGTTCTGCCTATGGTGTAGCCATTCTTTATTCCATTACTTATCTAATAATCTTGCTTTCACTTGAAAAAAAAAAAAAAAATTGGCCGAGCATGATGGCGAAAACCTGCAGTCCCAGCTACTGGGGAAGCTAAGGTGGGAGTATTGCTTGAGCCCGAGGTCAAGACTGCAGTGAGCTGTGATCCCGCCACTGCACTCCAGCCTGGGTGACAGACGGAGACCCTGTCTCAAAAAAAACCAAACACTATTACATTAGAAAAAACTTCTGTGAGGAAACAAAGTGGAAATACAAGTTCAAGAAGGAAAAAGGGCCAAGCATGGTGGCTCACACCTCTAATCCCAGCACTTTTGGAGGCTGAGATGGGATGATCACTTGAGACCAGGAGTCAGCCTGGGCAACATAGCAAGACCTCGTCTCTACTAAAAATAAAAAGAACAATCAGCCATATGTGGTGACAGACACCTGTAGTCTTAGCTACTTTGGCAGCTGAGGTGGGAGGATTGAGCTCAGCAGGTCAAGGTTGCAGTAGCTGGTGACTACCACTGCACTCCAGCTTGAGCAACACAGCAAGATCCCATCTCAGAAAAAAAAAAAGGAAAAAAGAATTTCGATGGTTAAATAAAAAGTGGTTCTTTTTTTTTTTTTTCAAAAGACAAGGGGAAATCAAATCAAATGGTAGACTTCCCTGCAAGTTTAAATGAAGATTTTAACAGCTTTATTTTAAAATATCAACATTCACAATTAACCAGAAATTTTATCCTCTGTAACCTTCAAAATAAAAATTTGAAAGTTTCAATCTAAAGCTGTCAATCTAAAACTGTGCCAGCAGGTAATTTTCTTTCTCTTTTCCGTTTTTTGTTTGTTTTTGAAACAGAGTCTTGCTCTTGTCACCCAGGCTGGAGTGCAGTGGCATGATCTTGGCTCACTGCAACTTCTGCTTCCTGAGTTCAATAATTCTCCTGCCTTGACCTCCTGAGTAGCTGGGATTGCAGGCACCTGCAAACACGCCCAGCTAATTTTTTTGTATTTTTAGTAGAGACGGAGTTTCACCATGTTAGCCAGGCTGGTCTCAAACTTCTGACCTCAGGTGATCTGCCTGTCTCAGCCTCCCAAAGGCCTGGGATTACCAGGCATGAGCCACCGCGCTCAGCCTCCCAGCAGGTAATTTTCTTTTCTTTTTTTTCTTTTCTTTTTTTTTTTTTTGAGACAGAGTCTCGCTCTGTTGCCCAGGTTGGAGTGCAGTGGCACGATCTCAGCTCACTACAACCTCCGCCTCCCGGGTTCAAGTGATTCTTCTGCCTCAGCCTCCCGAGTAGCTGGGACTACAGGCATGGACCACCACGTCCGGCTAATTTTTTTGTATTTTCAGTTAGATGGAGTTTTAGTTAGAACTCCTAACCTCAGGTGATCCACCCTCCTCAGTCTCCCAAAGCGCTGGGATTACAGGCATAAGCCACCGTGCCCGGCCCATCGGGTAATTTTCAAAACAAAGCTAAGCTCCTGGCTTGTGTGCCTTCAGCTATGAGCCCTCTTCTTTTCTCCTTAAGGTGCAGGCACCAAGAGAGGCTCGGAGATCCTTTAAAGGTTATTTACCAGCGGGACAGATTCAGACCTTGGTGAAGACAGACAGAAGAGGATTTGGTGGGAATTTAGGGCCCTGCTGAGACAAAAACCACCCGAACCCGCCTGTCCACTTTCTATCCATCCACCAGATCTCTAGCATTTCACCCCTTTCCACAGGCCTATGCCAGCACTGCGCCACACCAATTCAACCTTGATTTATTTAGGTAAAATGAGTACTCTCCCTCCCGCAAAAACAAACACGTTTTAGACATGAAACGTATTCAAAGGCTTCCATTTCTTCACTTTTAGAATTAAGACTTAGGCCGGGCGCGGTGGCTCAAGCCTGTAATCCCAGCACTTTGGGAGGCCGAGGCGGGCGGATCACCTGAGGTCAGGAGTTTGGGACCAGCCTGGCCAACATAGTGAAATCCTGTCTCTACTAAAAATACAAAAATTAGCCAGGTGTGGCACATGCCTGTAGTTCCAGCTAGTCAGGAGGCTGAGGCAGGACAATCACTTGAACCTAGAAGGCAGAGGTTGCAGTAAGCCAAGATCACGCCACTGCACTCTAGCCTGGGAGACAGAGAGACTCCGTCTCTAAATAAATACATACATAAATAAAAGCAAGCTGTGGCAGAAGAGTTCCCACAAGGGAATGCCCTAAACTGTCCCAAGACAGGGCCGGTTAGGATTCTAAAGAAAGAACCACTAAACACCAGGGTGATCAGTCCAAAGCATTTATAAGCATTCATTAGGGGAACTTCCTTACAGAGTGGGCTGTACCAACGCTGTCAATGGACAGCGAGAGAAATGAGGTGCTCTACCTAGGTATGTCAACAGCCAGGGGGTCAGGGCATGGAGTTTATATGAAAGTTTGAGCAATTTGGCTCAGGGCTGGGGCCAGTTTCTTTCAGTGTTTTGGGGAACAACCTAGATAGTTTTATCTAGGTATCTATATATCTATAGGTACCTTTTTCTAGGTATCGAGGTGCCTGGGAATGTTCAAGGACCCAGTTTGGATTCAACCCTGCAGCTAGCTGGATCACAGCACAGTCAGGACACGGACAGAAAGCAGGGGAACTGGGGACTCTACAGAGAAACTGTCCCCAAATATATAAAACAGCACCCCTGCTTTACCCTCTAGTCTCCTTACTGTCCCACTTTTCTTCACAGCGCTGACCAATGTGTCACCACCCAACACATTACCTGGCTTTGTGTTTATTTCTTGCAATCTGCCTCTCTGTGAATCTGGGTACAGCTGTATCCAAGGTGCTGAAAACAGGGCCTGACAAGTAGGCCCTTAAAAGATACTTGTTAGCGGGGCGTGGTGGCTCACGCCTGTAATCCCAGCACTTTGGGAGGCCGAGGCTGGTGGATCATTTGAGGTCAGGAGTTGAAGACCATCCTGGCCAACATGGTGAAATCCCGTCTCTATTAAATATACAAAAATTAGCCAGGCGTAGTGGCGTGTGCCTGTAGTCCCAGCTACTCGAGAAGCTGAGGCAGGAGAATCACTTAAACCCAGGAGGGGGAGGTTGCAGTGAGCAGAGATTGCACCACTGCACTCCAGCCTGGGAAACAGAGCAAGACTCTGTCTCAAAAAAAAAAGATACTTGTTGAATTAATACGTAAACCATGCAGCAAAATATTCAGCTCATGGGCAAGCTGGAACTCAACATTAACTTTTGTTTTGTTTTTTTAGATGGAGTCTCGCTCTGTTGCCCAGGCTGGAAGGCAGTGACTTGATTTCGGCTCACTGTAACCTCTACCTCCTGGGTTCAACCTCTACCTGCCTTAGCCTCCCGAGTAGCTGGGATTACAGGCACCTGCCACCACACCCGGCTAATTTGTTTTTGTGTTTTTAGTAGAGACGGGGTTTCACCATGTTGGCCAGGCTGGTTTTGAACTCCTGACCTCAAGTGATCCGCTCGCCTCAGCCTCCCAAAGTGCTACGATTACAGGCGTGAGCCACTGTGCCAGGCAACATCATATTTTAAAATGAGAATCACAAAACCTTTCCACATTACTTCCCACCTCCACATTCCTGGACTGACAATATATTGAGCTAAAAGACGAGGAAACTGTGGGAGAGAGTGCCTAGGAAGCTGAGTTTCCCAGCAGGCAGGAACTAGAGTGTAAGAGCAGCACTTTCTCAAGGTAAGGAAATGGAAGTTAAAAGAAGTTCTGGCCCGGCACGGTGGCTCATGCCTGTAATCCCAGCACTTTGGGAGGCCGAGGAGGATGGATCACAAGGTCAGGAGTTCAAGACCAGCCTGGCCAATATGG
>NW_012115010.1:1951076-1951842 GCF_000951035.1 Colobus angolensis palliatus
AATTAAGACTTAATGTCAAAGTTCACTCGGGTAGTTTGAATCATTTTCCCACAACTCAGGGAGAGAGTGAAAAATCTTTGAAAACTCTGTAAGCAAACACCTGAGATGCCAACACCTCCTTTGTGGAGCTGGGGAAGGAAGAGACGGGTGGCCCGACGGCCTCCCTCACTAGTGGGTGGGCGGGAGATCCACGCCGCCCCAGTCCCTGGGGTCTTCACTAAAACCTTAACTGTCCGGCCTCCCGGGGGAGAGGGAAGCGGAGGAGAGAGGTCTGAAAATTGGAGATGATCACTCAGCTCAACAGCAAAGCACTTTATACCCACCCTCTGAGACAGATACTGTAGCTTTATTCCCATTTTTCAGATGAGCAAACTTGGGGTCGGAAAGATACCCCAAGGTTACACAACTGAAGTGGCAGAAGCTAGATTCAAGAATCAATCGGCCCGCAAAGCTCTAAAGGGCAGTGTCTGGTCTGATCCTGAGTTTGAATCCACAATCTCCAGCCCTTTCTAGCTGTAAACCTTCCTGCGCGTCCTCAGCCCTAAAAAAGGAAATAACACCTTGCTTGGCAGGGCTGCTGTCAAGACAATGGGTCATGGATATAAAAGCGCTTGCCTGCCTTAGTGCTGGCCGCACACGATGCGCTCAATACATCCTAACTCAGGCTTTCAAAAGAGGAGCCTACGCCCCACTAGGCAGCAAAATTGGGGCGCCCGGGGCGTTCGCAGCCCCGCGTAGAAGCCTCGGCCAGGGCCCGCCCCCTCCC
>NW_012115010.1:1951892-1953171 GCF_000951035.1 Colobus angolensis palliatus
GGAGGTTGCAGTGAGCCGAGGTCGTGCCATTGCATTCCAGCCTGTGCAACAGAGCAAGATTCCGTCTCAAAAAAAAAAAGAAGAAAAAGAAGCTCTATGTTTGCCCACAGTAGTGCCAGGTGGCCTACACACAGGAGAGTGGGAACACCTAGGGGAAGCATGAAGATTTTCCAAGGGGCACAAAGGCAGAGTTTCAGGGTCATAAATTTCCAACTCAATTCCCACTGGCTTTCCTACCCAGCTCCTCCTTCACACTCACCCACCTCCCATGTTTCAGAGAAAGGCATAACCACCCACCCATGCTGAATCATACTGAGGTGCATGGTCCCACAGGGTGAAAATCCCCTAGGCACCAGAAAGGGCAATTCAAAAGGTCAGTATTCATGCTAAGAAAGTGACTGCCTACAGTGACTAAGGAACAAACCCTTGCATGAGTCAGGTGGTTTCTAAACCTTGGTCTTCAAGAAAGTTAAAGGAGGACCTAGAAGAACTGGGGACTGACAGATTATTAATAATACAATGTGATTTTTCAGCCCATAATTCAAGGTGTTCAAAGAACTGAGTGATATTGCTGAAACAAAACGCCTTCAACTCCTGTGTATTTAATTTACATGAAGAAACTTTTTCAATGGTTACAGCCAAAGAAAAAAAAAGCACTCTGCTCACTCTAGTAAATATACAAATAAACATGGATAGACACATGAGTTTAAAAAAACTCCACCCAGCTTATTTTTTTTGAGACAGAGTCTCACTCCATTGTCTAGGCTGGAATGCAGTGGTGTGATCACAGCTCAGTGAAGTTTCAACCCTCCTGGGCTCAGGTGATTCTCCCACTTCAGCCTCCCAAGTAGCTGGGACTACAGGCATGCACCAACATGCCTGGCTAAGTTTTAAAAATTTTTTGTAGAGATGAGGTTTTGCTGTGTTGCCCTGGCTATTCTCTCTCCTTTTTTTTCTTTTTTTTTTGAGACAGAGTCACACCCTGTCGCCCAGGCTGGAATGCAGTGGCGCGATCTCAGCTCACTGCAACCTCTGCCTCCCGGGTTCAAATGATTCTCCTGCCTCAGCCTCCCCAGTAGCTGGGATTACAGGCACACGCCACCACATCCGCCTAACTTTTGTATCTTTAGTAGAGATGGGGCTTCACCATGTTGGTCAGGCTGGTCTTGAACTCCTAACCTTGTGATCCACCCACCCTGGCCTCCCAAAGTGCTGGGATTACAGGTGTGAGCCACAGTGCCTGGCCCCTGGCTAGTCTCAAACACCTGAGCTCAGGCAA
>NW_012115010.1:1958286-1967029 GCF_000951035.1 Colobus angolensis palliatus
AGTAGAGATGGGGTTTCACCATGTTGGCCAGGCTGGTCTCGAACTCCTGACCTCAGGTGATCCACCCACCTCGGCCTCCCAAAGTGCTGGGATTACTGGCATGAGCCCCCGCACCTGGCCTGGCTTTATTATTATTATTCTTATCTCTGACCCCCCCTTCACTGCAGCTGCAAATAGGACAATCACGTTGAACAGCAGTCTTGGACCCCAGAGAGTTGAGTGTGTTGACAGTTCTCAGACTGAGTAGGCATCTTTGACTGCCTTTCAAATATAGATGACGGGATTATCTACCGCTTTGGATCATAATTACTTACGCTTATGCCACTGATATATAAACAGAGTTGACTATATTTAGTTCTGTGTTTTGTGTTTTCTTTCCCTGAGTCAGATAGGAACTGTTTCTTACCGCCCTGCCATTCTTCCCATGTTGAGATCATTCCCAAAGACAAAGATCATTTCCCTTTTTGGCCATGGAGCGCTCTGATGGTAAGAATTAGTCCTCTCATCACCCACCACACTCAACCCAAATAGGAAATTTCCACGAATGGGAACCATGTCTTTGGGCGTTCTTCTCGGGATCCAGGTGAGATTACTCAATCACAAGAGTGAGACTCAGGGACTGAAACATTCAATCAAGGGTAAAAACAGATTAAAATGTGGCAGTTACCTTTTTTCTCCTGACATAGAATACACACTGGAGTCACAGTTACCTTTTAGTAACCGATTTCCTTGAGTGAATAGTGTTATCAGAAAATGGGACTTTTATGGTGGCAAAGAATTCAGAGGGTCTAGGGGCACACAGATCCGGATTTGTATACCATTCTGCCACTTAACCAGCTATGTGATTGTGCAATTTACCAACCTCTCAGGGCCACATTTTTTCATCTGTCAAAAAGGTGAATATGGCCAGGCACGGTGGCTCACTCCTCTAATCCCAGCACTTTGGGAGGCCGAAGTGGGCAGATCATGAGGTCAGGAGTTCAAGACCAGCCTAACATGGTGAAATCCCATCTCTACTAAAATTACAAAAATTAGCCAGGTGTGGTGGCGTGCATCTTTAATCCCAGCTACTCAGGAGGCAGAGGCAAGAGAATTGCTTGAACCCGGGAGGCGGAGGTTGCAGTGAGCCGAGATTGCACCACTGCACTCCAGCCTGGGTGTCAGAGCGAGACTCTGTCTCAAAATAAAACAAAACAAAAAAGGTGAATAATAATAGGACCTATATTATAGACTTGTTGAGAGGATTAAATGAGATAAGGTACGAAAGGCCTTACTACAGAATCTGGCATATCAGTACTTATTAAAGAAAGAGTAGATGTGGGCTGGGTGCCCTGGCTCACGTCTGTAATCCCAGCACTTTTAGGGGTTGGGGTAGGAAGATACCCCAGGAGTACCCCAGGAGTTCGAGACCAGCCTGGGCAACAAGGCGAGACCCTCGTCTCTACAAAAAATACAAAAATTAGCCAGGTGTCGTGGCTCACGCCTGTAGTCCTAGGTACTCGGGAGCCTGAGGTGGGAGGATAGCTTGATTGCAGTGAGGCGTGATCTTGAGCCACTGCACTCCAGCCTGGGCGACAGAGGTCAACCCTATTTAAAAAAAAAAAAAAAAAGGTTGTTGTGGAAGATTCTTGTGGGGAATTAAAAGGACCATGTGTGCGCGAAAGAGCTTGGAGAAGATCAGTACCTGGAGGCCAAGATGCCGCGAGCCCTGCCTCCCTAGCAGTGGGGTCTCTTGGCTTAGGGTCAGTGCACCGCACACAAAAATCCACTGCCTCTCATGAGACCTTGAACTGCCAATGACCGGGGGTTGCCCAGACTCCTGAGTGAGGAAGGCGGCCAGGAGTCAACTCGGCTTCTTGCAGAAAAGCCCACTCCAAGAAGGCCTGGGGCATTCTGGCTCCAGGCAGGTCACACCCGCTGGCCTCAGTGATTTGTTTTATGCGACCACCGGATCAGGCGCCAGAGATGAGGCAAGTAGGCGAAGTAGAAAAGCTTTATTAGCTAGCCAATGTGAAGGAGGAAAGGGCGAGGTTCATCGGTCTCCTGTGGTGGAGGCCGAGGAAGTCGCTCCGGCGTTCTCGGGCGAAGCTCCTAAGTGGGCACGTGAAGAGGGCCGAAGAAGTTCGCGGTGGACGTCTACCGGGAGCGGCTTTTTATGTCTAGGGCCTGGGAGTGGGCGGGCAGTAGGCGGGACATGGGCGTGTCGGGGGCGTTCCGTAGGCGCGGCCAGGTAGGTTTGGGTCTCCTCGATCGGACGTCACGTTGCGGCTGCGCAGTTGGTCTGCATTTTTGCCGGCGCAGACTGCATTTTCCCGCGCGCGGGTAAGTTGGTGAAGAAGAACCCGGAAATGCGCCATCTTAGTCGTCTTTGTCCTCTTCCTCCGTTCAGACACTCAGACCCTTTCACTTAGCCGGGAAAGGTAAGGGTCCTTAATGGCAGCCAATAACGGCTCCCAGCGGCCCAGGCACTGGCCAGGGCAGGCTGAAATCAAACCTTGGATTTTGGGACCTCCGCGCCTGAAACCCTAAACCAGCATCGAACTACAACTCCCAGCATGCCAGGCGGCCGCCCGGTTCCGAAGGGTCGGTCCCACCAACCTTGGGCCCCTTCTTTCCTCAAAGCGTGGCCGAATGCCTAGGCTTCCGGGTATTAGTGGCCCCGCCCCTTGACCCGACTGGAGCCGTGCCTGGTGATTTCTGGGTATTGTAGTCAGTTTCCTGGGAAAGAGTCCCTCCTAGTGGCAGCTCTCCTCGCCAGAAAAACTACAAAACCCAGAATGCAGCGCAAATCCCCCTTGTCCAATAGGAACCCCCTATGTAGCGGGGCGCGGAGCCCCGCTCTCGCAACTCAAGATGGCGGACGAGAGTGAGACAGCAGTGAAGCCGCTGGCATCTCCGCTGCTGCAGATGATGGAAGGGAACGGGAACGGCCATGAGCACTGCAGCGATTGCGAGAATGAGGAGGACAACAGCTACAACCGGGGGTAACGAAATCCTCGGAGACCAATTCCCATCCAGCCTCCCACAACCTGGGTCTCTGGGGTGCGGGGAAGTCACCGGGAGCTTAGTGTAGCCCCACCCTCATATTCTTATTGGCTAAGTCACTAGGATCCTGTCTGGCGATTGGTTACTACTTTTGTCATTTACCAAGGGTGGGTGCTCTGGCTATTAAGGGCCGGAGACGTTCAGTACTTTTATTATGTAAAAGTTCTATGCAATGTTCCACTCGTGTGCTTCAGGCCAGTCCTGGGAAAAAGAGCATGTTGGACGATGGTTTTCGATGGTACAACACAGGACAGTCTAGTAACAGTACGGTTCAAAGGGAACGTTACTTATAGACGTGTTGTTTGAGCAACGTGACTAGCAATAAACGAATAATAAAACATTTCGCAGCAGTTCACCCTCAGTGAGGAAATTCATCAGACTATACAAACTGTATATATAATTACATTGTAAAATATCACTACGAGAGAATCCCAAAATACAAACTCACCTTATAAACCCTATGTAATTAACGATATGGTAATGCTTTGATTTATATAGTTTCCATTGCTCCAGTCATAAGTATCTTGAACAATATATTAATATAATTAGGTCTTCGAACATCTTTGCCTTATTAACTTTGCAGAGTAGCCCCAGGCTTCGAGAAATGAGCGATGTTGCTTCTTGGAGAGTATTTGGAATCCTCGGGCTCCATACTGCCTATCCTGTACTTTAGGGTCTTGCCACTAGTTACTATTTGTTCCTAGGGATGAAGAAACGCACCAGGCATTTGAATGTTGAATTTTTTTTCCAAATTAGTTTTTACTTCTGTAAGCCACAGCTTATTCATCTTTCTTCACATGGTTGGTGCCTGGCACTGGCACTCACGCTGTCTCCCTATCTTCCTGTCTATATTTGTAGATATATTTTTAAACTGAAAGTCGTGAGAGATTTTTGGGTGTATAACTTGCCGAGTTTGAGGTAGTCTGATTTTCATAGCCAGCTTGTTATTTGCAGTATTGGTGGTAGTCCAGGTATAAAGGTAGAAGATTGAGGTCTTTGTAGAAACTTAAAAAAAAAGAAAAAATCTGCTACCTTGTATAGAGGGGAGAACAAAGTATTACAGTCATGCGCTGCCCAAGGATTGTGTAGAAGAGATGGTCCCACAAAATTATAGCACATATTTTTATTGTATCCTTTCTATGTTTAGGTATGCTTAGATACACAAATACTTACCATTGTGTTATAGTTGCCTGCAATACTCAGTAACAGGCGGTAGCCTATTGCTCCTAGGCTACAAACCTGTATAGCATGTTACTGTAATGTATACCATTTAGCCTAGACACTTAGTAGGCTATACCATCTAGGTTTGTGTAAGTACACCCTATGATGTCTGCAAGACAAAAATCACCTAACCATGCATTTCCCGGCACATATCCCTGACGTTCAGTGAAGGATGACTGTATTTAAGTGGTTTATAACCTGCTTGTGGTGAATCTTAGGTTAAAAGATCTACCTAGCTTTTATGTTCTTCAACCAGCATTAAAAATCACAGGAAGGGCTGGACGCGGTGGCTCATGCCTGTAATCCCAGCACTTTGGGAGGCGGAGGCGGGCAGATCACGAGGTCAGGAGATGGAGACCATCCTGGCTAACACTGTGAAACTCCGTCTCTACTGAAAATACAAAAAATTTAGCCGGGCCTGGTGGTGGGTGTCTGTAGTCCCAGCTACTCGGGAGGCTGAGGCAGGAGAATGGCGTGAACCCAGGAGGCAGAGCTTGCAGTGAGCCGAGATCACGCCACTGCACTCCAGCCTGGGCTACAGAGTGAGACTCTGTCTCAAAAAAAAAAAAAAAAAAAAACACAGGAAAAAGGGAGAGGAATAGGAAGCTTGCCAAATTTAGTTTTTATTGCTATAACTCACAACAGATCTAATGTAATAAAAGTCTTGTTTTGAAGTTTGATATTCCTAAAAATGGAAGAGCTGAGAAAGAGGAAGTAGGAACAGGAAGAAGGGAAAGTGAAGCTCTCCTGAGTAGAGGTCTGAATCACAGATGAGAGTCGGTGAATGTGAAAGTCATTACAGAAGTGAAAGTGTGGCATTTTCTTTGCTCTTTTTATAGTTGCTTTTATTTTTCTCTTTTTAACTGTTGTCCTGACCAGTATCTTTAGGTTTGTGCCCTGTAATCTGTGAATCACTTTGCAAAACTGTGTGTGGGAAAGTTATTTTATTGGCCTGGTGTGGTAGCTCACATCTGTAATCCCAGCACTTTGGGAGGCTGAGGCAGGCGGATCACTTGAGGTCAGGAGTTCGAGACCAGCCTGACCAACATGGTGAAACCCCGTCTCCACTAAAAATACAAAGTTTAGCTGGACGTGGTGGTGCACGCCTGTAGTCCTAGCTACTCGGGAGGCTGAAGCAGGAGAATCGCTTGAACCTGGGAGGTGGAGGCTGCAGTGAGCTGAGATTGCGCCACTGCACTCCAGCCTGGGCAACAGAGCAAGAACCTGTCTCAAAAAAAAAAGGTGATGTGCAGTGGCTCATGCCTGTAATCCCATCACTTTGGGAGGCTGAGACGGTTGGATCATGAGGTCAAGAGATTGAGACCATCCTGGCCAACATGGTGAAATCCAGTCTCTATTAATAATAGAAAAATTAACTGGGCATGGTGGTGCATACCTGTAGCCCCAGCTACTCCGGAGGCTGAGGCAGGAGAATCGCCTGAATCCGGGAGACGGAGGTTGCAGTGAGCTGAGATCGCGCCACTGCACACCAGCTTGGCAACAGCAAGACTCCATCTCCAAAAAAATAAAAATAAAATTATTTCATTTGTAATAGAAGTAAGTAATAACCTTAAAAAACGTTGACAGTTTGCATGGTGTTTCTGTGCATGGTTATGGTCTGGGTGAAAAAATTATGTTTATTAGCATCCCAAATCTAAAGGTCTGTGAAAATGAGTTTGGAGGTAGCAGGTGAAAAACCAAGGGCCTAGTCTGGAGGAGAGAGTCTAATTCTGGCACTAAGAATCCGGGGGAGAGTCAACATTTTTACATGAACTTTAAGAGGAAATGGTTTTGGGGAGAAGCAGCAATTTGGGAAAATGTAGCATGGCACAGTGGAAAAGCATGGACTTTGGAATCATTTAAATCTGGTCTCAGGCCAGGAGCGGTGGCTCACCCCTGTAATCCAAGCACTTTGGGAGGCTGAGGTGGGCAGATCACTTGTGGTCAGGAGTTTGAGACCAGCCTGGTCAGCATAGCAAAACCTCACCTGTACTAAAAATACAAAAATTAGCTGGGCGTAGTGGCAGGCACCTGTAATCCCAGCTACTTGGGTGGCTGAGGCAGGAGAATCGCTTGAAACCAGGGGGCAGAGGTTGCAGTGAGCAACCTCCACTGCACTCCACTGCACTCCAGCCTGGGCGACAGAGCAAGCCTCTCATCTGAAAATCTCATCTCAAAGCTTGGCTCTGACACTTAATGGTCCTGTGACCTTGGGAAAGGTACTTAACTCTGAGTTATAGGGATTAAATGAGATAACAACTGGAATGCACTCCTCTTCCTCCCTCCTCCTCTTTCTTCACATCTTCCCTAACCTCCCAGCTTGTCCCTCTGCTCTTATCACATGCTGTATTGTTGCTTTTATCATAACAATAAATGTAACTACATATTTGGTAATTTTTCTTAATGTGTCTGGTACCTGTCTCATCTGACAGTAAGGTGCATGTAAACAGGATTGTGTCTTCAAAATGCCTAGCACTTAGTGGGCATTAGTGAATATTTGCTGTATGAATGAATGGCAGATATTAAAGTACCTAGCCTAATATTAGTGAAGTTTTATCTCCCCTCACCAAGTAAGAGGATATCAGATTTTTCTTACATACACGTTTTCTCTCCCCAAATAATTCTCATTGTAAGCCTTACTACAATTTTTATGAAATAGCTACAGAGGCCGGGTGCGGTGGCTCACGCCTGTAATCCCAGAACTTTGGGAGGCCAAGGCAGGTGGATCATGAGGTCAGGAGATCGAGACCATCCTGGCTAACACAGTGAAACTCCGTCTCTACTAAAAATATAGAAAACTAGCCGGGCGTGATGGCGGGTGCCTGTAGTCCCAGCTATTCGGGAGGCTGAGGCAGGAGAGTGGCGTGAACCCGGGAGGCAGAGCTTACAGTGAGCCGAGATCGCACCACTATACTCCAGCCTGGGTGACAGAGTGAGACTCCATCTCAAAAAAAAAAAAAAAAGAAAGAAACACCTATAGAAATCAAGAAGCTCCAATTTGTTGTGGAAGCTTTCCACTGTGTTTTGCTTCTTGAAATGTTTTTTGTCTTAATATTATTTAAAATCTTCTCAAAAATTATGTAACAGTTGACAGAGAAGTTTTCCTTTCAATACTAGAGAGTCTAAATTGTGTAATATACAATAAAGGTTAATCATAGTTCAAGCTAACCTTGATTCTCTTAGGCGTTTTTTTTTTTTTCTTTTTTTGAGATGGAGTCTCGCTCTGTTGCCCAGGCTGGAGTGCAGTGGCATGATCTCTGCTCACTGCAAGCTCTGACTCCCGGGTACATGCCATTTTCCTGCCTCAGCCTCCCAAGTAGCTGGGACTACAGGTGCCTGCCACCACGCCAGGCTAATTTTTTTGTACTTTTAGTAGAGACGGCGTTTCATCGAGTTAGCCAGGATGGTCTCAATTTCCTGACCTCGTGATCCACCCACCTCAGCCTCCCAAAGTGCTGGTATTACAGGCGTGGGCCACCGCGCCCGGCCATTTTTTTTTTTTTTTTAAAGAGACTGTGTCTCACTGTGTTGCCCAGGCTAGTCTCAAACTCCTGGGTTCAAGTGATCCTCCTGCTTTAGGCTCCCAAAGTGCTGAGACTGTAAGCATCAGCCACCACACACAGCTTCCTGGGCCTTTTTTTCAGGAACTAAAGTCACAGTGCTCTATGCTAATAAAATGAGCTAAATTCATGTACTGGATTCATGGGAAATGCAGTTGTATTACTTCCTTTTTTTTTTGGAGACGGAGTCTCACTCTGTTGTCCAGGCTGGAGTGCTGTGGCATGATCTTGGCTCACTGCAACCTCTGCCTTCCAGGTTCAAGAAATTCTCCTGCCTCAGCCTCCTGAGTAGCTGGGACTACAGGAGCACACTGCCACACCCAGCTAATTATTTGTATTTTAGTAGAGACGAGGTTTCACTAAAACTGGTCTCGAACTCCTGAGCTCAGGCAGGTCTCGAACTCCTGAGCTCAGGCAGTCTGCCTGCCTCGGCCTCCCATAGTGCTAGGATTACAGGTGTGAGCCACCACGCCCAGCCAGTTGTATTAGTTTCTTATGTCTCTTTGTATATGAGTTTAGTTCTTGACTTTTCTAGTCTTGTGTTTCCTCCATAATTAAATCAGCATAAACATTTGATGAATATAAAACTTCATGTAGTTGTGTGTAGTGTAACCTCAGCACATTGGGAGGCTGAGGCGGAAAAATCACTTGAGCCCAGGAGTTCGAGACGAGCCTGGGCAACATGGTGAGACCCCATCTCTATAAATAAAACAAAAAACCCCAAACCCTTCATGTATACATATAGGTATATGTATATATGTGTACATGCATACATATGCAATGTGTATGGATGCATCTCTTCAGTTTTTCTATTTAAAAAATTTTTAGGCCGGGTGCGGTGGCTCAAGCCTGTAATCCCAGCACTTTGGGAGGCCGAGACGGGCGGATCACGAGGTCAGGAGATCGAGACCATCCTG